>NW_017728906.1:8056080-8160742 GCF_001723895.1 Crocodylus porosus | reverse complement strand
CTGGGACAACCCGGGAATGGGCTGGCTCACCCTTGGGGCAGCAGGATGGTGGCTGGGTGTGCTGGCACCTGGAGAAGGTGGCAGGAATGGTGCACAGGGCACTGGAAGCCCAGGCAGTCTCAGGGAAGCTCAGGCTTGGCAGGTTTCCAGTGCCCCATCCACTATTCCCACTACCTTCTCCAGCCACAAGCATACCCAGCCACCCTCCTGCCATCTCCCTGCGCTGCCTCAGGGGCAAGACAGACCATTCCCAGTCAGAAGAAAGGTAGCGGAGACAGTGCACAGGGTGCTGGAAGCCCCGGCAGGCTCAGGAAAGAGTTGGATCCAGCTGGGGGCTGCCTCCAAGCTGGGGCAGCACTTGGCCCACTAGCCGCCTGCCTGGGTGGCCCCAGGGAGTGCGCCACTGTGGACGGAAGGAACAGGAGCCCCCACAACACAGGGGCCACTTGGCCTCCCCAGCAGCTCGCCTCCCTGGCCGCACATGGGCAGTCTCCAAGTCTGATTTTTAAAAAAAGGATTGGGCCCCTCACTGTAATATGACAGAAAAATTTAAACTGTTCAGACCTCAGGGTTTTATTCTATGCCCCACCATTTCAATTTAGGAGCACAGAATAAAACCCTGAGGAATAACCCCCCATCACATGTACAAGTGCCCCTAGAACCTTAGTGTTGTCTCTAAGACTAAATTCTGTTTGAAGCAAGGACAGCCATCAAACCCAGTCTTTTGAAAAAAAAGGTATTCTGTACACTTTCCTAGATGAAAGTGATGATAGTAAAATGATCCTTTTCCTGTTGACTCACAACAGACGTGCTGAAGATCCCTACTTCAAGGAGCCAGGGAATAGTTTTATGACTCCAGTACTGCTTAACAGCCAGCAGCATGGAAGATTAGGTGGCTGCTGTTGAGCCTGTAATTCTGACTTAATCTTATTACAGACTTAAATTATCATGACTAAAAGGGCTGTAAAGGATCTGAAATGGACAGGATTTGCTTATGTGAGCTGCCACAGTAAGTGTAAACTTAATTTGTTATGGGTGGAAAGCTAAATTGTCTTATGCTGACAAATACAGTAGCTTCCTTTTAGTCCTTAAAACTGGAAAAACCTGACTTCTCAGCCTTGCCATGGGGCTGTCAAAACCAACTACATGTCTTTGCACTGAAACCATTCCCTTTTCAACCTTCTACACATCTCTCCTCTGGTTATTCAGAGCTAAGCTGAGGCACAGAGAATGCTCATAAGGCACAGCTATGCTTCAAAATACTTGTATTTATTAACCATGGCATTTTCCCCACAACATGAATATAAGTGAGCATAGCATATGTGCATGCTTCAAAACAGTTCTGATGCGTAATGCATTTGAAAGCTTGTCTAACCATATCCCAGCTACCTAGTTGGTCCAATTAAAGATACCACTCTAAGAAATCCTTGCCTCGCATATTTTTTGGACCATCACAGGTACAACATTACTCTTACGTTATCAAAATACTCCACCATTTAAAATGCTAATTATTTGTTAGATTCCACATTTTCTGTGGGACAAGTCTGAGTCCAAATGTTTATCCCTCCCCCCTAGGCTCTCAGAAATGGTCTAAAATTCTTGGCTGGTGAAAGTCAAACAAGTGGTTTCAAGCATTTTCAAACTGCATGGATGCTACTGAGCTACTGCCCAGCAGCACTGTAGAAGCCAGGCCAACCAGCCCAGCCAAGCCCAGCACTAGCACACTGGGGGTTTCTAGGAGAACTTAGGGCACTGATGGACATGCAGCTCCCTGATCTAACTCATGGCACTTCAGAGAAAAGCCATGAGTTTTAGATTGACCCTCCCGATCCAACCATTTGCAGCCTCTTCCCCTAGCACCAGCCTTTTCATCCTAGCTCTGGTACTGTCTCACGATGGGAGAGGGAGAAGGCAGGGAGAGAAAGTCCATTCTGGGTGTGGAGGGGAGGGGAGGCTCCAATCCACCTGCCCCTCCCCTCTTCCAGCACAGGCTGGGCAAA
Organism: Crocodylus porosus; assembly: GCF_001723895.1. Classification (NCBI taxonomy): domain Eukaryota; kingdom Metazoa; phylum Chordata; order Crocodylia; family Crocodylidae; genus Crocodylus; species Crocodylus porosus. The sequence continues at coordinate 8,158,742 of NW_017728906.1, read as the reverse complement.
TCCCAGCTGGAACTCCTTCCCTCTCTCCCATCCTGAGACAGGGCCAGGGATGGGGCTGGGCTGCTTCAGCCCAGCCTTGTTCCCAACGTGCACTAAAAAATGTTAATGAAGGTACTCCATTTTGGAGTGCCTTCATCTGAACTCTCATCAGGGTTCAGCTGTTACATGACCAGGCACTTTTTAAATCCCTCTGCAACCATGCACGTCTGTCAGTGCATGATTATAGAGCACTTTCAGTAGCCAACTGCACAAGAAAACATCATTTCTGTCAGCAGTGTTTATTTTGGGTGTCAGAAACCACTTCCCTTTCTCTTTTGCACCCTTCCCCCTTCTCCACTCACAAGAAATTCCCTTGTTCCTTCTTTTTTGCTTGTTTTCTCTGCTTATGATTAATGTGCCCCTAGTACTAATGGAGAACAAATCAATGGACTAAGAACCGCAGTCCCAGACTGAACTAAATATTGTCAGCAAATCGTGAGTTCCTCTGGACCTTGAATTTTGGAGATTCAGGGAGGCAGGCTTAGTTTAGGAACTCTGTGCCTTATTATCAACATTAAGAAGAAAAACAGTATGGCTGAGGGAGAAAGATTCTGTTGTCAAAGCCAAATGATCCTTTCTATGAGGGGGGTGGGAAGGGAGGGAAACAAAAAAGGCTTCTTGTCTGAATACCAAATACCAAAGCACAAGACTAGAGCTCTCTTCCATGCTCTCAATCTTACTATAGGAACAAAAAAAACCAGATTCAGTCAGATTTTTGTAATTTAATAGCTATTCTCCACTGCCATCAAAAAATGCATCAAATGCTGGGTGTTTCATGCCATTGTTTAGGTACAAGGTGATTCAGGAGGGTGAGATAAAGCTCTTCCCAGAGGACAAACACATCCTTTTACTCCATGGTGTAACATTAAGGCGATATTCTCTAATTGTTGAAAACTGTACTTTCAATACCGGAACCCCCATCTGTTTGCTTGTACAATGTGTCTACTGCAAGGTGTCTGATCATCTGTAACTCCCACCGGCTTTACATGCACACAGAGCCAGCTGCATAAACCACCTGGTATTCATCTCTGCAGCTGTGAGAACCGCTGTTTCAGCATGCTGCTGGAACCCAAGGAGTTAATACCACTTGCTTCCCCACCCTGCCTACCCCTGAAATCAGGGTTTTTAGTTCTTCCTGGTGTCTGAAACTGGCAGTAGGAAAAAAGGGTGGAGAGAGCAATTGTGGTGTTTTTACATGTGCTTTTGAATTATAAGGACAGTTAACACTTATCTTTAGATAATCATTAAGGATTAAGCTTTAGTAATTTGTAAAGAATCTTGCTACTAGATTTTCTTTATAAGAAGTGATAGGCTTTCTTGAATTGGGATTGTCATTCTCTTTGCCAGAACAAAGACTAAATCTCTTCAAAATGGACACAGAACTTGGGGGCTGAGACAATGGCAACATCCCTGATGGCTACTCAGACTTGTGTTTTTGACCTTTTATTTTTTATAGAGAAAAAAAATCTCTTTCCAACCAGAATTACAATTCTGTCATTTTGTTCATGCTTGTAATTTGATATTTAAACTGAGAGATGACAGATCATCTAAATTAGTTGAGTACATCAGGAAATTTCTTAGTGCATTACCTTGTGTCAGGCTTTAGGTTTTCCACTGTAGAATGAGTTTGATTTGTAGTAATAATTGACTGCTCCTTCCCAGTAGGTGCTCCATTTTCAGTTGACACAACCTCATACTCTGAAAAGCACAACAGAAACTTGCATTTAATAACCACTTGCAAATCTCCCATTCATTGTTCAGACCTCTCTCTTCTTATTCAATGTCCTTCTTTTTGCCTCTTTTCCCTAGTTACTGTCTTGCATATTGTATCTGCAGTCCACCATGAGTTGCCTTGTTTGTACCTTAAGTTGACAAAAGTTTCTGTTCCAAATATCTAGTTTTATAAAGTACTGAATGCTTCCTTTCACCTTCTTCCCCATTTCAATGAGAGAAATGATAGGTTCTTAGAACATCTCAGAGGGTTCTCATGAATCAGAGACAGATCCAGGAGGATGAGGCAGCGTGGTTGCATCCCTTTTCAGTTGCATGGCACAAGCATGGTGGGTCAGCAAAGCTCCTGCTGGCATTTCTGAGTTCACTGATAACTGGCACAGGCTCTGGCCAGAGCCCCCCCACTTTTTTTTTTTTTTACACACAGCTCCAAAGCCCAGCGGCTGAGCATTGCCACTACTCACTGCCTCTCATCCCTTGTTGCTGAATTCAGGTGTGGGGAAAGAAGGAAAGGCAAACAGCAGCAATGTTATCCCCCGCACTCCGGAGCTGTGTGAAAAGTATGAGCTCTAGTCAGAAGCTGTGCCAATCGACTCGTGAGTTCAGAGCCCTCACAACACATGAGACCAGCCTAGTGTGGCATGGCCATACCTCTCTGCCTATGTTAGCATCTTGGTGGTTCAAACCCTAATCAGCCAGTAGGTACTAACGTTCAAGTTGAAGTTAAGAGTCAGCTCAGAGATCAAAGTACCATCTTAGAAGAACTGAAAGGTGGCAACATGGAGCCCAGGGCCTGAATTTTCAAGACTTACATTAAAAACATTCCCAGCTCTGAATTTAATGCATGGATGGGTGACAATTTGACTGATTTGCCTAGCCTATGTAAAAATATCTTCTCTGTTTATAAGGAAACCTAAACAACAAACACAAATAAGCAGCTCTGCAACCATGCTTTTATGTAGCAATAATGTTCATTAGGGAAATGTTGTCAAGGTACATTATTCTAGGAGCCTTGAAAAGATGCTGCTTTTACTTTAGTTTTTCAAGGGAAAATAAAGAGTTAACTCTGACTTATGGCAGAATTGATACAACATAATGCTTTTTAGAATGAATGTTATTGTTAGTAAAATATTACCTATTGCACTTGCTCATGGTTAAAAGTAGACAGGTTTTAAGTATGTTGTTGAAATTTTGGTTCTTCAGTATTTCATTTGAAATTTGCCATAGTTTATACCAATAAACCAAAGCATTGCTAAGCCAAAATATTTCTTTCATAGGCCTTGTACCACTCATCCTTCATTTCTATTGATTTAAAGTTCCCAGATCCTATGTTGACATATTATTGGGAAAAGCTATTCTGTTTAAAAAGAAGATCTGGAAATTGCTCTAGCAATTAACAGGGCATTTCAAATTTATGACATGCTAAATTCTCATTTTGATTTACAATGCTTGAAAATTTATATTTCCTGAGCTTCCACAAATTTCCAAAGCTGAAGTTTCAAGAACTTTAATTCACAACAGCATCTTCTATCCAACTGTCTGATGGAGACAAATGTCACTTGGAAATTGCACTGCTTGATTTATACAATTTTCAGAAGGCTTCTATATCATTTTTTGCTGCAGCCTTAGAGGTAGTTGCTATTTATTTATTTTTTTAATCACACAGTAGACACTGTAAGCAACTATTTAGCAAATAATGTAAGCTGATATTAAATTAACGTACAATGTAATACTTAGCACATGTATAACAAAATATTCTACAATAGTAATTAGTCTTCATACAACCCTATAAGGCTAGGCAAGAAAAATGGGGTATTTGGAATCATTAGGTTCAGCTCAGGGAAAGTGAAGTGCGTAGTTACGCACTCTTAGGGCGACCTCCTGGGAGGTACTGCACGTGCAAGTACCTTGCAAAGTGCAGTACCTCCCAGGAGGTCGCCCTAAGAGTGCTTCCTTTGGTCCACTACTTGCCATCTTCATTGGGAATTGCACGCTCTTCAAAGAGCAGCTTAGCCTATCTGGGCAACCAGCCCATTACTCTACTGAGAAGTGAAGGGGAGATCTAGGGACCTTCCATTGACTACCCACACATACAAACATGCACACAGAGGTGGTATCCCAAGTCAGCAATCTATTGTCTCTGGCCTGAGGTTGAGGCTAGAATCTATTTTGCCCTCCACCTAGCAGTGGAGAAACGAAGAGGTGGTGTCTTACTTGCCCCACATGGATGGATAAGGTATAGGAACAATCTACCCTTAAATGTTCAGCTTTTTCTTGCTTCCCAGACCACACAATCCTCATTTACACTCCCAGAACACTGCAGCACACATGGGGTTGGGATGGAACTGTGGAAAGGTAAAGCCAAGGACGCTAGAGCCCCTTCAACACTTGCTGGGGCCTAGACATTCCAACACATCTTTATCAAGCCCCACAAAACTAACATATTATTTGTTACAGGGAAAACAATGTGATTACACATCTGGAGTACAGAGAGGGAGGAACTAGCTATTTTTCTCCTCTGCTACAGTTCTGTTGTGATGGATTTAAAAACAAGTGGGGAAAAGAGCGATCTAGTAAGACAAATGAATCTCTTCTGCCAGGTGCTGAGCAGTCTGAAGCCAATGGGAATGGACTACTCTGCAAAACTGAGGACTGTGATGCAACCTAAACACATTTGGAGCAACAATGAAGATTGGAGATTGCTGAGCATCTTGCTCCCATCAGATCTCTGGTCTCAAAAAAGCAAAGTTGAACCCCCTTTTATACATCCTGCCCCACTAATCTGCAGTAATTTTAACACCCCCCCTCCCCTCCTTTTTTTTTTTTTTTTAAAGGAAAGCCCTGAAAGCTTTAGGAGCTATAGGTTCCAATATGGAAATTACAGCAAACTCCATTAGAAGCCACTGGCTAATAACTGTGGCTCATCATGCGGGTGTCTTGGTTTTACTGAGCGGATCAGGAGCTGCAGTGTCTGGCAAACCGGGAGACTTGTTGTTCTCTTCCAGAAACACAGCTGACAGCTGTGGAATGGAAATTGCAATTGGAAAATGGAATTTCCAGTCAAGGAATTACTTAAATATCCAGTGTTTGTTGAAACTGGCACTCTTGGGTATAGGTCAGTCTGTGTCTGATATAGTCCATGTTTGGGTTGAAGCTGTAGCAATCTCAGTAAAACCAGTGGCTGAGGGGAAAAATATATGTCAACTTTCTCATTTGGATGGCAACTCTCCATACCATCCAACACAAAGCTATGGCAGCCCTTTTCCCAACAATGCTAGTGCAATGTTCCTTGCTAATGCTCCACTGCTGTTTGCTATTAGGTTGAGGCGATGCCTTCAGATCTCTGGGGGGGGAAATAATACCTCATTTTCTGTATCACAGTGGTATCCTTTCTGTACCACAACTCTGGTGAAGCACAATCCAGAGCTCTGCTGTTCCTCCTTAACAGACAACCTCTGCGCACTATTTTTGATGACCTCTACTAACAGATGATACTTCTGAATATATAACTTGTTCTTTTTTCTTCCTCCAGGTACTATATCTATAGATTGGAAATGATATGCTCTCTCATATAGAAAAGATAAGGGGCTTATAAATGACCACGTTTATTTACACAGATGAAGCTTCAGAGATGCTCCACTATATTCTTCAGCTGCTCCAACCATGTGTTTCTGGGGCCTCCACTTTCCAGAGTAGGCCTGGACATGACAGCTTCTTTTTCATCAGAAGCTTATATCCCTCCCTGAGGATTTTGAGCAAAGACTGCTAAGGGAATATAATCCTGTGAGCTGGGAAAATTCAACGGCATTGATGCCCCAGTTTTAAGATAAAGTTGAAGGTCTGTCTGAACTTACAGCTCAATTGAGCTTAATAATTGTCTGGCTACTGTAATAGTGTTGATAACTGTCTGGAAAAGGTGAAAGTAGCCTGACTGGTGATAAAACAGATTTTAAAATGGGCATATGGGACTGCAAGAAATGAGGATGATGGAGAAGGTATTTATAATTAAAATAAATCCATCAATCCATCCATAATTTTCAAAACTTGGCATACTACTTTTCCCCTATTTTCTTCTTTCCTGCTACTGCTTTTCCATTTGTGTTTATTTAGACAACTTGCATCTTAAATATTTTCACTTTCATTAGTTCTCAAGACCAGTTCATTGTCTTGACTAGAAGATAAAATATCATCAGCAATGGAATTCAATGTTGGAAGGAATAAACCTATCACAACACATTTATTAGTGACTTTATAATTATCCTTACTGCCAAGTGCCAATAAAACATAAACCATCTATAAAATTTAACCACATCTATAAAATTAATGTATATAGAATTATGTATTATCTGATAAAATGGACAGGGCCCGATTTTGTGCCCCCTGTTCAGACAAGCAGGAGCTGGGGAAGTCAGTTTAACTAACCAAGTGCTACTAAGAGCAAGTAGCAGAATGGGTCTATATGGAATATTCCTATAAGATTATATGTTTTTAAAATTAAAACAGCTCAACCGGTGCCATCATATAAAACCATATTTAGGTGGATTTTCAACCTCATTTACCTTAATAGCTCCAAGAGGAGCCATTACTTGAATGTTTGGCATCCTTTCCTGTCTTGTGTCCTTGTAACAAGGTATTTAGCAGAATTCATTGGAATCTGACCAGGCCATGCCATGAGTGCTTCTGCTGTGGCCTCCAACTCTCTACCTCTGGACTTCCAGATACTTACCCTAGTGTCCACACCACCAGAGCAGGGTGATTTCTGATGTAATACCTAGTGATTGGCACTGTTATTATGCAGCATGGAACCTTAAAATAGGATCAAAATATATGCCAAAGAAAGGCGACATGAAAAAGGGAAGTACTGTTCATTTTTAGATGTGAATGTTCTGAATGTTTGTGTCAGGAAGGTTTCTCAAGAGGATAATCTGTGAAGAGCAAAGGCAGACCACACTTTAAACTTTACACTGGGAAAAAAATCTATGGAGCTGATGCGAATGGATAGCTCATGGGTATGACAATGAGAAATCAAGCTGCTTATTTCTAGGTTAGTCACTTCAGTATGATCCAGGTTACAAGGTGATCCAAGGTGCTCACCCTTGGATGCTCATTTATATTCATGATGCACAAAAAATCCAGTGTGTTAGTTCAGTTCTTTTTGAAGGTAGACACTGGCATCACCCAGAGATCATCATTCTACCTGACACTATGTCTGAGAGTCTTCCATACAGTAGAAAGATGAAGGATGGAATGAGCCGCAGGGAGAAAATATCAAGGTAGTTCTTGTAGGTCGGAATGGAGGGTCCCAGGTACAGTGCCATGCTCATGCTGCAGGTATAGGTTGAGCATCCTTTACTTATACAGTGTCCAGTCACAGGGTTAGCACAGGATTTCTGTTTCCAGGACTCTGATTCTGGTCTTTTCCCGAGGACTAAACTCAAATATACACTGAACCTTGCAGTTAACAACGTTGAAAAACATCTGACTTCTAAATATTTTAGAACCTTAGTAACCTTTTAAGATGATATCTGGGAAAAATCTTACATAGGCAAGTTCTCCTGAGTATCAGCTATGCTGCTAAGCTATCAAACCAACAGCCCACACATTTCTGCTGCAGTGCAGAAGTGGTACTTGAACACCAGGAGCAGTGGGGTAGGAGCTGGGAGGTGAGTGTAAGCCCTGTTTTGGTTATTGCTTGTCAGGCTTTTCCATTAATGAAATGGAATTTTGTTTTCTTAGGAATACCTGATATTTCCAAAGCTCTCAGGGATCATATTAGCAAACAGGCAATCTCAAAAAGAGGGATTATGCTATTTGTTTCTAAGGCACTCCCAGAATTTCTGGATAAAACCACTGTATATGTAAATCAGAAGTGCACAGACTGGAAAAAGTCCTCCCCCACAACCCCAAAAGATTAGTGAAGACTTAAGTGTGTCCAAACCAGTGATTCTCAACTAGAGGTCTTTTCTTTTCAGGTGCCCCAGGGTGCCACACAATATTAGCACTGTTAGGTGTACCAACACCTATAACATGATTCACAAGAGAAACCCAGAGATTTCACATGGGAATTTACACTGCCAAAAAGCCCTGACCTGTTGTGGTCTTTGAGGTCTTTGCAACAGAAGAATTGCTTTATTATTTTTCCATAGTCAAAAAACAAATAAAAGCTAAGAGCTGGAATTTTCCAAGGCGTGCCTTGAGTCAAAAAAGATTGAGAACCGTTGGTTCAAACTAATAATTAATATCAGACTGGTGCCAGTATGAAATAATATGGTGTGGTTTTTTAGACACTGGAATGCCGTGACATCTTCCCCATACAGAAAGTGTGCTGGCTGATTCACACTAAGTAAATAAGCAAAGATGTTTTGAAGTGAAGACTGTAAGAGGGACAAAGCTAGCTGCCATACAGAAATGGACCTAGGTCCCAGAATTTTAGTACCTGGAATTAAACATACCTGTAGGGGGGAAAAATGAAAATAACTGTCTATAGATTTGAAAGCATCTAATATGATATTGACCTAAGAAGAGCCAAAGTCATTGACTCTCTGACAGACACTAATGTCAATCATACATCTTATAAAAGGTGTCCCTCATTTTTCTGTAGACTGAGTGGGAAATCTTTCAGCTGTCCTGAAAAGGTGATTCATTCATGTTCAGGGAAAGCCTACTATTATGGGACACCGTAAAGGCTCAGAGGAGGGAATATACTGGGGGTCTGTCTTCCTTGCTGTTGAGGTATATAGGCTTAATAGCTTTATTCTGGCCTGCCTGGGTAGGCGTACCAGAAGGTAGAAGGGGCAGTGGAGAGGACACACTTCCCCTATGCCTGTTGAATCATTTCACCTACACGCACTGTATATACAAAGAGGGGCCACCTAAATTATGTGTGTTCTCCCTTCTTCAGGAAAGAAATTTGAATCTGGCTCCAATTACACAGATTTGGATTACTTATATAGTCAAAGAGACTACGGTAGTCTTTTTTGCAAGGCTCTGCAAACAACTAATTTTTTTTGGTTCTGTGACCAGACTGGGGTGTGGGGAGGAATTCTGGAACAATCCAAAAACCATTTTTTGGGAATATATGGAAAATAGTAACATATATTAGTAATATATGTTCTATCCATCTATATATAGAAATACAACTATATCTCTATATCTATAGCTTTATCTCTATAGCTATAGAGATACACTACATCTATAGAAGTACTTTCAGAAGTACTAAAGTGCAATACAGTACAGGCAGTTACTGCACCGTGTGTGTGGCACACAAATAGATTTTGCCACTACATTGCCATAGTAGCATGCTATACCAGGGTGTGCGCTGCTACGACAATGGATCACAAGTAGATCCACATGATAGCTACGTTGCCATAGCACACTGTATGGCAAAGTAAGGCATCACTACATCACCACAGGGTGACCTGTAGACACACACTATATCTATCTATCTATCTATCTATCATAGATATAGATATATAGACAGATCTATATATAGATAGATAGATATATTTAGAGAAAGAAAGAGAGAAAAAGACTATTTCCCAAATATTCCGCCCAAATTTGGTGTATATATGTAAAACACACACACACACACACACACACACACACACACACACACACACTCTTATATACCCATGCTCTGGTCTGAGGCTTTTTCAATTCAAGCAAAGGCAGTTTCACCTGGGTCAAAGAAAGATATGAAATAATTCAACCTACCTCCCACGTGACCACCAGACTCTATGTTGTTCTGTGGTCCCAGTAGCATTAGCTGAAGTTGTTCTACTTCATAGAAATTACTTAAATGATCATTTAGGCAGGGACCCACATGTCCCACTTCCAGTTCACGTTTGGGCTTGAGTCATTATAACTAACTTTCTCTCTCATACACAGCTATCACCATAAGACAGCCACCACCATTTAAAGTAAAATCAATTACATATAGACAAAGTAGAACACAGATGACAGTAAACTGACCGGTAACTGTGTCGTTGTCTGGTTTTTCCCAGTCCAAGATAACAAAGGAAGGGCAGCCCTCAACAGTCACTACGGTGAGGTTAGTAGGAGGATTTTGTGGAGGTTGAACAGGTTCTTCCTTGCTGCCACCTTCCTCTTGTGGGAAATATTCAAGTGAACTTGTGATGGAACATGGCACATCTTCCTCTTTTTTCATATACTTGACATGAGGGGCTAAGAGAAAAGCGTTACTTCATTCAAGTACTGAGTAATGTAACAGAACTAGCTTATGCTTAAAAACTCCACAACTTTTAGTTAAGAGCACAAAAGAAGAAATCATCCATGAAAATCATATTCAACATCTAACACAAATGCTGAAGAAAAGAAGCAAGATGCAACTTTCAATGTCTAGTCACCTTTGTACCTAGTTTACACACTGTGCTCAGTGCAACAAATGTAACTCAATGCTTGCTGCATGTTTTTCAATTTTTCTCTAATGCAGGGGTGGGCAAAATGCAGCCTGTGGATGCAGCCCACCAGGCCATTCTATCTGGCCCACAGGGCCCCTAAAAATTTAGAAAATTAATATTTATCTTCCCCTAATGCCTAATGCCTACTGGACAGAATAATGGCTAGTACAATATCCCAGTGCCAGCTCCTTCATGCATCCTCTTTTGCAATGGTGGTCACAGTCCTGGGCACTCAATGCCGTTGGGACAGCATCCCACTGGAATCCTGGTGTGAGGGACACTGCAAAATCTTCTGAGCTCACAATGGCAGAAATGGCATATCTGTTCTTACAATGACTGGCAGAATGGCGGCCTGATCCTGGTCTCACAAAAGCAAAGTTAAACTCCCTCTTATACATCCTGCCCCACTAATCTGCAGTAATTTTAACACACCCCTCCTTTCTTTTTTTTCTTTTTTTTTTTTTTTAAAGGAAAGCACCGGAAGCTTTAGGAGCTATAAGCTCCAATATGGAAATTACAACAAACTCCATTAGAAGCCACTGGCTAATAACTGTGGCTCATCATGCTGGTGTCTTGGTTTTACTGAGTGGATCAGGAGCTGCAGTGTCTGGCAAACCAGGAGACTTGTTGCTCTCTTCCAGAAACACAGCTGACAGCTTTGAAATCATTCCTAATATCTTAAGTAGTGTAGTAAAATGATACCTGAAGATGAAAGTGCATTAGCTTTGAAATGAAAAAAATGTATTAGGTTTCTATATATCTATTCGATATATCTATTCGATATATAACGATATATCTATTCTCTATATATTCTAGAGAGAGAGAGATTTAGCTGTGTTAGTCTGAAGAGAGGCAGAAATCAGGGCAGGGTGGCCTTGAGAATTAGTCCAGAAGGTGCCACCTACCATGCCTTCTATATATTCCACCATTACTATAATGCCTGCATTTACAGTAGTCTGGGCATAGGCAGGAAAGAAGAGGAGTTAGTCTGGGAGGATAAATTCTTCAGATGTGGATATGGCAGTGTAGCAGGAACCCTTGACTCCTGCTACTTGAGGGATTGGAAGCCAGTATTGGATGGCTGCAGTTAGGTACACAGCAGAGCAAGAGCCAGCTGCAGAGCAATAAGCACCCAGGGAAAACTAGGGGGAGTTAAAGGGCAGCCAGGGGAGAGGGTAGGGGTGATAGTTCTGTAGTTTAAGCTGCAGCACCTGGGGACAGGCTGAGTACTAGGCTGATTAGAAACCCCTGGGCAAGGAGAAGGCCATGTGATCAAACTGGGTGGAGCCCTCACCTACTAAAAGCATGGACTCTCAACTAAAGAACTTAGTCTGGCCCTAAGTCCTACTGAGATGAGAACTTCTGCTAGCTTGGGCTGCAAGAGGGAGGAAACCCAGGCAACACCAGCACCTAGGGAAGCTACAAGGAGCCATCGGCCATTGGGTAAACATTTGCTGGGACTCAAGGAGACGTTTATTGCAAACATTAGCTGGCATAGGACCAGAGGACCAGGTTGTGGTTACTGGAGTGGTATGAAAGCCACTGGGGTGCCTAAGGGTGCCCAGCCTAAAACCCTGTAGGGCTCAGGGACCCCAGGGGGCTGCAAGAGCGAGCAAGAGCAGCTTTGCTTGGGGCAGGGGGCTGGACTATGAGACAGGGGTAGGACCCAAGAGCTAAGGTCTGGGGCAGTAGACATAGGCTGAAGTAAAGGGTCAAGGCTGGGAAGACTGAAGCCCAGACAAAGATGTGTGGCATCAGGGCCCAGATGCAGCATGGGGCCACGGGGTCTTTTCTAATTGATCCAGAGTAACACCTGTGAGACATGGGGGCAGCAGGAGGCCACAGTTCTAGCCCTTAAGGCAATTGGGGCAACAGGTTTGGAGCCCCAGAGACTGACGAAAGACAGTGAATTGGGGTCAGAGCCTAGAACTGAGTGGGCCAAGTCAACCCAAGGAGGAACAGAATTAGGAAGAGCACCCAGATATCATTAGCCTCTGCAGGCAGGCTCCCCTCTTTATTTTTACCATCTCAGTGTGGCAGGAAAGGCAGCAGGGTGAAACCCTGAAGGGCCAGCGTGGATGAACAGGGCAGATGAAGGAAGCCAGTAGAGAGTATCACGGCCACCCTTGGGGCCCTTCCTGCTGAAGGCAGCTATTTTTATAACTCTCCACATCCATGTTTCAGATTTATTTCTAGAACGTGCTGTTACATGTCCATTTGAAAAGCAATTGCAAGGTAGTTTGAAAAATAGTTACTACAGTGATTAATAATATATTCTCTTTCTCAGGCTACTTCCTATGCTGACATATGCTGTCTCTCGAGGGACATTGGTAGTTGAGGAGCTTATCTGTAGGAATAAGCTTGCTTTGTGATGCATGACAGAATGAGTAGTCCATATGGTGAGGCTTGTATTAGGGAACATTGGTAATGGGATTAAAGTCTGTATGGGAAGGCTTGCAAGGTCAATTAGGAATCCTACTGTGACTCAGTGGAATATGAACACCATGCAATAGCACAGTTGCTGGAATGAATTGAGGCCCAACAGTGAAATGATTTGTGGTGGAAATGCCTCCCTTCCCCTGGTTTGGAAACTGGCTGATGGCTGGTGGAGAAAGAAATGGAGGGAAAATAAGACAAAATGCACTCAAGACTCATTTGAAGGTCTGTACTAAAGACCTTTAATCTGCTGCCAAGATGTAGCTGGACATTTAAAAAAAATCATTGAAAGTTTAGAACTTGAACTAAACATATCAAGTTGTCAAGTTATATTTTAGCAAACATAGCTATTACAGTCATACCTGTGTATCGAGGTTTGCCCAGTGAATCTGTCTCTGATGTAGGACTTGAGCTGAAGACAGTTGCATCAGCTGGGGAAGAGATAGTCACAACAATATTTTTAGAAAAGCATGAAGTTGCAATATTAAACCACCATCTCATATTTCATCTGGCATTCTAGATCAGCCTCCTACACCTTCTCTTTGGTGTGTACTTGCTATCCTTTTTGTTTACTCCTAAGACTGACCCAAATTTTGTCTGTGATGAAAAATAAAAGCCTTTTCTCTGCCAAAACAAAGACAGGCATAACCTAAATAACTGAGCTCATTATTGCTGTTGGATTCAATTCATGTATAATATCCAAAGACATCTTTAGAAGACTTAAAAAGCATATTTTTGCATTGCATTGACTCTCCACCCCTTTAACGTGATCTGGCTCATGTTCTGAGAGGACAGTGGACTGTTATTGGCTCACTTCAACTTCCACAATAAGAGTGGCAAACAGACTAAATTCTGTCTTTGCAGCATGCCACTCCCACTAATACATAGGGAAGCTGCATGCAAGTATGCTGGGAACAAATGGAAGCATATGCAAAAGCAGAAGTAGAACGCATGAGTTAATCTCATAGTAAATATTAATTACAGCGAACAAAATAGGTCAAGTTCTGCACTTCGAATGAAAATCGTACTTCTGTCCTAAAATCTCTGGCAACTACAACAGGAAATTATCCAAGGGCACAGTTCACTTGATAAATCTGAAGAGGTCTGAACAAATGCTTAAGAGAAACCTTTATGATTTCAAATCCCTAAAGTAATCCTCCCCATCCCTGACAAAATGGAGCAGAGCTGGTTTTAGACACCTATTTTCAGAATTTTTTAATGTCCTTCACACCAAAGGTAATTAGCCATTTACATCATGTACCATGTGAGGATTATGGGAGGTGGGGAGGAACCCATACATAGGGACAGGAGCAGAAATTACGAGTTTGAAAGTAGTCAACACAAGCTTTGATCTTCCATCCATATGAAGCAATACTCCTGAAAACGATCTTTGCTTTTGAGAGAAGACGATGATGGACAGGTAATACAAGAGTAATGCTGTAGCCATAATAATCTAGAAATCATGTGAGAGGGAAAGATTTTGTAGGGTGATATCTTCTGTTGGGCCAACTGTGTATTTGGGATAGAGTTAGACAAACTTTCAACTACAGGACAATTCTTCATCAGTTCTGACCAGAATGAGCCAGGAAATAATATACTAAACAGTTCACTAACTCTACTACACACTTGATCCAATAAAAGATATTGCCCTAAGAAATTCTTGCCTTTTGTCTGATAGACCAAAAATATTCTAAATTAACAGCATGCATTCATATAAATATAGCATTCAGCTTGCTTTGGGTGGCAGACTGGTTCAAAGACAAGTCAATATTACTATAAATAGGCAGGTACTTTTGTGATTTTCTGAAATAAATGAGACAAAAATCATTTATTCCAATGCCATTATGCCCACATATGCTAGGTCTGAATTTAGACCAAAAGGGGTGTGTCTATACATGTATTAATGTGCTTTAGTTAGTGTGCATTAAATCTAGTACCTCCATTGTGAGGTACTAGGAAAATGCACATTAGCCTATTGTAATGCATATTAACTAAAGAACACAGTTAAGCAGGGCCATCCCTAGCAGGGGTGAATCGGGGCAACTGCCCTAGGCCCTGTGCTCTGGCGGGCCCCACAGACAGTGCTGTACAGGCCCTGCCATAGCTGCCGCACACTGCTCACCACGTGCCCCCGACTGCTCATCACTCTGGCTGCTCACCCCTGCCCCCCCACCCCCACTGTGGTCCCACTGCTTGCCACCACCCCTGCCCCAGGCTCATATGCCCCAGGCCCTGCACACCCCTAGGTACAGCTCTGCAGTTAAGTGACACTTAATATACATTACCCTATTTTAATACACATTAACTAAATAGCTTTGGGCACTTTTACAGGTGCTCTGGGGGTAGAGTGGTTTTAATTGTGTTTAAGTACACTATGAGTGGCTCCGAGAGCTGCTGTAATTAAAGTGCCTCAGCATCTCATATATCAGTCTTCCTGTGCTTAAAAATGGTGGCAGGAACATTTAAACTAAAGCTTGTCGAATGAACTTTAGTTCAAGCACCCCATCACCATTTATAAACATAAGGATGCTGATACATGAGATGCAGGAAACTGTTGAAACATGGTAATTATCTTGCTTCAGCAGACTCAATTAATTGCTATAATTACAATGTGTTGGAGCAGTCTCTGCACTCCTCTACAGGCACTCATGGTTTTTTAGTAATGCTTTAATGTCCATTAAAATAGGCTAATGTGCACATAGCCAAGGGAGACTAAATGCAAAATCCTATGACATATCTGAACTGCAACAACATTCAGAATCTGGCTTCAGTTTCAAATTTTTAGGTTCCACCTTTCTCTTGAATGAACCAAACAAAACATTCCCAAACTTTGGGAGAGTTTAAAATCCAAACCTATTTGCTTGGAGACACTTCATATTTTTTATATTCCAAGGGCATAGGGCTACTACTGTTATAACAGGGTGCATATACTCGTGAAATTAATGTGATGCAATAAACTCCAGCACATATCATGCCTGAGTTTATTGCTCCTGGGCACCAAATTTACATGTGCTAGGCCAGGGCTATTCTGACCTGGCTCAATGTGCTGTGCAGGGGCCGGCTGAGGCACAAGGGGTGCTCCACTGCAGGGATAGCCAGCAGGCAGCCTCCACACTGAAGTACCCTCATGCCCCAGCCAGCCCTGTCAGTGTCTATACGTTTACTGCTGAGCACTAAATAATGCCGCGGTAGGATAGTACTTGTGTTTACAGGTACTAACCTATGGTGGAGTTAATTAGTTTCCTGTGGCCTAACAGTGCTGCATGTGCAGACATTGAGACTTACTGTGACGCTAATTAGGCAGCTCCGCAGTAAACATCTCACATACATGCAACCACTGGTTGATACATACAACCATACAACAATACCACCATGTGGGTTACTGTGGAGTAGGAGTGACTTGAATGTGTGGCATTATACGATACAGGATATTCAAAAAGAGAGTATATCTTGGGTTGTCAACACAATTACAGTAGTCATTCAATAGCAGCAAAAGTGTTAGACATTTGCAGACATCTGGCAAGGCAAAGGGCATTATTCTGATCTCACTTATATGACTGCAAAGCAGGAGTGAATCAGTTGAATTCAATGGAGTTGTAGCAGTTACTAAGTAGTAAGTGATATCAGAAATGAGACACAAAGCCCCTTTGAGAGGACCTCATAAATTAAACAGATTAAATAAACAGCAATATGTGGGAAATAAATGCAGCATCAAAATTGAAGTGCCTGATAAGAACACTACCTGAATTGAAAAAAATTAAATACAGTGTTTTTTTTTAAATTGATGTAAAACACAAACAAGGACAAAAAAAAAGTGATAGCAATATGCTCACCAAAATCTTCTGGAGTAGCAGAAGCTGTTGGAGATTTTCTGGGTGCTCCTGTCTTCACAAAATTAGTTGGTTTCGCAGATTGGGCCATAGTGGCCATGGGAGAAGGAGGAACTTGTGGCACCAAGACATTTACTATTTAAAAAAAAAAATGCAGCTATTCACTCATAGTTTGCTGATGGTTTAATCAGATAAAAGGGGTCCTGAATTCTAGAGGGAAGCACTTGCTTCCATTTCTGAGTCACAGGTATGGCATTATTACTGTTGGACTTGAGAAACCTTTGACTCACCATGATAGCTACTGAGGCAATAAATATTCTACATCTCATACATCCAAAGAAAATGCTAAACAACTCAGATGGACTGTTGAGGGCTATGATCAGATAAAGAAGAATATATTTTGTTGAATATATCGCAGAGAACAATCCTATACAAAGTGGTAAAGTGACAAAACAATGTAATGAAACCTTTCTATTTCTCTAGAAGTCTTCCTATCACAAGACATATAATGGGAATACTAAATTCAACAACAGATACTTGGACTTCTGACCTTTAACTTGTATCCCTAAGAGTGCAGGCAGATTACCAAGTTCACATGATGAACAAAGACTTTGGAGAGAAAGGAACAGCCAGCAAGGGCTGTGCTTAATTACAGAAATTATGTTGCTGAACAATGGAACTCTATTACAAAGTTTCCATGGGGCAGCTTTAAAAGCATTCAAGTCAAACAACAACCTGGTTTTTTAAAATCACCTGTAGCACAATGAATAAGGTAAGTTCACTCTGGGTTGGAATGCCTTATATGTTAAGCAATATCCATCTTGAGGCACATGGAAGTCCAAAATTATATTTAAGAAATGGCACATATTTTTTAAAAGGTACTGTATAGCCACTGATCTTGCACCTAGCAAAACTCTCCACAGATTTGACAAACAAGAATATAGCTTCTGAACAGGCAGTGCTTTGGTCACTTGACTGTCAGGCTGACAAGCAATATTCTGTTTAAGCTCTCATCCTTGCCATCACATTTTGGGAGGCTTATGGAAATCTTTCTTTCTGTCAGGAGATTTTATTTTGAATGGCTGTGGCCATAATAAGCCACCCTATAATACTCATCTTGTACAAAAAAAGGCACAAACAAATAATTAGTAGTCATGATATGAATTAGAATAATGGGATGAAAATATAGAAGGGAAAAACCAGGTAGAACATCAGGAGGCAAATATATTGATGGACTAGTCTCTCTAGGGAACCAGAGGAAGCTTCATTTGGGAAATTTAAAAGAAAATTGGACAAAACATTAGGAAATGTACAATAGAGGAAAATCCTGCAGTGGCCCCAATGATCTAACAGCTTTATTCCATCTTTAATGTCTAGGATGCTGCTGGCTAATGCATAAACTGTCTCACAGCTCATGGAAAAAGGGAAGATGAAAATATGAAACCCTGGAAGATGGATTAAGGACCTAATGGAGAAACTTAGCATAGATTCTTATTAAAAGCAAAAGAAAATATACTGCGTCAACCATTAATGTGTTTTCTGGCATGGCAGAAGAATTGCATCTTGTGAATCTGATAAACTTATTATTAAGGGCACAATGGAGTTTTGTTTTTTTTATCCTGTCCACAGGCTAATAACATCTATGGTCAGCACTGCAATTTGTTTGTGACCTGCTGCATAGCATACAGAAATATCTATCCTCTGCCTGCTGCAGCTAGCATAAAGGATATATCCCATTAGGGCAAAGTGATCGGACTGTGGGAAGGTAAGCAGGGGCATAGGAGAGCTGCAGTTGGAATGCAGGAATGAGTGGCCCACATGGGCTGGGAGCACACAACAGCCCAAAACAAAATGGCAATAGAGAGACTTGGCCTCCAGCTCCTGTGTACTGCTGCAGGAGACCAAGTAACAGCCTGCAGTGAGTGAAGCACTCTTCCCTACTCATGTATATGATGATCTGAATCAATTCAAGCCATAGATTCAAACCTACAGACAAAAGAGCATAAGGAAAATTGATGCAAATGTTAATCACAAGACCAAATGGAATGAAATGGACCACATGAAAGATTCTGTTCTCCGTTACATCAGTGCAAATATGGCCATCAAAGAAGCTACTTTGCATTTACATTAGAATAACAAAGAGCAGAGTGTGGGATTCATCCTTGGTATAAATCCATCGGTGAAATCACACTAGGAAAGAAACTGAACACAGTTGTTCCAGTTATGATATAAATTAGAAACATCTTAATGCACTTAACTCAGACTTGAATTTAATACAATGTCAATGAGGGACCTAAATCACAGTGCGCATCTGTCATCCATGCACATGCGTAGATAGATAACAAGATGAGGAATGAATGATGCACGATATAGCACCAACATTTCAGAACTGGAGACTTGGGCTAGATCAGGCTTGTAGTTTCAAAAAAGTGGATTTCTTTCTTGAACATTTATTCCTATCCTAAAACTCCAAACAAGGGATGGCATTTTGCCTACATCTAGCAGCATGGGCAAGACAGAGGTGAATCAGAAGACTTAATTGGGGAACATCATATTGCATCACCAGGGATTGGCATCCTATGGCCTACAGGTTGGATTTAGCCTCTGCAGCCATAGGATCTGGCCTGTGAGCAGAGGCTTTGGTGGTGTTCAGCAGTGAGGGGCTCTGCCTATACTGCTATGTGGGCATGCAGTCAGGTGTTTTACCTATGCTACACCATAGCTCAGTGATGGAGAGAAACAGTGACAGGAAGAAGAAATGGTGGCCAGGTTCTAGCACTGGCCCAAGCTGGGCCATTCTAGCCTGCTGTCAGAAAATATTGCCAACCCCTGACTTGGCTTCAGTCACTGGCTTTAGTTACTCTTAAAAGCCTTTCACTCATGAGTCTTTATATACTTCACAGATGTAACAGGCACATATTAAAGTATCTTATTCCCTGAACAGCAGTGACAGAGTGTAAGGTATTCTTGATTTCTGTGTTTTATTTGTAAATCACTCATCTCTTACAGTCGTCACCCAGATTTTCAGTTAACACGGTTTTGCAAAGTTCTTTATAGCAAGTTCTGAAATGCAGAACTATGTCCAATATCATCTGCAGGAATGGGTTTTACTCAAATAAAATTATGCTTTTGGAAAAAATGATATTCATGGTTTAAGTTTGCTTCCATTTGATGGAAAAGAAGCAATTTGCAGTTTGATTTATTGGAATGACTGGGTGCATCTACATGTGCCTCTTTTAAGCAGGCTTAACTTAAAATTGCCATTTTTAAGGTGCATTAAAGGTTCATTTCTACACATGCATGCACTTAATGCACCTTAAAATGGCGCTTAAAGTTATGTGAGCCTAAATTTGATATCTGCACAGAGCAGGTATCAAATTTAGGCATGAATAGATAAGTTGTATTAGCACATATGTAACCACGCTAATGCACATTACTGCAGTGTGCATTAATGGACACCGCGTTAATGCACATTAGCACTTCTGCACATGTACTAATGTGACTTAGCTATTCACACCTAAATTTAATACGCTTTAATGCATCCACTTATAGACATGTGCCTAAATCACCTTAATGCACCATAAGCAAAGGTGCATTAAGTTTAGGTGCACGTACATACACATGTAGACATGCCTACTGAATGTGCAATATGGTTATTGGATACAAGCTAATTTAATAACATATAGTACTAGTGTTTTTAATGACCAATAAATCATGAAGTATCTACAAAGAGTCCAGGGCTTTTCTTCATACTTTGTCTTCCTTTTCCATGTTACTAAGAGTATTGGATTGTTGGCCCTTTAGATCTTATTTACCATTGCTAGAAGCAAGAAATAACTGAGCTGTATTTTTCAAAGCAGAGGAGGGAACTTGGCCACACATTTTTCCATACATTTTATATGGTAGATGTATAATTAACTTAAAAACTCTCAGATAAAAATTTCAAGTCTTACTGTTTAAGGGAAAGGTGAATTGTGGCATATAGGGGAGAAAATTTTCTTATAGGTGATCAGTTGCACATATATTCTGAAGTATAAGATTCATATGTAGTGACTGAAAACTATATTGTTGGTCAGGAAACGACCTACAGTAACTCTTTCTAAAGAAAACAGTATTCCCTGTATCATTCCCTTATATTTTGTGCCAGTGGGACTAATTATACTCCAACCTGGTGAGAACAGAAAGTAGACTTATGCAAACAGGCAAAAAGACTTGCACACTTCAGGAGGTTAGTTCAGATACACATCAAAATAGCCTGTAGTCTGCTGGACACATTCTATGGGTACACACAATGGGTTCCCCAGGGTATCTGAGTTACAGCCTGCAGCACTTGCTACTACTAATAAAGAAAAGGATATGGTCTCACAAAATTTTGGGTGTCTTTGCCTCTCATGTGCATCTATAGCTGTTGAAGCTATTCAACACCTCACTGATTTCAAAGCATTAAAGGTGGCAATGAAAAGGCTGCTGTACCTGGACTCCCTGGTTTACCAGTCACAGTGTTTGGAGGCAATGGTTTTCTTCGCACTTGCGTGGGTTTGGCAGGAGCAAGCAGAGGATGCTTAGAATCAGGTGGCAACATTTCTGAACAATATTAACAAGATATCACTGTTATTTTTTTAACCACAAACTAATATAACAAGTGAGAAGCACAGACTTAACAGCTACACTTTGACTTCTCACACACTATTTCATTATATTCAATTCACCATTATGAATAGCAAAAGCAAACAGGGGAGCAGGTGAAAGGAATTTCATTTTGAGCCTTACATTATCTCCAGGAAACATGTGTGCCTTCAAGTATTAACCAAAGCCTATATTAAAAACAAAGAGGGACAACACAACCCATTCCTTTCATTGGCAAGCTGCACACAAACTACAGAGTGTCACTTGCTCTTTGCAATTAGTAAGTTTTTTTTTATTTTTCTCAAAAGAGAACATTTTCAGTGCCAGAGAGGAAAGTTTTCCTTCCAAAGGAAAAATACCTCCCAATTCTATTTGGAATAGTGTAAGTTAAGTGTTCAGTGCCGAGGCCCTGGATGTTTTATTTTTTCATTCCCTTGAAGTGCAGCTACTGATGAAAGTAGGACACTCAAAACAAACAGTGTGACAAAGGGGGAATTATGTTCAGGGTTATGCTGGCCTACATACAAATCTGAAGAGTAGGTCTTGCATTTATTCAGGGAGAGAGGTGAACTAGATAATCCTGGAGATCCCTTCTGACCCTCTGATTCTATGACTTCTATGTTCATCCAGAAATACCAAGTGTATCTGAATCATGATCTGAAGGACATGCCTAAAGTAGTTATCAGGTACAAGAGCTATCCCATCTTTATTCTATCCTTGGTTTCTCCACTGAAATACCTGATAAACATGTCAATTATCATGACAGTTTGTACTGTAGACATGTCCAGTAGAGGCAGAACCAAGGCCAATGACTCATTTAGAAGCTACTAGACTGAACCATCTGTGAACTGGTTGTGGACGTAAAAAAAAAAAGAGAAAAATAATAATAAAGAGAAGTGTTCAACACAATTAAGCAGCCACCAGGCAGTAACTACTTTTGGTCACTACCAACTTGGGGATTGAAGTGTAAACCTCCTTCTCCTGCCACAAGTCTCTTAAGCCACAAGGAAATACTTTGCTAAGAGATGTTTCTTTTTTTTGTATAAAAGGTACTTTAACAGTTCTCCTGAATTGTGAAAAAAATATGTAGTGGTATCCTCATTAACAGTCTTACCAGAGATTGGCCTTTTCTTTGAAACACTGGATTCCCATGATATGCCTAAGTCCTTGCCAGTAAACTTGACAATATCTTCTTCTGTGAGACCATCTGTGAAATAAAAGGAAATAAATAAATGCATGCAAGACAACATGCAAACAAGCATAATAATGTGTAGCTAAATAAAAATGACTTTCAAGCACTATCTAAAAATCAGACCTGAACTGCAGAACTTGTATGGCTATCAACATCATCATTACTGGGGTAACGAACTAGGAAGAAGAAGTGGGAGGAAGGTCAAGGATAACAGCAGGGATCCCACAGAAAAAGCTAGTGGCTCAGCATGAGAGAGAAACACCGATTTTCTTTGGCAATACATAAAATAAACAACTGCTGGCTCCTGAAAGGAACCAGCTTTTTATATCCCCTTCTGAAATATGCCTTTTGCTTATCCCCAGTGCAGAACCAGTAGAGAGATACTGAACCAAATGTAGACCATATTTGGAGTAGTGGAAGCAAAGTGCGGGTAAAATTCAGTGTGTCTATAAAGACTGTCCTGTTTAAAAGTAATATAAACAAATATAAAAAAGCCAAAAGTGAGACAAACTAAAAGCTCACTGTAACTATTCTTGGTACAGTATAAATGTTACACAGCCTGACATTTATAAAACAGCAATATTTTAATTTTAATATGCTTTCCCCTAGCAAAATAAAGTGCATTTACAAATTCCATTTAGTTGCATGACGGCTACAAACTGGTAAGTGGAGACTGAAAAGTTAAATTGAAATTTTTATCATATTTGTAGAAAAGAAACATCTGTGTAGTTCTCCTTACTGTGGCTCAGGCCATTACACTGAAAACAAAACATAACAAAAGAACTTATTACAAAGTTGGCATGAGCTACTTTTTGAATACATCTCAGAACTAACTGTTGACTTCTTTGTGATGCCATCTAGTTTCATATAATGAACCAGTTTCAAACAGAATCTGCAATCAAATTAACTTTATCTTAACATTTTATTCCAACCTGAACATGATTTTTAAATCAATTTACAGATTTCAAAGCTAGCCTATTAGTGTGTGGGTTAGATATGGTGTTCCTACTACAGTCTAAAATCAGACTGATTAACTGAATGTTTATTATACAGGGTCCTAAATCCTGTTCTAATGGCAAATCACCATTTTATTTTGGTGCAAAGAGGATTTGAGCTTAACATCACAATCCTGAGTAATTTTGTATTTATTCACCAAGCCAAAAAAAAAGAAGAGCATCCAACAACTGGGATCAGTCTTATTGAAGTGGTTTTCAACATCAGGTGTTGGGCCATAAGCCTCAGACCACAGTTAGGCATGCTTTTCAGTGATTGGTAAATTTGCCAAAAAATTGTTTTGCAGAGGAACGGACATAAACTGTTTGCAAATTTGGGTCCAATTTAGAAAAAAGGTTTAGGGAGGAGAAACTTCTGGAAAAATCAAAACACTGGTTCCATCATTTTTCCTTTCAAACTATTTGAAACTCCCAAACAAAATGAACCATTTAATTTTTAGGTCTACGAAAACATTTAAACAATTCTTTCTTTCTTTATTTTTCCATTTGGTGGCCAAAATGAAAAATCCATTATTCATACAGCTCCGCCAGAACAGTTTCATTCTTGCTGGGCATAGCAAAATCATTCAAAGTCGTCAGTCACTATTAGAGGGGCCCAATCTACAACATTTGGGCCTTAAGTTTTGGATGTGCTTCAGCACATGGAGGGAGGTCTGAATGGAGGACTGTGGTCCTGGATTTGCTATTTAATAACTTCCCTCTCCCCTACATAATGCACTTCTATAGGATTGTTAGGGCCACATTCTTTGTTTGACCTAAGTAGCTCTACTAACTTTTCACTGAAACCATTACATGGAATGAATATCACAATATTGCAGTGTGAAATAAGGAAGAAAGCATACTCCAGTTTCACTTAAGCTTAGAACAGGGCATGATGGTGGTTGCCAGCTGCAAAGGAATCTTACCCCAGGGTAAGGACCGGCTTTCTTAATGGAGACATGTACGTAAGAGGATAAGCACTGTTAGCCCAGGGTGGCCAGTAGGGTGGCTGGAGAACAGCAGCCCACCACATTCTTGCCAGCTCCTTTCTCTTCCACAGGCTCTTCTGCTGTTTTATGTGTGTAGAAGGTAGGCAATGTATTTGTTTTATTGGTCAAACAGACACAATCTTTTCCTTGTTCACTTGTTCTCAGGACCCAATAAGGTTATGAACTTCATTTATTGTGTCTGTGGGGTTCTTGTCCCAGAGAGATCACACAAGGAGAACAGGGGACTCATTTTTTTTTATTAGTGACAAATAAAACTTCCTAGTACTATATGATATGGGTAAAATGGAAAAGCAAATAGTAGCCTGAGATAATGCAGCATGAGAAAGGTCCTCTGTTGACAGAGTACAGAACATATACAGATACTCAATACATAACATCTCTCCCCCTAGTTGACATAATTCTGTAAAAATTTGGGGTAGATGGTGACCCCCACTTCAGGAGTCACAGACTTTGCACTCACTGGCAACAGCAGTAGGTATCTTTGGTTGTTCTAAGGTAGCTTCAGCAACAGGAAATGTCAACGGGTCTAAAACAGCAGCTGATGGGCCCATCAGAACTGGTTCCGCTAGGTTTTGCAGAGGTCACATTGTCTGAGACTTAATCCTGCTTCTGGTCAATGTGCCTGCAAAGTGTATTTCCATCTGGAGCCTTAGCTGTATATGATACTGGCTAGGCCTGTGCGAAGCAGCAAGTATTTACTTCAGATTCAGCCTATTTGGAGGGACAGTGATTTGATTCAGTGATTTGAATCACTGTCCTGATTTGATCTGGCCGATTTAGATTCGGAGATTCAGCCATAGACTATACAGGCAGCAGTCCTCAACGATTCTGGACACAGCTGCCTCCAGCTGATAAGTTTGTTGTGGTGGGTGTTCCCTGCTGCCCCAGACCTCCAGATTTCAAGCAGTGGGGAATGCTGGGTGTTCCTCTGCCCAGTGCAGGTCTGGGGCAGCCAGAAAATGCTGGCTGTTCCCTGGTCCAGCCAGCCCCATGGGGCTGGCTGAGTGTGGAAGTACTTTCCCGCTTCTCCATGGGTCTGGAGCAGTGGGGAAAACTGGGATTTCCCTTGCCCAGCCAGCCTCACAGGGCTGGCTGAGTGGGCAAAGCAGCACAAGGTACTTAATGTCCATCGCAATAAAATGGCAGAGTCTATTACTACCTGTTGTTGCATCACTAATTTGCAAGCTTTGTGGCTCTACAAAAGAAAAGGACATCTGTTTGCTCCAAATTTGTGATGCTTCAAAAATTTTAAGGTGGCAAAAATGAGAAATCAAACAGTGTCTTTTTCCACTGTATATGTTCAAGGCACTTAATTAACATGTCCCAGTTTAGGAACAAGACACACTGGAACATCTGAATGATTAAGCCCACACACAGTTCAGAATCTGCCCCCAGAAGGAAGAAATCCCTCCTATCACTAGCTATAGAGATTCCCATCCCAAAATAAATCAATCCATAAAATGCGGTGGCACCTTAGCAGCAACATCAAGTTGTTCACTACCTCAACATACTGGTAAATTTGGCAATCTTACCAAATCCAACTCCCTGCTACAAATATTACTGTTTAAAATTCTGTGTGATGCTAGTTGAATAATGGGTAAATCTGTGTAAAAATGTACAGAAAGTGAAATGTGAGTTTATCCTGAATTTAAGGAAGCAGGAGATAAAACAAGGCCAATGTTTCAAGGAGAAACTCTGATTTAGCCAGGTGATTGACCTGGTTGTTCTGCTTTTCTTTCTGTCTGATTAAATACAGTCCAAAGGTACAGGAAATTTTGTTTTTGTTTGATTGCTACTTTAGGGTTATATGAGACTTGAACTACCCAACAGCTTGCAATAAGTGTCAATGCATTTCCCTGTCTAATACAATTGGCTTATCCTATGAGCATTTCATCTTACCACATTCATCCAAATTCTCAATTAGGAATGAGTGTGGCTGATAGCGCTTGTATGTGTATATTTTTCTGTGGCTTTGATCATTCCTCTTGGTTATCTGTATGGTCCACAAGATCTAGATTCCTCCCCAGATGCTGGAAATACTACAAAAAAACTGGATCATACTTCATTTCTGGGAGGCTGGGGAGGAAGAGTCCAAAAAAACAATTAAGTGAAATACTAAACATGTGAGTCCCTGGAGCAACTGAGTGCAATAGCTACATTCTAAATATGAGAAGAAAGCAGCTTATAGAACCACAGAAAGTGAGAGTTGCAGGTGACCTCAGGAGATCATCTAGTCCAACCCCTGGCTCAAAGCAGGACCATCCCCAACTAGATCATCCCAGCCAGGGCTTTGTCAAGCTGGGCCTTAAAAACTTCCAAGAATGGAAATTTCACCACCTCTCTGGATGACCTGTTCCAGTGCTTCACCACCCTCCAAGAGACAGAGTTTTTCCTAATATCCAACCTAACCCTCTCCCTTGCTGCAACTTGAGATTTGCTCCTTGTTCTGTCATCTGCCACCACTGAAAATGGCCTAGCTTCATCCTCTTTGGACCCCTGCTTCAGGTAAAGGCTGCTATTAAATCCCTTCTCAGTCTTCTCTTCTTCAGACTTAAATAAACCCAGTTCCCTCAGCCTCACCTCATAAGCCATGTGCCCCAGCCCCTGAACCATTTTCACTGCCCTCCGCTGGACTCTCTCCAAATTGTCCGCATCCTTTCTATAGTGAAAGGCCCAAACTGGACACAGTACTCCAGATATGGCCTCACCAGAGCAGAATAATTATTTCCTTGATCTGCTGACAACGCTCCTACTAACGCAGCCCAGTATGCTGTTAGCTTTCTTGGCAACAAGGGTACACTGTTGGCTCATATCCAACCCCCAGGTCCTTTTCTGTAGAGCTGCTGCTTAGCCAGTCAGCCCCCAGGCTATATAGTAGCACATGGGATTGTTCTGTCTTAAGTGCAGGATTTTGCACTTGTCCTTGATGAACCTCATAAGATTTCTTTTGGGCCAATCCTCCTATTTGTCTAGGTCACTTTGAACCCTAGCCCTACTCTCCAGTGTATCTACTACATCCACCAGCTTGGTGTCATCTGCAAATTTGGACTCAATGATCTGCTCAGGTCCCTTCCGACCCTACAAACTATGAAATTTGCTGGGGGAGAATAGAATTGTTGGCTGTTGTAAAGAGACGGCCTGCATGGTCCCAGCCCGAGGAAAATTCTCCTTCATCAGAGGGTGGCTGAAAACAATTTGTTGACTGAAAATTGGCAACGTTGTTATGTTACACACAGCTTCAGAGTGGCAGGATTGAATAAATATGTATGAGGCACTAAGAAAGCCACGTCATCTACTCACCAATCAACTACACACTGGCTTTGTAGGTTAAGACAAATAAGTGTGTGAAATTTAATTCAAGGAAATTATAGAGAAAATGACTTAACACTGAATAGGGACTTGAATTCAAGAGGATACTGCCTTTGCCCCGGTCTCATAGTGACAGCAGAACTAACAGCACAACAAGCTAAGAGCCTGAAAAAAACCTATTAGGAAGCCAGCCATAGTCCCATGTTACTCCTGGAAAAACACATTCCACAGTACCGCATCTGGCTCCTGCAGCTGCCAAGCACACTCTGCATAGGATAACATATCTCTCCATGGATGGTACAGTCCAAGGAGGAAGAAGACCTGAATCACTGTCAAGTGTGCTACCAGTAAGAGGACAGGTGTAACACAAAGAAAGACCACTATAAACTGGGACTAGCAGATCACTTGCTGTAGGTGTCAGCACAGTGGCAACAGACTCAGCATATACTGAGAAGTCATAGCTCCTTCCCTGATGACCTCCAGTGGTAGCTTGAAAAATCTAGGTCAAACGACTGCTTTAAGGTCTGCCAATCCAGCACCTTGCACGTGCTTTATATTAGGTTGTTTAGCAAGAATAGTAATTAAATGGTAATAAGAAAACTTCCCAGAACTGGATGAGGGGAAGGTGGGGGGATGTTTCTGGAAGACTCACTTTTTCAAGGAAATGTGAAGGCAAAACTCTGACTACTTATGACTAAAGAGCACATGACATGCATAGCATAGCCTTTAGCAGGTTAATATTTGCGTGACTGATTTTTTCATACATTGCCTAGTATAGAGGAGCTCCATTTCCTGTTGTCACTACAGTAATACATGTAAATAATACGGATCAATGTCCAGGTTTTTCATATTTAAGTGAAGTTTTTTAGACAGTATTTAGTATTTTAGAATTTAAACACATTTAAATATGTAACTTTTTCATTTATGAGTCCATTCCTCTGTGTCTACATTTCTCATCAGAAATGCAGATTGTGAGGCTAAACATATGTGTAAAATGATTTGAGTGCCTTCATCTAATTACAAATATTTGTAAATATTAGTTTAAGACTAGTTGTAAAAGCCACCTTGATCTCAATTCCATCTTTTTCCTCAGGAGCTCCTGCAGATGTGTCCAGAAGTGTTATCTACAGCTGATGATGCTGAATCAGGGCAGAAAAGTCAGAACTAGGAATGAGATAGTTCTATTTCCTACAATAGCCTTGAGCAGAGTATTCATGGAAAATATGTCCTGAAACCTTTAATGACATTGAGCACTTCCTGATTCTTCTAATGCCATGTTTCTACTGCATGACATTTCAACAGGCAACTATTGTTTGGGACCCAACTGGATCTCAAGCTCAGTCAGTTCTATTAGTTACACAAGTAGCTGTACTAAAACCTCATTTAAACCAGTAGTGGTTCTTAATGAATAGCATCATTATACAAAAAACAACATACAGCTAAGTGCGGAATTCCTAAACAGAAACAGAATTGCCATATTTCAGAGACTGGGATAATTCACCCCAAAACAACTTGCTGGTGGCTACAGGAAAAACAATTCATTTTGTCCCATTCAATTCAGTTGATATTCATCAACCCAAGCTGTTCCTTTCATCTTCATTCATGTTTGCTGCAGAATTGTGTAACACTTGAAAGAAATCCTCTGTCAAGTTTCTGGCAGTTGAAAGAAAAAGTATCCCCATGTGTATTTTAAAATTGACAGAGCAATATAAATGCAGTTGTAAAGGTCTTTGGCCTTCTCCCCTCACAGCAGCATGAATCAAGACTGAGACAAAAAAAAAAATCACACACTGCTTCTTTCTGTACATCACCCAATCCTTAACAACTCTTCTCAAGACAAGGTGGAAACAGCTCCCCTACAAATCACACTGCTTGAAAACTAATTTGAAGCACCTTGATCCCTGCATAGACTGGTACAAAACCATTTAGGAAATAAGAAAGGAGATTTGGAAGGAAGATTTCCAAAATATCATCAAGCAAAACAGTTGATAACTCAAATTCCCAACAATCATTTAAGATAAAAGAAAAAATCTTGGTCAATATTTACCAGCACAGCTAGGTCTTTATTTAGAATGTGCAAAGTTGTTCAGGTGAAAAGAAGAAAGTTTGTTCTGCAGCACAGCTGTGTAGGACCAGACCTTCCAAAGTAGTAACCCTAATGATTTCAGTGTAATCACAGACGCATTTATGCATCTTGTTGAATCTGGACCTTAATGACAAGTTAATGTTCAAGCTGTTTCTACTTAGTAATCTCTGAACATGTCTACACTCCAGCCTAGATTTACTGGGCGTGTCTACATGAGACACTATGTAGCCATAGCAATGCACTATGTCCCAGGGGGATTAGCATGGGGGCTAATACAGAGGAGAGACCCCAAAAGCAAAAACTACCTACCTACTTCAGGTCACCAGATTCCAGAAGCAAGGAGAAAAGCCTGGATGGTTCATCAGCTATGCTCATATACAGCTGAAGCCAGCAGATAATGTCATGGACGCATGCCAGCCTGCTGAGTTAAAAGCCAGCACTAGCAGAGACACGGGGAGAGCAGGAGAGGCAGTGGAAGATGCGGAGACTCTCCATGTTGGCAGCAGGCAGTGCCAGCAAGCAAAGGGAAGTTCCAACTGGGGAGAAACAACCTGGGCAGCAGTGGCTGCCCAAAGCCCTCACAGGCAGCAACAGAGTGTGGGGAGAAACACTGCTCAGGAAGAAGCGGCAAAAGCATCAGGAATGAAAGCGGCTCCACCATCCAGGCTCCAGCTGCACCGAACAGTAGGAGGGCAACTGGCCGGGAGAGGAATAAAGGGAGGTCCTGCCGGAGACAAAGAAGGGAGCAGTGTTGGGGAACACCGCCAGAGTCAGGTTCCAAGGCAAAGGGTGAAGGAGGACTGTTAATTCTGATCTCCCTCTTTCTCAGCTGCCCTCTTCTTTCTTCTTTCTTTTTGTGTCCCACCTTTTGTTCTCCTTACCTGTGTACCACACTGGTTGTCTTTCATTTCATTTTTTTATTCTTACTTTGAGCGGTTACCTTGACCCGTGAGGTCTGGGGTCAAAACGAGTCAGAAGGGCTGCTCACAGAACTAAGTCGTCAACCAGTGTTGAGCTGGAGAGGAAAATCCACAGGAGAGACAAACATCCAATGGACTCAAAGTCCAGTAGTAAGAAGATAAGGCCTAACACCAGAGAAAGTGTGACAGGAAGAGATCATCAAGTCCTGTGGGCAAGCCGCATTATCATCAGGTGGCACGTCTAAGGCTGGCATAAGGATGGGGTGTAGGGGAGGTGGAGCCCTATGAATATCTGTCAGGAGGATTGACCGAACTCGAGGGACCTCCAACGGGAGGCCCCACCGCTGAGGTTACATTCAGAGACATGGCAGGTGAGTTCTAGGGTACTCTCCGGGGTGACCGAGGCCCCTACCAGAGGTTGCATGAAGCCGGTCTGTGTCCCTCACCTGGCGCCCGCACCAAGGGGGTGCATGAATGGATTTTCAAAGTAAGATGGGCACAGTATATTACATACACTGCTCTCCCTCCATCCACACAGATTGCCACCTTATCATAGAAAGAAGTCAGGTTGCTCAGGCATGACTGGCTTTTGGTGAATCCATGCTGGCTGTTCCTGACACCTTGCTCACTGGATTACCTCATCACCCTAGTGACTCTAGGTATTTCAGAACAAATTTCTTGAGGACTTGTTCCATGATCTTTCCAGGTATTGAGGTCAGACTGACAATTCTGTAATTCTCTGGACCATTCTTCCTTTTATTTAAGATGGGCACTATATTTGCCCTTTTCCAAACATCTGGGCCCTCACCAAACTTTCATGAGTTTTCAAAGAGAATAGGCAATGGCTCTGAAATTATCTCAGCCAACTCCTTCACTATTCTGAGGTGAATCCAAACTGGCCCTACTGACTTAAATGCATCTAACTTCTCTAAGTACTCCATATCCATTTCTTCTGTTACTCTAGGTTTTTTTTCTGTTTTCTTCCCTATCTTTGCTGCCAACTGCAGTCACCATCTGGTAGCTGCCCCTATTTGTGAAGACTGAAGTGAAAAAAAGGCATTAGATACTTCAGCCATCTCTGCATCTTCTGTAACTTGATTGCCTTCTGCATTTTGTAAGGGACCAATGGTTTCTCTGGTATTCCTCTTACTTTTGGCATACTTGTAGAATCCTTTTTAAAAGTCTTTTATGTCCCTTGCCAGCTGTGTCTCATCCTGCAGAGGATTTTGATCTGGTTGGGTTAACAGAGACATGGTAGAATGATGCACATGACTGGAAACTGAATATTAAAGGCTATAGGCTTTACAGGAGGGATCAGATTGGGAAGAAGGGAGGAGGTGTGGCCCTCTATGTGAAAGAGCAGTACCCCTCCCTGCAGGTCACTATAGACAACAGGGAGGAATCGAGGTCAGGATGCAAAGGAAATCAGGAGAGGGAGAGCTGATGGTGGGAGTTTACTACAGGCCTCCCTCCCAAGCAGAGGAGTGTGACCAGGCATTCTCCAGGGAACTGAGGCAGCTAACACTAGAGACACGATTGTCATGGGTGACTTCAACTACCCTGACATCTGTTGGGAGAACTACTCGGTGGCCTCTGATAGGTCAGCCAACTTCTTGGTAACAACAGACTACCTGTTTTTGATGCAAGTTGTGGAAGGGCCTACCAGGGGTAAGGCCACTCTGGACCTAGTGCTGGCCAAAGGCGATGACATCATAGGTGACCTAAGGGTTGGTGATAGTCTGGGGGACAGTGATCACGACCTGGCCAGGTTCACCATCTACCATAAGACTGGGAAACCAGACAGCACAACAAAATTCCTGGATTTCAAGAAGGCATATTTTGCCAAACTTAAGAAGCTAGTTGGTGAGGCCCTCTACAATCAGCAACCAGATGACTTGGGAGTTCAGGAACAGTGGTGCTTCGTCAAGGAGGCAATTCTCATGGCTCAAAAACAGGCCATCCCCATGCAGGCAAAAAATGGGAAAGGAGCCAATAGACCAACTTGGCTCAACAGGAATATTAGAGAGCTTCTAAAAAGGAAAAAACCATACAAACAGTGGAAGAAGGCCTTAATAACCAGAGAAGAATACACTTACATTGCCAGAGCCTGTCGATATGAGATAAAAAAAGCCAAGGCAGGCATGGAAATCAGTGACTGGAATAAAAGACAACAAAAGTCCTTCTACAGATACATAGGGAGTAAGAGAAAATTAGGCTCCACTGTGGGACCCTTACTAAATGTTCAAAGGCAGCCCACAGTCAATGCCCATGAAAAAACTGAACTCCTAAATGAATAATTCACGATGGAATTCCTGAAATCAAACATGGGGTGCTCACCTGATCAGAGGCCTGGGGAGCACAGGGAAGACAACAAACTACACAAAATCAGTCCTGAACAGGTGAGGGATTTTCTGCAACACCTGGATGTCCTCAAGTCTGCAGGGTCCAATGACTTACACCCAAAAGTCCTGAAAGAACTGGCTGAGCTAATAGCAGCACCACTGGCCAAGTTGTTTGAAGAGTTGTGGAATTTAGGAATGGGATGATGATCATAGATTCATAGATTATAGTCGGAAGGGACCCAATGGATCATCGTGTCCGACCCCCTGCCCCTGGAAAGAGGACCGAGGTCAGATGATCCCAGCCAGGTGACTGTCAAGCTTCCTCTTGAACACCTCCAAGTTAGGTGATAGTATCACCTCTCTTGGAAGCTGTCGCAGTGCACGCGGGTGCCCTGCACCTAAAAGCATAAAGGGCAGGAGAGACCCCTAGTGGTGAGAAGGGGGAAGCTCAACTGCCAGTCACCAGGGCAGCACAGGTGCTGGTTGCCAGGGAAACTAAGGGGGCCAGCTGAGAGGGAGGGGCAGGGTTTGGCCCCTTCTTAAGCCCAAGCATAAGGCAGGAGAGCAGTTCCTCTTCTGGTAGCCAAGGAGTGAGGAGATCAGTCAGCGCGGAGAGAAGGCCAAGATTTGGCTGCATGGGTATCCGCAGGTTGCTGATTTTTGCCTGGGATTAACTGTTGTACTGGATGGTTTAACTTTATGTTATAGCCCAGGGGCTTTGTGTTTTATGTTTATTGTTTAACCAGAGGACCCGGTGAGGCTATTAGGGGTGGAGGAGGCCTCATAGGGATGCCACAGTAGCGTGGGGTTTCCTGGAGATGGAGAGGGCGCAGCATTGTTTGGGGGTGCATTGGCCCTAGCCCCGGAGCGAGAGGGGGCAGCGAGAAGCCCCGGAGCGAGAGGGCAGAAGAGGAGCCCCGGAGCGGGAGGGGGCTGAGAGGAGCCCCGGAGTGAGAGGGGGCAGAGATGGGCCCCAGAAGTAAAGAAGAGGGCCAAGGCATAGGGAAAACCATGCCAAGTACCATCTGCGAGGCTTGGGCTATGGTGTAGGGGAGGAAAAGGAGCCACAGGTAGCACCCCCTGACATGGGGCATATCAAGTGGGCAGCCTTCCACTAATTACATCACTCAATCAATTAAGATCAAGGCATGGCAGGCGAGTAAGCAGGCGGTTAGCCCAAGACAGGGAGGCGGAGCCATCAACAGAAAGGCTCCAGTGTGCTGGACCTGTTACAGAAGCCCATTCCAGACTGGCCACCCTTACTGTAAAAAATTTCTTCTTAATGTCTAACCTAAATCTATTCTCCACTAGTTTGCACCCATTCTTCCTAGTTACTCCCTGTCAAAATCACACAATCTGCCATGTACATGTGGCATAGCAGGAAGTGCAATTGTTGTGATCAGGGATAGGGTTCCAACCTGCTTTTAAATGAATGTCAGTCAGTGTCCTAAGTCTGTTACTAGCATACAGCATTTCTGAAGAGATATTCACCTCCAGCCTTTTGACAAGGCCCCTGAGGGGAGCATAAAAGCTTGGGTAGCTACTCAAACCATAAATGTTTTGAATGACTAAACTGAACTTATCATCTATGACATATTGAAAGTCAATGTGTTGACTCCACTGAGTCCTTCAGAAAATTTTAACCTATTGGTATGTCTACATAGCAGAAGGAGGATATGGCTATAGCACACCTAACCTAGCTGGCATGTGTAACAACTGCATTGAAGCTATGGTATCATGGGCCTTTTTTCATATGCTATAGCCAGAGAGCAAGTTCCTCAAAGACTCTGTGAATGTACTCTGGTTGCTTGCATATACTAAACCAGTATCACCATGTCTTCATTTCTATTGTTACTCATGTTAGCTAGTGCAAGTCAACCAGCATATGCTGCAGTCTCACTTTCCATTCCACCCTGAATTAGTGACAGAGATTAAAATTCCATGTATGTCTCTGGACTAGTCTGTTCCATGTCATTATTAATAGCAGTGGGTGACTCTCCAAAAGTTTGATCTGGATAAAAAGATTCTCTCACACTTGCATAACACTGAACGGATCCAAAAACTTTGTATATCTTTTATGAATTAGTATCATCTTCTTCTAGGGAGATTGAAGATATTTTTTGATTGTATATTTAAATTAAATTGTAAAAAAGGTAGGTAGGCCCTCAAAAATCCACAAATATTTTTTACTAAATCCTTATATACAGTGAGAGATGGCAACTAGGGAGGAAGGGATATATTAAAATAGCAGCCTCCACTTTGCTTTAATTTATATCAGCTCATAACTTCCTTTTGCTCCTCAGCTTGGAAGCATTTTGAGTATCATGTGCCTAACCAGGATAAAGTCTAAAGTACATACTCTTCTGAGTTTGGTCCTAAGTTGCCTACTGGTTTGTAGTATCACCAAAAAGACACACCACCTGTAGGCCTTTTAGATTAATCCTAGGAGTAGTTGAATACTTACTTACATGACTCATTGATTTAAACAACAGTTTGACAACTTTGTCCAAAATATTAATTTTTTTAACTGAATTTGTCGTCTGAGAAACACCGGATACATCACCAGCCAAACTAAAATCTCCTCTAAAGCATCAGTGCTTCTTACTGAATGCCAGCATTATACAAAAACCAATATACATCTACTTGCCAAATGCCTGAAAAGAAACAGAGTTGTCCTATCTTGGAGACTGAAGTAATTTATCCCTAAGCAACTTGTTGGTGGCTTGGGGGGAAATATCCAGACTGTGTCCTGCAATTTAATTCCTCATCCACCCAAGCTTTTCCTTTCATCTCTACTCAGATTTACTGCAGGATTGTGTAAAATTTTTAAAAAGTCAGTAATCAAGTCTGCAGAGACTCAGCTGGCATATTGTTATTTGGTCTCTCATCAGTTGATTCCATCCTAATTCCATATATATCAAGAATAGCAAATCCATGCTTTAAGCCCAGCCTGTTTTATTTCAGAAGTGACTATAATCAATGTAGACACCATGGAGACAGTAATAAGTCCTGGACTGGCAGAGCCTGCCCATGTATCTAATTTCTGAAAGATTATAAGGGGACTTGGCTCATGCCATGTAGTTCAAGTAATATACTTCTGTGCCCCCTGTGATACTAGCAATGAGTGGACTCTTCTAGAGTGAGATTTTTTGTTCTGTGTTTGTACAGCACCTAGCATAATGTTACCCAGCCCCCTTTCAGATATCTTAGAGGAGAGAAAGGTTAAACAATAGCAGTAATATCTTAGTACTCATTACACAATGCTGGGCCATGGTCATTCTACTCTGAAAAAGCAGGATTAGCAAATGTTTAGCTCCGTTCTGCTAAAGGTTATCACTACATAATTTTACTTAGGTTTACAGGGAGTTTGCTCTCATCCTGAAGTCCTGCCACTGCAAATAAAACACAGTAGTTTTTGCTACCATCCAATTAGTTGCATTTCAAGCTATAAATATACCTGAATGAAACACTAAGGGAAAGATATCCCTTTTATAAGGAACCTTAGTCATGATAGGCAGAGAACTAAGTTTCACAGTGCTCAGAAAATAATAAATGAATAACAGCACCCTAAAATATTGACTTCTACGGCTGAGTAAAAGTCAAATTCACACATGATATCATACCCAGCCAGATAGATTTTCTTGTTACTGATCATTTCAAAGATACTCCAGAGAAAACATAGCTATATGAATTACCTGTTGTTGGTCCATCCCATCTCAGGATGCCTGGTGTTTTTGTTCTGCCAGGTCCTGGTGTAGTTCTGCTTAAAGCTTAAACAAAAAACAACTAATGGTTAACATAGTGTTCAGTTAAAAAAAAAGATAGCTGTCGCAGGGCACTTTCGTGCCCCGCTCCTAGTAAGACTCAAACTTGGGAGGGGGAGATGTGTCACAGGCACTGAAGTGCCTGCTCCTAAGGGACAGGTGTGGGTTGCTGAGGCAACTACTGAGGTCAGCTGACCAGGGAGGGGGCAGGGCCTGGCCCATATAAACAGGCTAGGCTGAGGCCAAGCAGTCAGTTCTCCTCTGGCAGTTGGAGAAGATGGAGCTCTGTGGGAGGGAGCAGAGCATGAGAAGCCTGATGACCTGAGTAGCTTAGGAGGAGAATACCAGGCCTGAGGGCTTAGGGTTAGAGTTTGGCCAGTAGGCCTGAGTTTGTGTTGCAGCCGATTGGCTTATGGGTTTTGTTTATGGTTATACCGGAGGACTCGGTGAGGCTGTAGGGATTGGAGGAGGCCTGAGGGAAGCTCCCCAGTAGCATGGGGGTTCCTGGCACCAGAGAGGGTGCCGCGTTTTGGGGGTTGCATAGACCCTAGCCCCAGTGGGGCGATATTGGGAGGAGTCCAGTGTGGGTGTAGGCAAAAGCCCCAGTGGGGCATAAGACCCAGGAAGGGGTCTGGGGCCAGGTAAAGCCAAGGCCGCCTGAGCCCCAAGCGCAGGAGCGTGAGGCACAGGCCCTGGTTGGGGCGAGAGTATGGGAAGTGCGAGGCAAGGCCCCAGTGCGGGCGAGCACAAGGCACAGGCCCCGGTTGGGGCAAGAGCTCGGGGAGCACGAGGCACATGCCCTGGTTGGGGTGAGAGCGTGGGGCACAGGCCCCAGTGCGGGCATGAGCACAGGAATAAGAAGCCCCAGGGAGGGCGATGGTATTGGGATAAGCCCCAGGGAGGGCGATTAGCATTCGGATTGGGATAAGCCCTAGGGAGGGTGATTAGCGTTCGGATCAGGATAAGCCCGAGGGAGGGCGATTTGCACCTTATCGGGATAAGAAGCCCGGAGGAGGGCGAGCATATGGGTAGAAGGCCCGGAGGAGGGTGAGCGTACAGGTAGAAGGCCCAAGGGAGGGCGCACAGGCATAGGAAGGCCCAGAGAGGGCAAGCGTACGGGGAGAGGCCCTGGAGAGGGCCGCCAAGAAGAGATAATAGACTTAACAATGTCCGGGACAACTGAGAGGCTTGGGGCATGGTATTAGGGGTGGTAGGAGCCACGCACATCTCACAGGGTGGGAGTGCAGTGAATCATCCATAGACGGGGTACTGGCGGGGGTATACAAAAGGGTACCATGCAAGAGGGTAAAAGGCAGCCTCCCTTTTATAATATTTTCCAGCAAGACGTGGCGGGTGAGATAATGAGGGTGCGTAGACACCCACTTGACACAGTAGGGGGCGCCAGGGGAGATCACGGCCGCTCCTGGGCCCCCACCCTGTGACAATAGCCAAAGCCAGTTGAGTTCCCTGTTATGAAGTAACATAGCTACTGTAGCTTATACTTTTTTTTTGTGCTTAAATTTTGTTTGACTGATGTTGGTTGATTCAGTGGTGCAATAATGGTCATATCATAAAGTCAAATGGAAAAATGTCTCTCTTGAACAAAAGATGTCATTATCGACAGACCTTCAGATCATGCCTGACATAGAGGAAAGCACCAAAGTAGAAAAAAGGAGGTGGGGAAAATGCAACCTCCAACTACTTACTCCCATCAAGCTAAAGAATGCTGGATGTGGAAGTGTGAACCATCCTCCAGAGAACAGTACCAAGAGGAGCTGGTATAGATGGACCACTTGGTGTGGGTCATCTTTAATGGCCAGTTCTGTGTTCATCTACTTCTCTCTACAAACTGACTTAAGCTAGTGATTACAATACTTAATTCATATAGCACATGGTAGAAACTAGCACAATTAGCAACAATTTCTTTCGACTTTATCTGATTTGTCTTACATTAGCACATGAGGTCCATTTCTAGCCAGGTACATAAGAGCAGCATTAACATGTCTCTGGTCAATTAAAGTCATCAATCATCCCATTAAAAACATTTTTCCCCTGACTTTATTCAAGTCTTTATTTAAAAAAGGTAAACCAACGGGTTTTTTCAGTGATGATTATTTTTTATTCACAAATAAAGCTGCTGAATCCATCCAGTTCCACACTTTGATGGCAGATGAAACCCTTACTAAGACATTCACTGAACAAAGGTCTAAATAACCCTGCAAAATTCTGGAGCATACTAAAAACTGAAATTCTTAGGTAAACAACTGAAAAAAATCTTCCAAGCCTTAAATTTATAAGATTCATACATTTAAAATCAACTCTTGAGCAGAAAAAAAAATCTGTTTAAGGGTGCTGACAGATGTGCAGTCCCCTGCTGTAACTCATGGTGGTTTGCAGGAAGTGTCATGAGTTACAGCTTTCCTCCTGACCCAACAGACGTTTGCTGCTGTGTCCGGGGGTTGGGGTAATCAAGCTCCAGACTGGAGTGGCTGCATGTCTGCAGCCACTCTCCTCTAGCCCCACTCCTTCTGCCCTAGCTTTGGGACTGTCTTGAGAATGGGAGGGCTGGGAGGGAGGGGAGGGAGTTCCATCTGGGGTTACAGGGGGAGGCTCCAATCCACCCACTTCACCCTCCAGCACAGACTGGGCAAAACCCAGACAGAACGTCCTCCCTCCCTCCTCCCCTCCCGTTCTGTAGACAGCACTGCAGGTGGGGCTGCACTGTTATCACCCAAGCTCTGCTCCTGGTGTGTGCTGACAGATGTTAATGAAGCTGCACTCCTCTTTGGCCTCATGTAATAATGGCTCAGATTGTCGTGTGATCAAAGCACTCTGCAGCTTTGTCCTTCTGTAAGGGCCTGGCTGTAAAGTGCTTTCAAGGGGCCAGTCATGCAACAAATGTAACTTCCGTCTGTGCCCTAAATTATTCATTTACCTATAGAAGCCTTGATCATGGGTTTTATTGGAAGATGTTGCAGAAATTTCAATGGCTCATATTGTGTCACCAGTTTTTTAGCAAAATGCCTGGTTTATTTCAATGAGGAATCCTGCTTCAAAATCAGTGTCATGAAATGACTTGTTGAATACAAGGCACTGCTGCGTAAAGATACCTAAGTGAGCTCTGAATAGTATAGACTGAGCATTGGAAGCAGTAGAGCTGCATTATTGTAGCATTTCACTTGGGCTATTTAGAACATTCTGAGAAAATGGGCAAACCTGTCCAGGCAGAGAACAATATCAATGCACAGTGGTATCTGAACTAGCTCAGATATCTCTACATGGTACTGAATTGTGTTGGAAAGACAAACCTAATGTGTTATAGAAGTTAATAGTCTGCTGTACAAACTGGTGGTCTGATTTTAAAAATGTACATCCAGCTCATCAAAGACTGAGGGGGCGTTTGTTAATAGAGTTAAATAGGGGGAAAAATAGGCACTTTCTACAGTGTTCTACTTCCTGGATTGTGTCACCGCTTCTAACCGGGAAATAACTGAACAACTGAGGCTAAGTGCAGACATTTGGGGAGGTCAGAGGAGGGTAGATCGGGTTTAAAATGGCTACCCAATGTAACTTAGTTCATCCCTGTACGGAACTTCAAATGCAGACAGAAGTGCAGCTCCCAGTTCTAATTCAGAACATTTTCTGCAAAGCGTTTTGAGTTACAGCATTATCCCAGGCCAGACAGAAGTTCACTGTTGGCTTCAGGGGGAGGGGAATCTCGCTGTGGGCTGGGAGCCTGCAGCCAGGCTCCCATAGCACTGGCCACAGCTCTCTGTCAGTGCTCCCTGTTTTCAGAATGGGAAGGGGGAAAGGCAGCAGAGGGAGTTTGTTCTTGGGGCTCTCCAGTCAATGCTGAAGGGCTGGAGGTGGGTGAAATGAAGGTCTCGCCACCTTAAGAATGTTCCAAAACACCCGGCCCACCCTTCAGGGGGGCTGAAAAACCACAGACTGAACTCCCACCAGTCTCTTTTCCCTTCCCATTCTGAAAAAAGTGACAGGCTGGGAGCTCCACAGACACAAGTTACATTTTGAAACATCTTTATCTGATACCTGATGCATTGCAGGGGGTCAGATTTTCACCCAATCTGCCTTTTTTAAACTGTCTGCAGTCATGCACTTGTGTTTGGTCACAGCTATAAACTGCTTTCTGGGGCCAGATGGAATGAAAATTATCATTTCTGTCAGTGCCCTTACAGTGGGACCTGGTCTCAATGATCAGAAATCAAATCTCAACCCATAACTGTACAGAAGTTCTACACACATAGACCAGTCTAAAAATGACAGAACCCAGTCTAAGGTAAACCTTGATTGATATATACTCAAACTTAATTGATCTAGGTTAGACAAGTGCATCAAATTTCTGTACTGTTACTTGCCTAGCCCTGGGACTGGGAAAGCCAGCTGCTGGCCCCAATGCCAGGGCTGTGCTTTTCCTACTTTCCCCCTTGACCAGTCACCTGCCATCCTGCAAGCCTGTTCCAGTACCAGTTTTGCCAGCATTTGCCACTGCCAGGAGCCAAAGAAGTAAGTATCAGTCAGGGGAGGGACAGGATGGATAGGGGGGTAGGTGTGCCAGTGGAATCAGGGGGATAAAAATAACCCCTGGCTTCTCTAAGCCTCCCCCCCCACCCGCATGAGCCTCCTGATCCTGCCAAACGACCCTGGACCCCAGAAATCCCCTGTGGATGCCACCAATCACTCCCACAGACAGTGCCTGCTTCTGATCCCCCTGATCCCTCCCATGGATGCCACCTGCACCTCCCATTGCTCCTGCAGGTCCTGCCTGACCCCTAGCTCTCCTGCAGATGCTGCCTGCCTCCACAATCCTTCCTGTGGACCCTGCCTGCTCCTCAGTTTTGTGGATCCTTCTTGCCCCCTGCAACTCCCCACAGATCCCCAATCTCCCCCTGAGTCTGCTTGCCCCCTATCCTGACTTACCTTATATCAGGTGGACATTTATAATGCAATTTGACTTCCCCCTAAGTCCCCCAAATGTCTGCACGTAGCCTGAGAGTTCACAACAGGAGAAAATTAGAAACCTGCTTTGTAATCATTTTCACGCTTCAAAACAATTTTAAAATAGCAGGGGAAAGACAGCACCTGCGGACTATTCATTAGAAAGGAAATTAATAACTCCTTTAAAATGATGCTAAACATGCACTTTAAAAATTGGTGAAACTGATTGACTAGAAAACTTAAAACAAGTCATTAGTTACCAGATCTGCTGTGTGGCTTCTCAGATGCCTTTGATCTTGCAGAGGGGAGCTGCACTTTATGTGGTGCTGAAAGAAACCAACTCAAGTTTAATTGCCAGATTTGTGAAGCATAACAACAATACCAGTATAATTTGCCACAGAGAAGGTCCTGTGCCATCAATGTATGGAAGCAAAATAGGCATGTGACAGCTAATTTCCAACACAGGAATAAAGTGGCATAGTGAAAAGAGAGTACTAGTTTCTTTAGCAATCAGATGTTCACTGCCATTTGAATTTGACTTGCCATATTCATGCTTAGCTTTAAAGAGAAGATAACTTGTTTTACACCTAGTTACACAACTTTCTATGGAAACAAAGACTTGAAGAAGAAATAAGACAAGTATCATGCCTGGAAGTTTCTTAATAGCTGTTCTAACTATACAGTTGGTCCAACAAAACATATTGCCAAAAATCTTGCTTCTGTTATGGATACAAAGTCAGCTCTGCAGTGTTCAGAAATTTGATTAGCGTCTGTAAAAAAAACAAAACAAAAACCTAACCCGCAAACAAAGAAAGAATCAGACATTGAGATAAAAGTTTGAAAGAAGTTTTAGCTCTGATGAACAGCCAATGTCTAGAAGCAAAATGAGAGCATTCAAAGCAATGACAGCATGGGCTGGTGAAGATTTAAAAAAAGAGAAGCATTCACCATTACCCAGGGTTGCCTCTGGCTTGCCAAATGGTTTTGCTATTTTAGGTGAAGAGGTTCCTGTATGAACCACATCGGAAGCTGCAAATTTAAAAATAAGTTTGAAAGAGCCAAGTTAGTGTTCATCATTCTGCTCCAGTCTAATGGTCTAAAACAAGACCCCACAATCCTTTGCACCATATAGTTTACCTTTAGGAAATTGAACTTAGTAGCCATTCTGAACATATTATAATTTTTTAAAGAACTACAATGAAGAACAACAACTCCATTGGAAACAGGAAGAATATTTATACAGACAGAATGTATAGCTCAATTTAAAATCTGTCCTGAGAATACAGGTCCAAGATCTAGTATTCAATATACAAAGGGATGAACATAAACCCATAGAATCGTAGAAGAGCAGGGAAGTCCCACCTCAGGAGACAGATACACCTTCAAAGCAATAAAAAATGTATTATTTGAGTTTTTGAGCAAAAATGAAACACGGCTGGATGGCAGTTTGCTACTAATAATGTATGAATGCTGAACAGTCTCCAAAGAATGAATTAAGAAAAACAAATCAATTACCAGTTTTCAACAGTGGATTTTCAGGTGTTCGAGCAGTTTTGGCATTGAAGGAAGTCTGAGCTGTTTCATTTGGAACTGAAAGCAAAAATAATGGAATGTAACTGAATGTAAATGTATTCTTAAAATCAGATGCTACAAAGTAAGTTCAAGGAGAAGTAGTTTTTTGTTTTAGTACAGTCTAGAAATGAAAAGATTTAGTGCCAGAAATCTGGCTGAAAATCATGCTTTGACTGAAGATACAATCTTTGAAACTAGGATGATAAGACATTTTAATAATCCAGGCACTAGAAGGCTATAGGGTAAAGATAAAGCCTTGCAATTATAAGCCAGGCTTATGTATGAGATGCTTATTCCTATAAAGGAATAAACAAATGGCTGGAAAATCAGAAGCAGCCTTGTTCTTCATGATCCCTGGAGCATGATCAGAAAGCACATAAAAGAGAGATCATTGTTGATTAAAAAAAGAACATTTCAGTTAACTTGCGAAAGCAGAGGAAAAAAATAATATCCAAATCTGGCAAAAATTTCTCATTACCCAAAGTCACTTTCGACCCGTCAACAATGTGAACAAGATGAAGGTTAATTGATCCAAAGGATGTTGTTTTTGGAGCTGGAGGAAATAAAATTGCAGTGTTGGGAAATAAATAGGT
Source organism: Crocodylus porosus (assembly GCF_001723895.1). Taxonomy (NCBI): domain Eukaryota; kingdom Metazoa; phylum Chordata; order Crocodylia; family Crocodylidae; genus Crocodylus; species Crocodylus porosus. Next base: position 8,114,924 of record NW_017728906.1, on the reverse strand, counting down.
ATATAATCAGTAGCAACAGGCACTTACATGTGGGGAGCCTGTTCTGACATGCTGGAAATCCAGCACATCAGAGCAGACTTGATTAACCATAAATTGACATGCTTTGACAGCCTCATGTGTCATGTTTATCTATGGCGCAGCATGTCTCTGCACTAAGAAAGTGGTGGTAGTGCACTTTGAAATAAAAACATGTTCAATGTGCTTTAGTTCAAAGTGCCCCGCCGCCATTTTCTCAGTGTATGGACTTGCTGCGCCACTGATACATGTGATGTGCAGGCACTTTTAATTAAAAGCACCCAGCACAGCATTGGGAGCAAGTATAAAAAAGGACACTAGACCACTTATTTGCAGCATTAAATCACACTAGCAAAAAACCTGCTAGCTATAGGGAATTTATCTTCCAAATAATTAAAAAAAATAGCCTTCAAATAAACAATGATTTGCTTACTTGAATATTTTAAATCTACTTGTCAGCCTGCACATTTTCTGGCTCTCAGGACACTGGCAGGAATTTCATTTATCACACGATTAACATGCTAATCATGCATTAAATTGTAATATGCCACAAGTTTCACCATTTTATGTAAGAGATATATATATAATATATATAATAATAGAGATGGCAAAGCAGCCATAAAAATGTTCTGCATTAAATGTAGACTGTCTTTGTGGAAGTTTTGCATCCTACCTTAATTTCAACATGTACCACAGAGCCTCCCTCTCTTGTCTCTAGCTCCTCACACCTGTTACATATGCAGCTCGCTACAGATGTGCCATCTAAAGGTATGTGGAACGGACAGATGGAGATTGGAGATCCCCCACTATCTTCTCCAGCCCACATCCCAGCAGACATGTAGCCAGCAGCACACTCCAGCACACATGCAATAGGATCTGAGGAATTTTATCCTAGATCCAAACAGCTAAGTCTCCTTCCATGCCAGATCACAAATGTGTGACATAGCAGACATGTGATATGGGGGATCTAGAATAAAATTCCTCAGATCCCACATCTGCCAGAGGCTCTGTTTCTATCTTTCTGTGTCTTTCTCCCTCTCACACATACTTGTTTTTAACAAAGCTAGCACTAATACATACTGTTACTTGCATAATCATGGATAGCTCTAAGTCAACTAATTCATCTGAAGACACACAGTGTATCAACATGTACTTTAGATCCAGGAGCAGTTTACCCATGAATAAACTACTCACAAATAAACATTCCCAGACAGGTGTTCACACGTGCAGGGAAGTGGGAGCAGATTTGCTGCTAATGGCAGCAACTGCTCCTGCTTCTTGGGGCCCTTCAATGGGCCCTGCTACCACCAGGGGGAGCTCTAGGCTCTCCTTGGGTGCTAGGCCAGGGATTGGAAGAGAGCACCAGGACTGGAACATTCCATCCTGCCCCCAAGGGGCCGACTGCTGCTGGGGCAGGGGCAATGGCCCCCGGCCTCATCAGCAGGGAGCTCCTGGAGCCAGGTCCTCAATTGAGGGCAGGGGACTTGGAAAAACATGTAGGGGAGGGGCAGGTCTCAGCACCCTGCCCCAATCCACCAATGGGGCATCTAGCAATTGAGTCACTGATAGCTGCCCCACTGGTGGATCAGGGCAGGTGGCTAGTACCTACGCCCTCCCCTGCAGCTCTTTTCAAGCCCTGTGCCTTATAATTGGGTCACAGGGCTGGACCCTGCCCCTGACTGGGGCAGTTCCCAGCTCCTGCTCTGTGATTTATTTATTAATTTATTTGGGGGGGGGGAGGGGGCATTGCTTGGGATCCTGTTCCCTGCTCAGCTCTGTGAACATGAAGCTGAGTGGGGAACAGGCTCCCCAGTAGGGAGCTCCTAGCACCAGTTTTGTAGTTATGGGGCCAGTGCTGGGAGATCCTCAGTTCCCAGTGCCAGCTCTGTGTCATAGAGCTGGTGCTGGGAGATAAGGATATCCCAGCCCAAGTGACCGTGGAGTCTGGGCTGAGAGATAAGTATCTCCTAGCCCACCCACTCCCTGATCATGATGGTGAAGCAGGGACTGGGAGATAAGGATCTCCTACCCCTGCTCCCTGATTGTGATCTCAGACCAGGGGCTTGGAGCTCCCTACTGCTGGGGAAATTTCCTGACCCCTGGTGGCTGGTTGACTGGGAGCAGATTTGCTCTCGGTCAGACGTCTACATGGATGCTACTGTGCAGTAAGTAATCACAAGTAAATTAGGTACTTGTATTTGCAGGTAGCAAATTTACTTGAGATTAGTGAGGTTTACGGTGCAGCAAGCATGTACATATATAGACGCGCCCAGTGCATCTACAGATGTGCCACACAGTTGTTACGGCACAGTCATTTAGTACTTATTTATAAGCTACAATACCAGCCTCAAGAGCAAATATACTCAGTCAATTTGAAGGCTAGAGATCCGACTTCCACATTGGGACAACTAAGAACCCTTCTCTTACTCCTTCTTATCACCTGGAAATGTGATTAATTTTAATTGGACTAGCAATCAACCATTAGAAGACTCTAAGAGTGTGTGGACAACTTTCTCTCCCTTTTTCCCTGGTACAAGTACTTCTGGTCCACTTCTGGGTCTTCCACCAAGCATGTGGTTCCCCGGTCCACTTCCAGATCTGCCACCCCCTGCCCTACCCCCTGGCTCAGTGATCAGTCACAGGGGGACCCTAAGTGTCCCCCTAGACCCAGAAGGCACAAGTCACTGATCCGGGGGTTCACTTCTGGGTCTTCTGCCAAACGCGCTGGCGCCCCGCCCCCCCATGCTCCCATGGGATGCTCCATCTGCCCCACCAACTCAGAGTTCATGAGCTGCCTCGTACCTTGAGGTATGTAGAAAAAACATGTCTATATCTGAATCGTCAAATCTCTCTGAATTGATTCGAAGGGTTCCGATTTGATTTGGTGAGATTAAAGGGTCTCCTGATTTGATTCAGATTCAGAGGTTCAGCCACCAAATCGTGCCAAATCCCCACAGAATCAAATCAGCAACTGAAGCTTCACACAGCCTTATAAAATACCATGAATATTCCATTATGGTAGTGCAGTCTCTCTCACCCTAAGATTACTCTCCTACCACAGTAATCTCTGAGGAAACACTGATTTTCCTACCATCATTACTGTTGAAGATTCTCTTTTTATTTACAGCATCTGTGGATTTATAAAGTGCACCTTTTGCTTTGACCAAACTCATCTAGAAACTTTCTGTCTCTGGGCCAAATACTCCTCTCAGTCTGGGTACATGTCTAGTGAAACTTTAGTGAAGTCCTTGGTGTTATTCTACGTTTGCACATGGCACCTATGCAACAAATTAATATTTGTAGTCCCTGCAAGTTATAGAGAAGGCCAGTAATATATAAAGTATTATAAGCTACAGAATACAATGCAAGACTCACCTATTTGGGCAGAGCTGGGATTGGTTAGTGTCACCTGAGGCCCCCTATGCATATGTTGGTAAAGATGCATAGCAGGAGGCATGATTGTGGGATTGTGCATTACATCCCATGACACCTTAATGCTGGTGCAGGAGGATCCCAAGCTCCCTATGCACCAGTAAGAAGCAAGCTTTTGCAGGTGGGAGGCCCCTCAGCTGAGGAGATTCTTGCTGCATAGGCACCTGATATGCCACCATGGCTGGGGGATGCAGTTGCTATGATTGCCCAGCCTTGGGGGTATGTGAAAACTCCAGGGCAGGGAGATGGCTGCAGTTGCAATCTGCCCACCTCAGGAGTGTGCGCTAGATGCATGTGAGAAGTAGGAAGATCACAGCAGCAGCAGCAATCTTCCCACCCTAGCTATTTCATGCACCCCCAGGGGTTGGAGATCATAGCTGTGCCCTGTAGCTGCTGGGTCCCAGCACTGGGAGGCACACCGCAGACACCCAGAACCTGCAGCTGTGGGACGCTGGGTCCCAGCACCTGCAGAGTGCTGCTGGGACCCAGAGTTGGCAACTTCAGAGGCTGAGAGTCCTCAGCAGTTGTGGGATTCACAGCCTGGGCTAGGCAGGGTGCATTTCTGCAGCTGGGAGTCTGGTAAGTAGGGGTGTGTGAAATGGGTCGTATTCAATTCAGATTTGGATTTGGCCTGAACTGGGGACAGTGATCCAGTTCATTGATTCGGATCACTGTCCCCAGTTTGATTCAGCCAAATCTGAATCTGAAGATTTGATGCTGATTTGGAGAATCAGCGATTCGGCCATAGACACAGTGCTAAATGTTTTATCTACACACCTCGAGGTACCACTTGCAGCTCATGAATGCTGCAATGCTGGGGTGGATAAGTGTCCCACAGGAGCGTGGGGGGGCCCCCTGCATGCTTGGCAGCAAACACACAAGTGGACTGGAAGTATTTCAGGTCTGCTGCTGAGCATGCTGGGGGCCCCCCCCACCCCTCCTCCTCAGTGATCAGTCGTGGGAGGACCCTGAGTGCCCCCCAGACCTAGGAGGCACCAGACACCAAGCCGGGGGTAGGGGTAAAGGCGGCTCCCCAGTGGACCTGGAAGTGCTTGTGGTTCACTTGCGGGTCTGCTGCCGAGCACACTGGAGAGCCCCCCCATGCTCCTGTGGGTTGCTTCATCTGCCCCACCATCACAGCATTCACAAGCCGCCTCGTACCTTGAGGTACGTAGAAAAAACATTTAAAGCTGTGTCTACATCTGAATTGTCGAATCTTTCTGAATCTCTCCAAATTGATTCGGAGGATTCCGATTCAATTCAGAGAGATTAAAAGGGTCTCCTGATTCAATTTGGATTTGGAGATTTGGCCACCAAATCGGGCTGAATCTCGGCTGAATCAAATCAGGGACCAAAGCTTCATACAGCCCTACTTGTCAGTTGATGGGTCTCCCAGCCACAGGGGAGACCCTGCTAAACATGCAAATTAAAGCTCAATAGCAACCAGCTATAAAGTTAGTACATATTTTCAAGGTCTCACTGATAGCTGGTTGGAGTGTTTTATGGTGTGATAGGTACTTCACAAGTGTAGCTAGTCCCAAGCTAATTGCACAATTTACCAGTTAATTGTGCGATACCTGTAATGTGTAGAGGGCCTGCTTTTCACATTACTTGATAAAGGAAGTTGTACTTATTCATGGTACCCTTCCATGCGATACATACCACAAGTAAAAATTCAGATAGTATGGTGATGGATACTCTAGGAATGTGTAAATTGTGATGGATACTGTAGGAATGTGTAAAGACATACAAGTTACTCAAAGGATAAAAAATGATCAGTGGATATTGTCATAAATTGAACATAACTGTTGATAAATGGGAGGCATACATCATTCCACAGGAATTCACTGTTTTCTTTTAGTAAAATTCACCATCATATGCTCACTTGAAAAGAATGATATTAAAGGTACTGTATGTGTCATACCATGGAAGCACTGAACCCTGACAGGATATGTAACTAAGGTAATTGCACAACATTTTTAAAGCTAGCAAGCCACCATCCTAAATTTCAGAAATAATACAGTTACCAGCTTTAGTCTGTGGTCCTTCTGGCCTGAGAGATGTTTTGGGTTTGGAAGGAACGAGCCGTGTTTCTTTTGGAGCTGAAAGAAAGGCGCATGATTATTATTATATTCTTTAGGAATGAGTCCAATGCCATGTTAAGCCCCATAGAAAGCACATGCCTCAAAAGCCTGCAATAAAGACAATAACAATTCCATGGACTTTTAGAAGGTGCAGTAAGATGACTGATAAAAAAAAGCCAAAAGAATTAGAGTGTTGTGCTGCAGGATGAACTGATACAGTGAACAAAGTGATTACAAATTCTGATATTGTGCGAAAATGGAGACGCCTCAGTTTTGTTGAGAGTTAGAAACAACAGACTTCCAAGCAGGCCTGATAACTGTAGAGAGACCATTTGTAAAACTCAGCTACAGGTCTTCTACGTCAAAGGGCATGCACATAACTAGAAGCAGAATGAAGGATAACACAAAATAACTTTCTAGGGCATAGTTTCTAGAAAGTTTTCCTTGTTGAGAAGGGAAAAATACTACTATATTACATTCACCGAGGAAACTTTTTACCCATTGTTGCCTTTGACTGTTCGGGGGTGGTAGAAGGTTTTGTTAGAAGTGGTTGTAAGGTTGTTTGATGTATTGCTGTTTAGGGAAAAATGTGAAGAATCTTAGATGCTAAAATAAAATACATGGTGAACTTAGGTTACACAGACTAGAACAAAAGGCTTCAATGGCAATAATGTGTATTACTTCTGAAACGTTCAAACAACAGTTTTACCATAAGCCCCATACCACAACAAACACTTTACAAACTGCACTGTTGATAGAAATAAATTAACTAAGATTATTTTATAGTCACACTCTACTAGCAGTGGTCAGAAGATCAAATGAAACGTCCATTTGTTTTTTATTTTAATAGTATCAATTTCTAACTCTCAAATCAAACTTTCATCTGATGGATCTCAGAGGAAGTCAGTGTAATTTTACAGATGGAAAAACTGAGACATGAAGAAGGGAAGTGGCTAGAAAAATAATCAGAAAGGGCTTCCTGTATTTAGCCATTTAAACTTTTTTTTAAACCAAAGACTTTTAGTATTGAAACAATGATGGTTCATCATATGATCTTTGGAACTCCTTGGGAACACCATATATATATAGTGACATGGAGTTCAGTCTCTCCTGAATGGGGCCATATTTTGACAGCTTTAAATTATTTTCAGTTTTCTTATGGAAAGAGGTGCTTTTGTTGATTGTTTATCGCAGTGCAATGCATCTGACTGAAGTGGCACAGGGATAACTAAAGAAAAGAGTGTGCAGGGAAGAACAACTGTCGCTCAGCTAAAAGAAAATTTATATCGCACTGTACAGAATTAAAAAAAAAAAAACAATTACCAGGTTTGGTCTGTGGCATTCCTGGCTTGGCAGATGCTTTGGGTTTACTAGGAATTAAATGTTTTTCACTTGAAGCTGAAATTTAAAAAAAAACCCATAAAGAATATGGAAAATGATTGCCAAGGAACACATTGCAATCACTGCCCAAAAGGAGTATGGGCTTGCTTGTCTGCAATTAGGCAAGTCATATATGAGCATGGATGAAAATCAAGCAGTGTGAGCACTGAAGAAGGAGGAAACACACAGCAATGTGTTCTGGTCCATACGTAAGCAATATTGTGAATTTTACATGGTTGGGTTAGTCATCCCAATTTTACCAGAATGTCCAGCTTTGGGTGAAGCAAAATAGAGAATGGTTATAAAAGACAGACACAGCATATAATGAAATATAGGGCCTGAGCATGCTAGTCTCAGAAAAGACAATTTGGACGCTAGTTGCTCAAATTCTATTGAGAGTTTTTCTCACATAACTCCCAAATGCAGGTAATCTTTGAATAGAATTTGATACCATATCATCTTCCTGACATTCCTCCACAAGTGTTTAAAGTTACTCAAATCTGAGCAATTCTCTATGCTCCTCAGTTCAAAATTCTTGCCTTGCAGGAAGTAGTCTAATGAAGAAGATGTTCTTAAACAGATAGCACTTGTGCCCAATATACCTGGGGGTCTATGATGCTCACTGGTGTCAAATCTCTTAGAAAAGGAAGAAAATGAATGGCCTTAGAGAAGGCCAATCAACCCCTGCCTGGAAGTTTGGCTATCTAAAGCAATTCAAATAAGGAATGAGACAAGCTCACATTCTGAGAATCTTTTCCCCATGTGCATAGGATCCCAAAGTGTAGAGATGGAAACACCTATCAAATGACTGCTAATGCATGCTTTAGGTATTCAGCCTTTTGCTCTTTCAGCCAAGAAAGGGAACACTGTTTTGTAAAAAATAAGATAATAGGACAAGTTTTTCATTTTTGAAGCAAAACAGCATAATTCAGAAATTAGTCTACATATATTACTGAGAAAGAGACAAGGTTAATTTACAGATATTACTGATAAACCTTGGCCAATTTCTGATGACAATGTAGATTACGAATTAAGACTATTAGATGCTTCTAGTGATTAATACACTTTCCTACAAGAAGCATCCATTTTTCTTCTAAAACAAACAGATTTTTTTCTCTAGTACAAACTGCATTTCTTCCCACAGTCCTGAATTAAGAGTTTCATTAAGTTCACTCAGATGCTTTCCTACTCATAGGGCGCATCTACATGGGATGCTATGTCACCAAAGCAATGTATTATGGCAAAGTAGCATCCACAGGCATCTACACGTGACCATCAGCTATTTTGCTATAGTGACACCAGTATAGCATGCTGCTATGGTGAAGTAGCTGCTAAAAATAATGATGTGCCGCATATACAGCACAGTACGGGCTGTTATTGCGCCTTAATTTAGTACTTTCAAAAGGACTTAGTGCTAAATTATGGCACATTAACAATGTTGCCATAGCAACACATGTAGATGTGCCCATAGTCTAACACTGAAATTCAGAAAAAAAGATACTGTGGTTGATTATTTAAACACTTACTGAGCTCCTTCCTCAAGAGGGGAGATTGGGAGTCAATGAAGGTGATGGGAGAGATGGATCTGAATTGCTGCTTGGAGCTGTGAATACATTGTACCCAATCTGTTTTGATTTTTGAATGGACTATGCCTATAGTTTTTTTAATCATCTCATATGAAATTGTGTAATGGGCTCAGAGCCTGGCATAGGATCAGGAAAAAAATTAATATGTCCCTCCTGTAAAAGTTTTTTGAACTGAATTTATGAGAACCAGGATATAGTCTGACCTATTTTGAATTCAATTTCTAGACATCTGAAACAATATCTACACACATCTGTTCTATGAACAACCTGTATTCTTATATTAAAAAAATTTCATAAAATCATGATCCAGAGTACGGTTGTCAAACTTCTGAGGGGCTGAGAGCTGCACACCATGTGGGCCCCTCCACCTCCACTACTTTGTGCCAATACCCCATGCTGTGGTGGGTCCTCCTGCCATGCCATGTGTGCCCTCCCTTCTTTTGCCCTGTGCCATGCAGTGGGAGACCTCTGTAAGTGGAGTTTAGCTATATTGTCAGTCATAGCTAGAAAGGATCCATCCTTTTAGGCTAGAGACAGACACTACACATAAACCAGTTTAAGTGATCAGAAACTAATTTAAACCTGTAACAGAACAGATGTTCAATGCACATAAACCAGTTTTAAAATGTCTGAAACCTGTTTGAGATAAACCTAGTTAAATGTAGTATATCAGACTTAACTGATATGGGTCCTACCGGTTTATGCAATGTCTGTCCCAGACCCCTTCCTGGTTTAAGTTAAACCAGACTCCCCCAGCATCCTAGCATGCTCTCTGGGCTGGGTTCTCTAGTCCACAGCAGAGCTGGCCCCTCCCCTCTATTCCCTGGCTGGAGCTCTGGCAGAGACTGCAGGCATCTGCCTGGCTTCGACCTGCTCACCCCTCCTCTCCTCACCAGCCCCTGCTGACGTAGGGATTGCCCCCTCCCTTCCACCTTACACAGACACCTCTCAGCATTAGCTAGCATACCACATGCTGGCTATGGTCCATGTTGTGGTAGACGGGACAAAGGCAGACTGGACTGTGTCCTTTTTGGAGCTAATCAACAGGTAGCTGGTAATGTACTTCCTTGGAATGTTTCCTTCCTTGGAAAAAGTTAAGAAGAGCTTGAGCTAGTGAGAGGGGATTTGTTTTCTGATGGTGTGTTAAATGCTGCTAACAATGCTGAAAATGCTTTGTTATCATGGGGGGGAAGGGGACCCTCCCTAATCACAGCATCCTGCCAGGGCCTGGCCATGCTCCTCCCTCCCCCACCAGCTCAGCACTTTAGAAGGGAAGGGAAGGCTGCTCTAATACCCCCTGGCTTCTAGCCTGAGCCACGTCAGGCATTTGCCTGCATTTCTGGGGTGTCTTTGTGGTTACAAACCGGTTTAGTCTAGCCAGGTTGGAGTAACCTGCAAAGATTAAATCAACTCAGACTCAGGCTTTTTGATTGTCTGTCCCTAGCCTTATTCTACTGTTGAGTTGAAGAGACTAACAACATAAAGAATGTCAAAGGCTTTGATGAAAACACTTCTTCATTTCCACACTGTGCTAGAAAGCAGACAGAAATGACTTATAAGTTAAACTGTGTATTTTGAAAATTAAAACGTGATGTGCATATACAGCAGAGAACTGAACCATGATTCTGATGAAATAAAGATTTACCAAAGCCTGGAATGACCTCATGTTTGTTCCTGATTATGCTGGGTGATGAGATTGGGAAGCTAAAAGGCTGGCTGTTTCAAAGAAGGCCTTAGAGACACTAGATTTTTATTAAAATAGGAAATATGGATGGAGTAGGATATGCCACCTCAGAGGCAGTTTCAACAGTTTTTGTGCCCTGGGCAATTGTGGCAGCTAGCTAGCAGCATCAACAGCTGCCAATCATGCATCCCTTCTAAGTATTACTGTCTTGTTTCCAGAGTTTGAGAAATAATGGAAAGACACAACGATAGCATTAGTTTTTAAAAAGCTAACTATGAATGGAGAATGAGAAGTAGCCGTATTCTTGGAGGCAAGCTGGAAAGGCACACTTCTAAGAATGGGATAGAGATCTAGAACAGTAGTTTTCAACCTGTTGTCCATGGACCACTGGAAGTCCATAGATTGTTTAATGGGTCTGTGAAAGATGAATATGAATAACTACACTTACAATTCAAAGAGGTACACACCTCCATTCAAAATGTTTTGGGGTCTGCAAATGAAAAAAGATTGAAAACCACTGATTTAGAGAGTACAATAAGCCCAGGTAGATGTGATCCAACAGTTACTAAAGGTTAATTATAGTATGTGGTCCTTCTAATAGGAGAAAGGTAGGATATATGACTACTATTTTTCCCCAGAAATACATGAAACTGAAGTGGATTCCTTTTCCTCCATGTCTTTTCAAGCTCAAAGATTCAGGCTGGGGTAGAAAATGAAGTGCTGCAGCCTGAAAGATGAAGAACAGCAAAACAGAACTCTGTGTTCAATGCCAAAGGCCAAGTGTGCATTTAGAAGCAAAGAAAAGGCTGATTAGTTCTTATAGCATGAAATAAGCGTCTCTTTGGAATATCTTCCATGATGAGAATAAAAACAGTGGGGTTATTATTAATTGAATTACGTTATTACCAAGCGTTGCCTTTGTTTGTTCAGGAGTTATAGTTGTGACTGGTTCTTGGAGGGATGGAATGATTTCGGCTGGAAAAAAATTGGAGATAAATCCTGAGAGAGATGAACAAGGTATATATAAACTATATCAGCCCAGGGGGCGTTTTATAATTGTAGCAGGTATTTTCTCTCAAAGATTTGCATGGCATTATAGGTTTTATTCCAGAGAACTTCAGGACTGGTTTTCTAAAAAAAATCTTTAAACGAAGATTAAAGCAGCTTGATGGCACTACACTCAAATACATTGTTTTCTATTGGAGTGAAAATTTTCCTTAGTAGGTTTTCTTTATAAATACAGGCTGCAAAATTCAGGTCTAGATGTAGGTTTTCTTAAAAGGTGAAAAAAAATATGAACTAGGGTCTTGGTTTAGACCTATCTTAGTATATTATTGTGTGTGCAAGTATGATATAGGCTGACTTTTTCATATGCCTGAACAATTAAATGTATATCTTCATTTTCCAAGGCATACCTAATAATAAGCAGAGTATTTCAGTGGCTGTTACAATAGTTTCTGATCAGGTGCCTTAAAATTAGAACTGGTCAATATATTTCATTGTGTGAAAGAGTTGTCTCACCTAAAAGTGAGACTCAAAATTGGAATTTTCTTGAGAAAATTTGGATTTTGATGAAAAATACTGGTTTTCCTACAGCAAATTTGCAAGCGTAATTTTTTCTCTGACTTTATTTGCAGGACTTAGAGATGCATCCAAAATGTTTAAAGTCAATTTATCCATTTGGAATGAAAACTGTCATCTTATTTTTGGCTGAAAATGTTATACTGGAAAACAGACATAATGTCTAAAGTAAAAGAACATTTTTCTTTCTTTCTGAAATATTGATTCAGACAGAATACAATAAGGTTCTACTATATGTTTCTTTTTGTACAGAAAAGCAGAGGCATAACTATATAGACATTGGATTTATGGTGCATGATAACCTGCCTGCCATGTGATAACCCCAGGTAACTTGTCTGCATTTTACCAGTTACATTTTATCACCAGTTCTACATTCCTCTATCCCTGCACCCAACCTGTCTCACACCTATTGTCTCTCATTCCCTCAGATCCTCACTGCCATGTATTTGCATTTTCATGGACCTGCATTTTACATATTGGCTTTTATCCTACCCAAAAGAGCACACTTTGGTTGCCAGCCAGGCTAAAAGTGCCCAACTCGGCACTGCTGCTGCCTCGGGAAGTCCTCAGAACCTCAGGGAAGGCTGATAGGGCAACTTCCCCTATCCTACCTGGGGCAATTTGCCGTGTGCCAGAGTGCACATGCAGGGGAGTGTATGGGGACAAATAGCAGTGCATAAATATATGCCATTGCTATATGGCCCACAGTGAATGTGCTCCCTGCACATGCAAACATGCGGGGATGTACCTTCTGGGTACATCTACACATGCATATTAATGCACAACAATAAACTGTGGCACATACTGTGCTGGAGTTTATTGCTCCCAGGCATCATGTGTACAGATGCACCCAGGACCACAGCACATTGAGCCAGGTTGGAGCAGACCCAGCTGGCAGGGGGCCCAGAGATTCATCATTAGGTGACATCCAGGGAATGCTGCTACAGCACAATGAAATAGGCCACTGGCACCATGTGCTGCATCTGGGAATGGCTGTGTGGTCCGGCCCAGGATTCAAAGTAACTTCTGTGTCTGATGGTACCCCCAAAGTGTGGGGAAGCGCCAGGTATCGCATATCCAGTCCAGGTGGTGAGCATGGTATTAGCATGCAGACCTGGTTTAACTCTCAGTGTACACCACTCTACTCCCCTGTTGCTCCAGGACCCCACTCACTTCTAGATGTCCCTATACAATGTTTTCTTTTACGTCCATTTTGGCAGTCACGTGAATCTGGCACATCAAAATATGTCTGCTTAATTACTGTTTCAGCAGGTTGCCAACATATTCCCTAGGAATGCAGCTGAGAAAAGGATAGAAGTATTCTTTAAAAGTTAATTCTTCAGCTGAACCTGAATGAAATCTCATGGCACACAACACACACACACATACACTTCTGTAGCCCAAGGACTTTCTCCCAATATTCATGGTCCACTGCAAACAATGGAAGTGCTGGTGTTTTCCACATCTACCTTACACATATCTTTTCTAATTAAATTTTCTAATTAAATTTATGAAGCAGCTTTGTTTAGGAATCACTGCCACTTTCCCTCATGGAAACATTTGTACCAGGCACTGAAAAATGCAATTAAAATCTTGTTGTTTTTATCAGACTGATCCTTAAGTGCAGATTCCTTAAGTGCAGTGACATGGAAGCTTCAGTTATAAAAAAAATACTGGTATTGTTATTGTTGCCATAAATTAAATCTATTTTAAACAGTTTGTTATAGAAGAAATGGTAACATATGAATCTCATCAGCATGATGAAATGCAAAATCATTTACCAGGTTTGGTCTGTGGTGCATCTAGGGTAGGTGATGGTTTAGGCTTGAAAGGAACATACTGAGTCTCTTTTAGAGCTGAAAGAAAGAACCTATTGTAAGCAATGAAAGTTTCCATGCACTGGTATTGCATGTCATGAGCCTGTATTAGAGAAATGCCTTTTTTTTACATGGATAGTGAAGAAGCCTGAACATCAGATTCACACAGTAGTTTAAAATAAAAAGAGGGCCTTGCACATGAAAGCATCTGAAAAAAGATCCAGCAAGTAAGATCCTGATTGGAGCTAAGCTGAACAAGAATGAAGAGAACTGTAAATATAGACAGATGCGACTGCAGGATGGTTGAGAAATTTCCATCACATCTTATAGCTGCAATGTCCAGGGCAGGTCTCTTCATGCATGCTTAAATCCTAGAGATATCAATGAAATTATAATGTATGCATGAACTGAAGCAAGGTTTTTCCGGTGAAGAAATCAGAGCAGCTAAGACTCTCCAGTTTCAAATGGTAGGAGAAGCTATAACGCAAAGCAGAATGAAGTTTAATGGTAAAAAAGCAATGATGTGTGAGTAATGGAATAAGAATGCATAATCTCGGTCCATGGAAGAGAAGTGGGGAAAATGACCAACCTTTAAAGGTAACATCTTTACCTAATGTTGGCTTTGGTTGTTCAGTTGTAATTGCAATAGATGCCAAAACTGTACCAAAACATAAAAATGTATACATCATTAATCATAAGAATTACCTAAAAGGTAGAATAATTCCCTTTAAAATGATCAAGAACCTTTGAATAATAAAAGTTTGCTCTCAGTTGTCAATGTATATTTAATTAATACACATTAATTCAGGTCAATTAATCGGTGGAGTAGTACAAGCACACTGGCTCAGCAATTGATAAGGACCTCCTAGGTTAAGAATTTGAATTCTCATGTTATGTATTTTAAAAGCCAGGCTCTGCCCTCAGCTGCATTGCCCTCAGCTGCATACTTCAACATGTGGATCTTCCCTAGAAACATCTACAGTCAATCTAGAGCTGTGCTCATATATAAGGAAATGAGATAGTCCTTAAAGTTTGATCTATTTTTTCTTTAAAATACTTTGATAGTCTTTAAAGGAGAAAAGTGACTCCAATTTCTCTTTTGAAACAAATTATTAAAAAAAAACCTGACCTAAATCCTCTTTCTTATAAGCTGTGATGTTGCTGAAAAGCAAGACTGTTTATGCCTCACAAAAACTCTGCCATATGTAAACCCAAGGACATACATCTGAAAGGTACCCTCACAATCCATTCAAATCATCCACCTACATGTGTTAAGAGGTCCGCTGCCCCTATCACCAACATTTTAAAACATCTGTTTACAGGTCAAAACTTCAAATACAACACAGTGGCCTTTTTAAGTGAAATGAGAAACATCAAAAAAAGAAGAGGCTGGAAACTCTTAGGTAAGCATTAATTTTGGCCTCTTCCATTCAATATTGTGAAGCTACTGAACATAGCTCTTTTCAGTAACAGCTGAAAGACATCACTGAAGTGATAACGTTGAAATAAATATGACTGCAAAGGGAAAAAGAAACATGGCAAAAATCATGTATTGTTGAGTTACTGTGAAGTGTTTTTATTTGGATTTTGCTTCCGATAATGGAAGCAAGACAGAGCAACTTTCAGCATAAAACTATTTCTGCTATGCAACTGCTGCTTCAGTAGAGGTACCACACTAGAGGGATTGAGTCTTAGGGCATTTATACACATGATCTGGGAGTGGGATTGGGTTGTGGGGGTGGGAGGGTGCTTTAATTCGAGTGGCTCTGAGAGTGCCTGGAGCATTGCAGGCACCAGGAGCATCATATGTATTAGCATCCCCATGCTGAAAATTTGTAGCGGGGGTGTTTTAACTAAAGCTCATCAAATGAGCTTTAGTTAAAGTGCCACCACTACCCTGTTTCAGCAAGGGGATGCTGATATAAGTGATGCAGGACTCTACTGGAGCACAGTAATTACCATCCAGTAATTATCACAGATTTGATTAATCAAATCTGCTCACTGGAGCAGCCTTGCTGCACATGTATAGGTGCCCTTAAAGACTGGATAATCACTTTGGCTTTTTAGCATTCAAAGCATTAGCTAGTGCCTGTGGATGCCAAATTAAGTGCCTGAGAATCAGTAAGGGCAATAACCTGGAAGGAAGTGTTCTGTGAGCTTTAAATCTAGTTAAAGTAAGCATCAATTATCAGCTTGGTGTCTGGTATTGTATTAGTTTTAAACCTGGTGGATTGTTCCTTTAAGCATTCAAGTAATGAGTATTGCTGGATGCAATAGCAGCTCTGTGCTACTCCCCACTTTGCTCTATGGGCAACTAAGCATACATCAGAGAAGCATGAACTCTGGGATTGAGGTTGAAAACCACCTTTGTTGTTCCCTCACATCTCATGAATCCTCAGCTGGGCTACAGAATCTGAAGTGACACACACACACATATAAAGTCTCCAAACACCTGGAATTGCTTCTTTTCATTCTTTAGAATTCAATCTTTAGAATTAATTTATAATTCGGTTCTGCAATAATTTGGATACACACTTTTTCTTAGCTACTTTGACTTTTCAAAAGTCCCTTTCATGTTAATGATCTTTTCTAAAGCACCCAGATTTTCTTTTTTCTTAGAAAACATAAGGAGATATTCTCTTCTCATTTCAGGTGAACTTCAAGAAGTTTGTCAATCTTATTGGAACCTAAAGTGACTTTGTGGAAAGTCAAATAATAGGAATTGCCCACCAGGCAATGTGTACTCCATGAAAAAGTAAAAATAAAGCTTCTTAACATTTTTCAGAATATGGTCTTTCATCTTATTTAACAACAGGGTCCCTAAAGTTCTTCAACAACTTCCTAACACCAGAAAAAGTAATCATAACGTCTCTGTGAAATTCATCTGAAGACATAAAATGTGAGATAGCAAACGGCAGCTACTTCGCACCACAGCACTGGTAATAGATTAGTTTTAAAACGCTCTTGTCTATTAAGGAATAACAGCTAAACAAACAAACAAACAATCCCTTGATACTAGGACAGCAAAACAATGACAGAATTACCAGTTTTTGTCTGTGGTACATCTGGGCTGGGTGTTGTTTTAGGTTTCAATGGGACACGTCGAGTCTCTTTGGGACCTGCAAGGAGAAGCAGAGTTGTAAAGTCAGACAGATGGACTGCCAGGGGAGATTCCAGAAGGAAAATTGCCACTTTCCCAGAGACTATTTTGCAAACCTGTATCTTCCACTGAAATAATATGGATAGAAATTTCCCAACTCTAATACTGGCCCTTAAGGTGCCATTTAAACCTATTTTAACTACAGCAGAGGTTAGGGACTGAAGTGCTCTTGCAAACTAGGGTAGGCCTTTAAGACTGTTACTCCTCCTACTCTAGTATAGCTGAAGATCTCCATTTCTTCCTTCTCCCATTATTCCTAACCATACTTGCTGTATTTTCTAAGTACCTATTGCCCTCTTCAGTCAGCTTAGCCCCAAAATACCTCCAGCCAAACAACAGAAGCAGCAAAAACATGAAAATTCAGAGTTTACATTTAGATGGGTTGTTTTGGTTTTTATTTAAGTAGTGTTTTTTCTGGAATTTTGTCAGTTGCTATTAGATGAAGTAGTCTCTTGAAACTATAGGTGTAGGACAACTGATTATAAAAACCCTCGCCTAGCCTGGAAATAGAGACAGATATCTACCTATGTGCAAGGACCCAAAAAAAGAAAATTATCTGCTGTTATAAATTGAATCACTGTGCATTTCCTATTATGTGCGACTATTTATTACCATTATCTTGTTCCCTGATAGCTGTCAAACAGAGGCTTGGTAGAATATATTTCTCCTTGTGCTATGCACAGCTCAACAGTTCATGGTGAGAATGTTAGAAAATGAAAAATTTCACCATACTGAGACACGGACTCACCAGCTTTGGTTGGTAGCACTCCTGGGCCGGGTACTGTTTTGGAAGGTTTGGAGTATACACGTCGTGTATCTTTAGGAGCTGAAAGAAAGAACCTGAGTTAAATATCATTAAGAATGAGACCCTGATGTCAGCCATAACAGTGTGCCTCAGAACCTGCAATGGGGATAGGAGTATTTTTGCATATGTAATTGTTTACAAGCCAAGTGGTGCACAGGAGTCTGAAGAGAAGCAGCAGCAGTGTGCGGAAAAGGATCAAATAAGCAAGGTCCTGGTCTTGTATTAAACAGAGCTTTTAAAAATGACAATAAAAGAGGTAGTTTTCAAACCAAAAGGAAAAGACAGAATGAGAGGATGATGGAGCTATTTAATGTTGTGGTAGAATGATTCACAGCTTTATGCGATAGGTCAAAGGTTGAGCAAAAAAGGTGTGCAACAGTCCTATACTCTCTCCAAAGATCACTTAAGTCTCTTAAATCTGAGGGTTTGAGTAGGACTTAAGTAATGTATAGTCACTTTACGGACACGCCACAACATGGTGAACTTCAACCATTTCTATATTCCTATGAATAAAACAAAGAAGGCAACAAACAGCCTTGAAAGTCAAATTACAAATGCACAAGCAAGGCAAAAGTGAAAAGTAAAGATAGGAATTGTGAGAGAAAAGTAATGGAGTGAATGTAAATGAATTATATTCTCTTATCTTGACTATTCTGTTAAGAGGGAAAAACATATATGACCATTCAAGCTGAAAATTGCATTACCTAGTGTTGCCTTTGGTTTTTCAGTTCTAAATGTAATGGGTTCCAGCACTGCATTAAAATAAAAACAGATAGCACAATAATCATAGGAAATTTTTAATTAAAATTAATCTTAGTCTTATTTGCAAAGGATATTTTTAAAACAGACTTGATTATTTTGTAGGTTAATTAGACCTCACTTGAAGCACTTTTGTGGACTTGACCTTAGATGTGCATTTTCAACTCAGAGACAGTATGCAACTATCACCTAACAAAATGTTATTCACATCTTACTGTTCACCCATGAATTACATTTAAATCAGGGACTCAAAGTACAGCTGTGTTGCCTTCCCTAGGTACTTTGAGTAGATAACACGAAAGTATTATGCATTAAGCTTTACACTGTGCCCTGTCTGGTCCTGCGTAGATATGTAAGGGGGCAAGGAGTGGGGCAGGCAAAAAAAGAATCCAATCTCCCCCTAAAAGTGCTATTATTATAGTATTAGGCAAATCCAAGAGCAGTACCTACTCTTGGCATGCATAGGGTTAATAGGAAGAGGCAGGGTGAGGGCAATTCCATAGCCCTCACTGCCTCCCAAGTGACTGGCAGAAGTAGATATCCATAGGAGTAATCCATATAGCATCTACCTAATGTGTACTACAGTGACTGTGCTTCTCTGAGATAAAGCTCACAGAATATCTGTTGGGATCCTGCATCTCAAAGCCACTTCCAACACAAGGCAGTACCTACAAGGTCTGTCAGGTTCTAAATACAAGTCTAGGGTCTTTTGCAACCAATTACAGGGATATTTCATGTGGCTTTTCAGAATTAACTTGGTGTGAATTTCTAGCTGCTTTACATTTGGTTTTTGAAGCCTGTAGACAACAGAACTTTCATTTCTTACATAAATTGATTTTATAAATGAATATAACACAAATGCACTACATAAAACAAAGGCTTTGTGTAAAATGGATTGCTGAAATATGAATGATGAAAAAATAAAGATTGTTAGTAGTGCCTTCTCCTCCATTACAAATTATTGTTCACACCTATACCTCTTTTATCCCAGAAAACAGTTCTAAACAAAGATGTCACAAAAAATAAACCTTAGATGAGCTAGCAAATAGACAGAACGTAAAAAGGGGAGAAGACCCATACAGTCACTACAGATAAATCACTGAAGACTTAACTATAGATAATTTTATATTTTATATGCAAGATACGCAGCTGTGAAAGTGACAGGTTGAAAAAAATGACCCCCAAGCCATAGATCAATAAAATTAACTTAGTGGGAAGTTTTACAATTACACAGAGACTATATCACCAAGTGGTGAGGGTGGTACTTCCCCATAGGACCTTTTGCTGCTAATGGATTAGGTCTTTTAAGAAATGGTCCAAGACAAATTCAAGACATGCAAATAAAACTCACTTGTCGTAGGTGTATCATGTATACACGTAGGTGAAACACCAAATTGACTGTGGTTGAGTTAATGAAATATGCACCTCAGTTTGAGGAGCTGCAAAATGGCATTTACCAGGTTTGGTTGATAGCATCTCTGGGCTCTGCGTTGCTTTAGGTTTGGAGGGAACACGTCGTGTTTCTTTTGGAGCTGGAATAAAGAACGCAATTATTAAAACAGTTTTCCAGCCATCTCTGGCTAACATCAGTCATGATACACACAGACAAAACATGCCTCCAGGTCCCACTGGAGAAACAAATATCCTTTGTTTGAAGGATGAAAGTTGGGTATGCAAAGGAATTTAAAAGGAAAATAAGTTGTGCTGATGGACATTCTCTGTAAGAAAACCAAATAAAGCAATGGTGGGACTGCTTGCCAGTTTTGGAGCTGAGTGTAAAAAACCCCAAAATGATACTATCGTGAACACAAAGATGGCTGCAGAAAGACAGGGCTGCTTTCAACTTTTCTAGAAGCAAACTGTTTCACCAGAACTGCGTTTCTGTGAAGGAAAAGCAAGGTGGATATGAATTTTTAGTGCAAAACGGCAAAGACACCTAGAGTACTAATAAAAAGAAAGTAAATGGTGAAAAGTAATGGTAGAG
Source organism: Crocodylus porosus (assembly GCF_001723895.1). NCBI lineage: Eukaryota > Metazoa > Chordata > Crocodylia > Crocodylidae > Crocodylus > Crocodylus porosus. The sequence continues at coordinate 8,094,637 of NW_017728906.1, read as the reverse complement.
GAACATACTGAGCCAGAAGCTGTGGTGTAGACATCATGAACAAGAAGGAAAAACAAATGTGGGAATCCCCTCAGAAATGTGATTACCTATTGCAGTCTTTGGTCGTTCTGTTCTAAGTGTAATAGGATCCAGGACTATATTGAAAACAAGAAATGTAGAAGGATTAATGAAAAAAGGGAATAATTCTATTAAAATTTATCTTTATTTAAGTCTTGTAATTATCCTTTCAATTGTCTAACACCAATTAGTCAATTTACACAAGTTATTATATTCCAGATAATCAACATTAAATCTTTATAATAGACAATTAGGACCTAAGTAGTTGAGGGGGAAAATAGTTCCCTAAAGCACAAGGTAATATTTTTCAAGAATCTCCCTATGGTCTTAAGAGAATGCCTACATTTACTTCAACCCTAAGCCAGAAAATTGGAGCTCACACCTTGCAGCTCTTTCCTGAGACACATATTTCAAATGAAATTTGTAAATACAACTGGCTTTGGAAACCCTCTTTTTTGGTCCATATTGTTAGAATTAGTTATTTGTGCATTGGGCAACATGAATATCACAGGCCACATATTAGCTCTACCTTGTTCCAGCATGCAGTTAAAGGTGAAACAGAACACCTGCTTTTCACTCTGTTTTCCAGTTTTATATCCAACAGGTACTTGTGGTCCTAAGACTCAATTGTTCTTTCAGTTCTCCCCAAAGAAATGCAAAGGCACAACAAAAGTGACATCTCGTCCTATCCTAACTATTCTTTATGGGTAATACCAAGAAAATAAGATGGTCACACAGACAGGCATCAGTTCAGAAATAACATTCTGTATCTTAGTGCAGCTCACAGAAATGATGATCAGTACATAACTGAAAATTATAATAAAATGCTTACAAGGGATATACAATCCTCTCAGTTTTGCAATGCTAATTAACACTATTTTTCATCTGAGGAGGACAGATGAATGCAAGTGTAATTAAAGATGGGAGAAAGACATTGCCAATATATATTTTCAATTAAATACATGTTTTATGTGAACTTGGAAGTTTCAGAGAGCCTTTCTGCAAACAGCTACAATGATTTCAGGATTTTAAAAGTCACTCTAGCTCAGGTTGGATTTTTTCAAAGCAGATCATAATTAGTAAGTGGTTTATTTTTAAGACCACTAACATGGCACAGTGACTCTATCCACTTGGCTGGGCACTCATTAGTAAGTTAAGCTGTATGCACTTATGAACACGACTGTCTACTGACAGTGTCTTGAATACCACTGTGGAATAATTGTTGACTTTTCTGACGACCACTAATTTTTATTGAATTTAGATTTACTGACAATATAAATAAATACTACATGCAGAATGTCATGGAAAATTGAATGGTTATATATATTGATACTGTGAATCCAGTTAAATATTAACTGTTTATTTGGTAATTTACTTACTCTTCCAGAAAAGACTAAGAAATGTAACAATCAGCAATAGTGGAAGCCATAAAGTTGTCTTCCTTTTTGGCAGTGCAGTAAGCAAAATTTATTTGGTATTATCTTTTACTTGATAGTAAAAACTAACTCTACGGTTGGGACAAATGTACAAGATTTGGGGCACAAAATGCCCTTCATCAGGTCTGAGAAAGTCTAAATTATTTAATAATGATGCAAAACAATTTGAAGAACTCTGCAAATACAGCTCCAACATTCCAGATGTTCAGGTAAAAGTATGATGAGATCTGATACAATACGCGCATGGCAGAAGGGGTGATGGTGAGATTGAGTATCAGATCCCACCATGCCTTATTGCTGGCACAGAAGGAGCCCAGGCTCCTCCTGCACTGGCAAATAGCTCCTGTGGTGGGGAGCCCCCTTCAGTTGATGGGGCTCCCCACTGTGGGGGTGTACTATGAGCTCCTGCAGGTGGAAGCCCTGTCAGCTAATCCATGCTGCCTGCTGTGGGACCACATTTCATCCCCATTGCTGGAAGGACTGTCAGCTGAGGGGTCTCCCCAATGCAGGAGCCTGATACTGGTTAACTGGTTAATCACGTCTTAAATGTAACATATAGCAGGGGCCTAAATTTCATTCTATTTAATACTCCGTAAAATTTTAGTCTTAATTATACTGGTATAAATTGAGAGTAATTCCACTCTAATTCAAAGCCACGTCAATGTAACGTAGGAAAGACTTATGTAAGGTAATCAACAGCTAGTGAATTTCTGTTATTGTCATAAATGGCTAACAAACAATACACCTATAACATTACAGCAGAGCTTCATCTTATTGCTATGGTTCTGCACACGTTTCAAATCACTTAGAGAAACAGCTGCTTTGAACTAAAACTCAATATTCAATAATATCACAAAATAATTTACCAGGTTTAGTCTGAGGTATGTGAGGTTTGGGTGATGGTTTAGGCCTAGAAGGAACATGTTGTGTTTCTTTTGGAGCTGAAAGAAAGAAGCAGAGTTATAAATTGTTGTTTAGTACTCCAGGAATCTGAGCTGATGCCAGGTGCAACAAGTAGTAACACAAGAATATGGAATACCTCAAGCCTGAAATGGAGAAACAAAATGGAGTAACACTGAAGGCAAAGCCAAGTGTGCAAAAGAGTTTAAAGAAAAATATAGCATTATGTAGAGCTAAATCAGCCTAAGCAGGTGAATGGAATTCCTGGTGAGTTTTGGAGCCCAGCTTTAAAAAAAAACCTAGCAAAGAATAAAGGTGCTAGCATAGACAGATGGCAATTCAGAACCAATGGCCTTATTGTCTTAAAACGGAGACATTTTACCTGTGAACAAAACAAAATGCTTAAGACACTTCAGTGTCAAATGACACATCAAAGAAAAATAGTTGCAGTTTGATGAAAGAAACTGATGGCGCAAGAGAGTAACTGCAGCGTGGTTTTCCATGATGAGAAAAACAAAGTATGATTGCTTGCTACGGAAATGTCATTACCTATTGCTGACCTTGGTGGTTCAGTTCTAAGTGTAATAGGTTCCAGGACTGTATTAGAAACAAAATAAAAGAAATAGCATGAAAAGCTGAACTATGGAACATCCTTTAAAATGATCAAAGTTACTTGACTGGTAAGTTAATAAGTGGAAGTTGATGCTCATACTGTGCTATGCCAAATCTCTGAATCATCAAAAGTAATCTTTCCAAAAATCTTATTCCAATTTTTGGAAACTGTGGTCAATTAATTCCAAGGACACCACTACCTTAAAAGAAATTCCATGCATTAGATGACAAATATCACAGTTTTGGGGTAATACAGTGATTGAATCATAGAAGTCAGAGAAAGAAAAGATTTACTGGGTCATCTGTGAGATGACTCTTACCTATCATACATTGTCCATCTAGCCCCAAAGTCCTGAGTTATTCTGTCTTCACCATGACGCTTGGAAAACTAGTCTACTATCTATCAGATTTTGTTTTCTGAATGTTTTTCCTTTTCTTCTAACTTACTATCTCACCCTATGAAATTCAGTCCCTCAGCTGGGACCATTTAAATGCCTAAACTTAAGAATGATATTACATGCTTTAACTGGGGACTAGAAGCGTTATGCTCATTCAATTTAGAAACACCAGGAGACTTGTGATCAATCACAACGAAGCAAACTATATTAAATTCCCACATGCTGGGCATGTCTACACATGCCACTATGGCACTGTTGTTACTCTAGTATCATTTAGTACTTCCTTCCAGAAGTACTAAATGTGGCGCAGTAGCAGTCTGTACTGCACTGTGTGCACTGCACACAGTTATTTTTATGCATCATGCTGCTGTAACAATGCACTATAATGAGGGAGCGTGTTGCTACAGTGACATAGCAACATGTGTAGACACACCTGCTGAGTATCAAATATTGCAGTTGTTCATGACCAACTCACAGAATAGGACAAATCAAATTGTGAAAAGGTGGCTCATAGTGACCAACTAAAATAAAAAATCCCATTTGCTTCAAATATCAATCTGTGTAGTCATTGATTGGCTCCAGTTACCTAATTAAATCACAGCAGTACTAAATAATTTCTCTCAACTGCCAGTAAACTATACCAACTTCAAAATAAACTACAACTTGCAAATACAAGATGACAGTCTACAACTACTTCCTGACAGCAAAATAAAGGAAATATGTTAAAATACTATTAACTGAGTTGCAAAACATGTCATTATTAGATTTAGAACGTGGTATTTCTGGTTGTGGGGATGTTTAAGGTATGGAAGAAATGAACTACGTTTCAGTTGAAACAAAAAACAAAACAAAAACCACTTAAAAAAAAAGCCTACTGTAATCATAGCTTGACATCTATAGCCTTTCAAACTGTAGCAAGTGACACCTGCACTGTTACTAACAAGAAACATTACACATATTTAAAGTCAATAAAGGTAGTGGCGATCTAAAGATAGCTGTGTCTACTTAGCATACAAAATAACAATCAGAATACTGGTGATAAAAGCAACAAATATGCCAACAGCAAAGTAATACAGTAATAATGTTGTATGAAAAAACATTTGGTACAGTAGCGCAATCTGAGGGATACAGATTACAGGATAAATCTGAATATAGTCTCCTTACAAAAACTGCAGATTTCATAGCGCTCTAATATTTCATAAATATGAAAATTTATGGCTTCATTAACTGTAAACATTTTATGACTTTAATGAAATTTTATGGCTTCATTAACTGTAAAAAATAAAGCCTTCTGAAAATGCTGAAAAATGTTTTGTTTCAGTGTTTTTTTTAATGAAAAATTTAGATTACTGATTCAAAATAACTTCATTTCCAGGTTTACTTCCAATTTATTGAGAAAAAACAAAACAAAAACAACAAAAACCCCTCTTGAAGTCAAAACAATATGTTTTACTTCATGTTGAACAATATCTAAAAGCAATTATTTTCTCCTTTTTGATTCTTCCAAAGAAGTTTTAAAAAAATAATTTTAGTAGGATATAAAGGTGGGCTAGTACAAAGGATTCCCTGTGAATCCTGAGTCCTACTTTGGACATTTGCCAAGGGCAGACTGTTAATTCTGTTAAAAATGAGTGCTTAGCTGTTTGGAGTTGGATGTGGCTGAACGTGAAAGCTAAATATTCACTTCCTTGTGTGCTGTCTGCTAGGAAGCCAGCATACCTTAACCCAGTAGGTGCCAACCTTCTTGGCTGAGGACCACAAGCCATGGGTGCACCTCTGATCCCCTTCCCCTGCCTCATTCATTGTTCTACACTCTCCTCCCTGCCTTATCTGCACTGTTCTCCCTGTTCCCTGCCAGACCTGTCACGCACCAAATAAAGCCGATGCATGTTCCACTTGTAACGTACATGCAGTGGGTTGGTTACTCCTGCCTGAATTACATTAGGTAGGTCCATGCCCTCAAGCAGACCATAAGTGGTCTGGATTGTCTCTTAGCAGTAAGAAACTGGCAGAGAATTAAATTCCAGTATGATTCCAGAATGAAATAACCTGGGAACATGTGGCCAGACAGTAAATCCCATCATTATACTGTCCATCATTCTTTCCATTGTATCTGTTGTGTACTGTTAAGATGTGGCAACTTCACTCTTGTGCACACTCTCCAACCAGCTTTACAGAATAATGGCAAAATACTTCCAAAAACACATTTGCTTTGCAGGCACCCTTTGATAAGGTACATGTTACTGATTTTCTTTCTTTCTTTTTTATTACTAAGGATATATAAACCTATGAAATCCAATGAAAAGTCAAATTAGAATAAAATGTATTCATCTCTGCAATATATTTTCTGAAAGAATCTAAGTTCCTTTTCCCCCTCCCAGTACAAGGTTGACTTAAAAATATAGCCCCCTATATAGATCTTATTTAGCAAACCCAACATTTTCATTTGTAGTTCCTTCACAAGATGCATTGTTAGAACTAAAGAAAAATGCAGGTCCTGATGCATCATATTTTCCTTTTGGTAGTAAGGTATTATTAAGCCTCAATGTACAAAATTTCAAAGATAATATCTTTACCAGCTTTAGATTGAGGCATTTTGGGCTCAACAGATGATTTTGCCATCAAAGGTATGAATTGTGTTTCACTTGATTCTGAAACAAAAACCTGGGTTATAATTATCAATATTTAAAACATGAAGGTGTAACATGAAGGTACGTTTGTCCCATTAATAGCACATGCCCACAGCCGTCAGTGAAGAAACAGCACTACAAAGCATGTTTGGAAAGTGACTTTACCAATGATGGATCAAAAAGAAAATTGGTGCTGCTTGTTTTTGAATGTGAGCAAAAAAGTAGAAAGATACATAGGTTCTATGAACACAGAGGTTTTTTAAGGAGTTGGATTAAAATGGACTTCTGGAGCACAATTCTATTTTCTAAATGGGACGATAAAAACAAAGCAAAGACAATTATGATAAAGCCATTGTTAACTAATGAGGCCCTTAATCACTCAGGCTAGGGACAGACATTACACAAAAACTGGTTTACGTAATCAGAAACTGGTTTAAACCTGTAACAGAACAGACTTTCAGTGCACATAAACCCGTTTCAAAATGGCTGAAACCGGTTTGAGATAAACCTGGTTGAATGCAATATCAGACTTCCCTGATTTGGCTCAAACCAGTTTATGCAATATCTGTCCCAGACCCTTTCTGGTTTAAGTTGAACCAGAGACCCCCAGCATCCCAGCATACTCTCTGGGCTGGGCTCTCTGCTCCAGCCCAGCCAGGCTGGCCCTGCCCTTCTGCTCCCCAGCCAGTGCAGGGACAGGCAAGAGCAGGGGTCTGGCTAGGGAGGGGTTAAATTCCCCCATTCCCACCAGCAGGGACCCAAGCTGGGTCTGCCGGGTGCTCCCCCTTGCTGCTGCAGCAGCAGGACACCATGGCCCTTGAGGCAGAAGTGGGCAGGGAGGAGAGTTAGTCTCCCCTCTATCCCACTGGCAGCTGGGTCTGTCCACCATCGCCACTGAGCCCCCTGGCCACACCCCCAGGGGCCTTGCATGGCTGTGCCCCCACCCTGCTGCTGCAGTGGGAGTGGACAACACCTTTGTTGGAGGAAATAACCTCTGTCATAATGTGGGGGAGTATAAGTCCCTTACCAAAATGCCTTGTGGGGCTGGCAGAACTGTGGCAAAGCTGTGCATGGCAGCATCAGGGTCCAGAGTGCTGCCATGCTCTGCAGCAGCCCTGCTAGCCCTGCAGAGCAGCTCCTGCTGGGAAGGGGCTCATGCTCCAGGAAGCCGTGACAGGCTGCAGCACATCACAGTCACCAACTGCTCACTGCTCCAGCTGCTGGGCAGTGGCAGGGCCCAGCCCCCACCACTCAGTCTGTGCTCAGGGGAAGCCTACTCCCAGAAAGAGAGGCTTTATTCAGCTGCTGGCCCTGAGCACATGCTAAGTGGTGGCTGCTTATTCAGATCCTGCTGTGGTGTCAGCATCCAGCAGCTGAATAAGCCCCCTCTTGCCAGGAGAGGGCTTTCCCTGATCACATAGAGGCCACTGACACCATGGCCAGGTCTTTCTAGCCCAGCCACTCCACCACTCTGTGTTCAGGGCCAGACCCTTCCCAGCAGGAGGGGGCTTATTCAGCCTCTGGTCCCCAGCACAGAGTGGCAGTGGCTGGGCTAGGCAGACCCTGCTATGGTGCCAGTGGCTGAATAAGCCCCCTTCTGCTGGGAGGGGGCTTGCCCTGAGCACAGAAAGACCGCTGGCACCAAGGCAGGGTCTGCCCAGCCTGTGCTCAGGGCTAGCGGCTGAATAAGCTCTCTCTTGCCAGGAGGGGGCTTGCCCTGAGCACAGACGAAGTGGTAGGGGCTGGGATCTGCCCCCACCCAGCAGCTGGAGCAGTCAGCGGTGAGCGACCCCAGTGCTGCCACGTACAGCCCACCGCAGCTCTGCCAGCCCCACAGCACAGCACCCCTGCAGAGATGAGGCTTACCTTCCCCAACATTATAACAGGGGCTGCTGCCTCCAAGGGCCCTTCCCCCTCCCACTGCAGCAATGGGGCCAGGGCATGGCTAGACACTGAAAGGCAGAGCTGGTTGGGGTGAAGGGGGGACAGGGACTGGGGTTATTCCCCCTCCCTCCATTGTAGGGGGCCTATTCCGGGGTAGGAAGCATGGTGGAAATGGCAGGCAGACCTGGCTGCCAGTGGGGGTAGAGGGGAGACTAACTGTCCTCCCTGCCCCACTCTGCCTCAGGGGCCATGGTGCCCCACTGCTCCAGCAGCAAGGGGAGAGCACCCAGCAGACCTGGGAATGGTTCCTGCTGGTGGGACAAGGAGTGGGAAGCCCGGACTGGCCACGTCCCCACAGCACAGCTTCCTGCAGCTAAGGGCATTTTCTACCCCTGGTGCCTGGCCTGAGCACCTGCAGGCATGTGCCTGCATTGCCTCAGTCCAGAGAGAATGTCTGTCCTGTTACAAACCGGTTCAACCTAGGCAGATTAGACTAACCTGCAAACCTTGAATGAATTCAGGCTCTGGCTTTTTGAATGTCTATCCCTAGCTTCAATGTCATTTCAAGATGGTTTTGGTTGGCTTTTGGAAAGATTGGACTTACTGCTGTAGCAAAGAAGGGAATCTAAGTAGAGATGTAGTAACAGGGCAGTTCTGCACCACGAGCTGTGGTGGCTTATGAGACAGCTGCAGTGGCTGAGCTGGTGATGGAGGTCGGCCAGCAGCCCTGGTGGATGCTATTTTTGGGCACCCGCTTCTGCCTTGCCAAGTTAGCAACTAGGGCATCTTAGTTAGACAACTGAATCTAACTGAAGTTAATTAGACTGTATAGCAACACAGGTTTTTAGCATGTCTCTAAATCTATTCTTATCTAGCGAAGCACTAAAGTGTACACATTGCCGAATCCAGGTTTTGCACAGCAGAACTATATATGGAAGATACATTAACGTGCTGCCTTGAACTTAATCTTCATAGTAAAGACAGGCAATGTTTCAAAAGAAAAATGATTCCCTCAAGTAAGATTTGAAAGAGTCACAGGTGTACCCAAGACGTAGTCTCTTTGCCAGGACAGTAAAATGTGTAAAAATTTATCATCAAATAATTTGCATGTACTCTTAATAAAAATTCCATTAAATGCACATACCCAGTGCTATGGATTCAATAACTTTCCTCACATCCAGATGGCCGGATTCACCATTTTGAAAAAACAAGATTGGTTTCCACAGAGTGTAATGCTAAAACATTGACTGATCTCTCAATTAGAAAAACATTATTACAGAGTAACATTGTAGTACATGAAGTATGGAATTATCCTTTTTCCAGGAACCTTTTGACAGCTAGTATCAACATATATGTGTATAACAATTCTATAAAAATAATGTATATATTAGATATATTTATATATTTACTTATAAACAGAATTTTAATAAAAGTATATTAAATATATGTACATGGATGTATATAAACATATATCTTACTTAGGAGTAAAGTTTCAAAAATCTGTATTACTGCAGTAACTCTTATGCCTTTTTCTTTAAATGTAATGAGGCTTTTAATCAGGCACATACTGAAGTTATAAATTTACAACCTTAAAACTCAAAGGTGGTTTGTCACCCACTAGTTTACTCCAAGCAAGCGTACGGTTTCATTTCATAACTTCCTCATAACAGGGCCACTGAGTCTGGCTAAGAGATTACTTCATGTTCATGTGTTGAATTACAGGGAAAAAAAGCGACTACTATACCAGGTTCACTATATGTCATTTCTGGCATGGCACTTGTTGATGCTTTAGATTTGGATGGAGTGTGCTGTGGTTCATATGATGCTGTAAGAAAAAAAGTCCAGTTCATAGTTAAATTACCCTATGCATCACTAGTCAGACCACAGAAAACACAGACTGAAAGCCTACATTGGCACAACAAAAGCTTGGTAGAGAAACAGAAACTTAGCCAGTCATTAATATCCCTTTACAAAAAAGTGGTGGATGTCGGGAAAATATTGCAGTGAAAGATTGATCACTGCCAGATTAAAAAAAAAAAATCCACCAGGAATTTCATATCCTCCACATCAATTAGGAGTTGCCCTCTCAACTAAATTCATACCTTGCCACCTGCTAATTATCAAAGCCTTGTGCAGTCTGTAGCAAATCATACATACATTTTGTGGCAAAGTTCCTGGAGTCTGGATCTTTTTGATGGACCACCCAGGTAATATCATGGCAGCTTAATTTAAATAAAAAATACAAGGGTTTTCTTGAATATACTATTAAAGCAACTGATACAGGCAGTATAGAAATTAATGATTTATTTTGCAATCACTTTCAGTTTGATGCAGAACTTACATTTTTTATTTTGATATGCAAAATTTCCAGGGAAGACAACTGCAGGGTTTTTTTTAAATATAATGCTTCCACTCTGCAGCATAATTTTCCTATGGGGGGGTGTGGGGGGGGGGATTCTGAAACTAATGCCATAGCTCTGGAATCACAGGACAGAGAGGGCATTGATCTTTGCTATTGTTCAAAAAATGCCTTAAAATGTTAAATAATAAATATTATTTCTTCCACAATTGAGTCACTCTCCTCTTGCTAGTGACTCAAGTGATATTTGAGACATTTTAAAGTATGAAGCCTTGAAATACGAGTATTATTATAAACCCCAATATCACCTTTGTTTAATTCCTGCAAGTAGCTTAGGTTTTCAAATTGAAATCTTTTGTTTGCTCTAGAATTAGGCCAGGCTGTAATACTGGATCCAGATCTAGATCCTAAACCAAAATTTCACTGCTGGACCCTATGTCTAGGAAACATACTGAAATTTCACAAATAGATAATAATCAAAATACTAAATAGAACTCAGATCATGATCAAAATACTAAATAAAAGTCAGTCAATACACAGTGTTAATGCACTTTAACACCTGCATGTGTAGATGCCAGCCTATTCCTGCTTACTGGGCAGTAACTTACTGCATAGTAACTTTAAACCAGCGTAAATGCAGGAATAGACAAGCTCAGGCATGATTTTCATTCTTCATGAACAATTGTCATGAAAGGATGTTCCCATTTAACTCCTCTCAATGTTACTAGGGTTGTTCAGCTTGACTTTATGACTATTGCACTTAATCGGTTCACTACCAATACACTGATACTTTTGCCTCATCCTAAGTTTCCAGAACTATGCATATTAATTAATTCAAGACCGAATCCTACTTCTACTGTAGTCATTGGGAATTGTGCAGCTGACTTAATAAGATTTCAGTCTTAATAAATAAGTAGATGAGAATGCTCTTAAAAATATCAAAAGCAGATAAGAACAGTGAACAATACAACCGCTTCAAATGACGACTTCACTGCAACAAAAACAAACAGGAAAGATAATAGCAGAGAGCTGACCTCAGTGCCATACCAACACATATCTAGAAGCAGAATGAAAGTCAGTCATTAGTTATGAACGCAGTGAAATGAAATGTCCTTTTAGAAGATTAAATGGTCCTCTTTAATGAAAGGGAAAACCAAAAAGATGACAAATCACTGAGGAGGGAGAAGACAGTAATTATTACCCATTGTTGCCTTTGGATGTTCAAGGGTGTGGGAAACTTTAGTAGTGACTGGAACTGGAACAGATTCCCTGGTTGCTGCTGGAGCAAAGGACATTCTCTTAAGATGGACAAGAGCTAGAGCCAAGCTTCTTTAACATTTTCTCAACAGTTCATGCAAGTATTTTAAGATCTTAGGATTCATACTGCATAGAATGCTGTAAAGCTTAGCTTGACTATGTCATTTCTGGATCTTTTTTGTACATGGATGAAGTTCATCTATTGTTCAAATGTGAGCAATCTCTTATGGCGTTTGTAATCCAGGGGCTTCTCCAATGAGAGTGACTGTGCAATAGGTGACACCACAGACCTCATGAGCTGCACATGCAGACATTCACTGTGCTGCTAATTTGAAGTACAGCAGGTTTTTTAGACACTGGGAGATCCAGTGCATTTTTGAGGCACTCTTTTTTAAATTTTACACACAAGAAACTCCTAGATTTTGTAGTCTGATCCTAAGTAATCTTTCAGGTGGAATCCACAAAACTCGAGGCTCACTTACCCATAAACATTATGAATAAAGTATAAAATTATTTCTCAGTTAAACTTTCCTGTATATCATGTTTTTGGATAGAAAATTTTTACTCATCTCAATTTAAAACAACTTATTTAACCACCTGCACAGAACTGTGTGCTTTGTATTTGGTTAATGAGAATGGCATGGACAAAGGATAGGAAGGGCGTATGTTTTAAAAAAATTATTGAGACTTTTTATTTGTGTCCTTAACTCATTGGTAACCTGAAGTCAGTCTTTAATTTAGCTAAAATATTGCATTCAACAATCAAAATAAAAACTGCTTGATGTATCATTTTTAACAACAGATAATTAAGTCTGTGACATTGTTTGATGCCAATATTTATGCTGTATCTGTGGACATACATCCCAGAAAAAGTCAGGAGGTATCATACAAACAATGCCAAATACAGTTATGGAAGAGCATATTGTAATTACCAGGTTTTGTCTTAGGTTCTTCTGGTTGGAGAGAGACTTTAGGTTTGGAAGGAGCAGGTTTGGCTTTACTGGGAGCTGAAAGGAAGAAAGAACTGAGACTGTAATGTTCACGGCTTTGAGAAGCAGAAGTAGCTCATCAGTACTTCTTGTTCTTCTGCAGTCACTTCCATAAACTGACATTCATTGGATGTAGCCCTGCTGGTACTAAGCTGCAGTATAACACACTTACAAAGCCATATCTTCCCAGCAGTTGAATGAGATAGCTCGTGTGAAAGGCATGACCCTGTTCCACAGAAGAGAGTTCATTCAATACAGCTAGCTATTTCAGTCCCTGAGATACAGAGTCCCGATGTTCTACAGAGCGGGTAGGGAAAATACACAGGGGCAACTCACGAAGAACAGAAGTAACTTTTCTTTCTTCTTCAAGGGTTTCTTTGAATTCCCACTTGTGATAGATTAGGAAGCAATACTCCACCAACACAGTGGTAGGGCAAGGAGTTCTTAGTTAAATATGGACTGGAGAATGCTTTCTCCAGCTGAACATCCCACTATAGTACTAAATCCAAGAAGTGTCATTGGGCAAAAAGGTGCCCTGAATTACAAATCCTTGCTTTGTGAATATCCTCCAGTAGAACTTGTCTAAGGCAGGTACTGATAGAGTAGTGGTTCACACATATCTTTAAACTGGGAGTGCTGGTACTGGCATAGATATAGAAATTCTCTATACATCTCGAAATGCTAGTGTGAGAGTTTCTATTTGATAATGGTTAAACCTGGCATCTCAAGAAATGTTTCAATAACTTGCTAGAATTGTAAGGGTGTCAGTTTTTTCTAGAGATATAGAGATGACACTTTTGGACAGGAACTGGGTCTGTGGAAGGACATGGGGAGTAAAATATACTGAGACAGGTAGTAATCTGAGACCATCTGCAGCAAGAAGTCAGAACTGGCCCTCATAATGACCCCCTCCTTGTGACACAAGGCAGTGATTAGATCATAGTGTTGAAATATATCTTGTGTCCTGTAAGTTGGCCTAGGCAGAGTTATCAGTCTTGTTTCTCTTAAAGGGCTTTTCAGAGTATCAGGCTGTAAGCACTGAGAAGCTCAAAGTCTCAAGGGTCTTTCCCTTCTCATGGCAGTGAGTTATGCACTGAGTTACAGAGTAAAGTTTGCTCAAGCATAAAAGGCACTAGATTAGGGCATTAGGGTCTTTCGAATGATTGCTAGGCAGGCGTAAAACCTCTTGAAGATCTAACATGACCCAACATGGATCCAATAAGAGACTGAGAGCTCACAGAAGGGGAAAAAATACATATGCCAAGCTGTCTTACACTATTCTACATTAACAACAAGAAATAAAATTGACTAATGAAAGATACAGCCTGAAAAAAATGAACATGAGTTCTGTTTACTATCTGTAGCTAGGAAGGGAGAACTGAGGTGACTGGGATACAACAGGCCCTTGTAGAGACAAGGATGATGACATCGCCTTCATACGAGATCCCTAATACTTGTTCCCAATAGATGAGGCTTTTCAAGGCAGTTCTGTAGCTCTATGCAAATGGTGCCATATTCAATAAGTAGTAATGGACAGAGGCTCTTGCAGAGCAAGAGATACAAAACAGAATGTGTGCACATCAGAGTGTAAGGTAGGGTAAGAGGGACTCAACATAAGTCCCTCACACAATTTTACAATGTTCCTGAAGAGAAAAAGCTTTAATGCATTTAGTTGTACAGTAAAATCTGTCACATAAGCAGCTCTCACCAGCTTCTCTCTCTCTTGGCAACTACAGGGCTTCCTATGTTTTAGGAAAACAGAAAGTTCTCAACACAAGTGAGCACAATGGCTGAATGTGACTGTATTGGCACCAAGTATATTTTTCTTGTAGACTAGTTTTATTGCCCCCTTCCCTGCCCAAATAAGAATGAAGCTGTAAGTCTTCAGGATTTCATAGTTTTGCTTGGGAAACCAGAAAGGCAATTTTGCACAAATTTTTGGTTTCCATAGAAAGTTTGTTTTTTGACTAAAATTTCATATTAGTTCTAATGCAAACAGAAAAAAAACAAACTTACCCAAAACAAGAGAATGATCAATGATGAGCAAAAACAGTGGCAAAAAATTTCTAGAACTATGCAAAAACCTGACTTGGCTCCTTGTTAAGACAGTATCTCAGTGCACAGAATCTACATGGAGTTATGGTATCTTGAATGGTAACCAAGGGAAGAAATTATGCTTTGGTTAAATCTGACTGACTCCAGGATGCTGGTTGGGGCCTAAAGCCTGGACATCCTCCCTCCTGGCTGAAGACCAAACTGTGATCCTCTTTTGTTGCATACTAACTTGTACTCCAGAAAAACACACCCGAGTAAGGGTTACAATTTATTCCTATGGAAGAAAAGACAGAATTGACAAACATCTGTGTAGAGGAAAGAAAATGTTCAGTGGTGAACAGTGGTCATTAAAAGTTCAGTGGTGAACAGATGGGATATCCTCTGGACTGACCTGTCAGTGAGACCAGTAACAGAGAGGTGACAAAAAGAGAAGCATAAACACTCAATCACACTGATTGTTCTATAGTTAAATAGAAATACAAAGTGGTCATTCACTGTGGAAACATCATTATCCACTGTTGTCCTTGGCAGTTCAGAGGGTTTAAAACATTTTGGCATAACGGTTTCCAAATGAGTTGTTTTCTTTGCTGATAAAAAATAAAAAATTCAGGCACAGCGGATGAAAATCATCCTTAGATGAGACGAAACAAAACTGCCATATTAATATAAATTATTTTTTCTGTGAAAAAATTTACCAAGGAAACCTAGATAGAGTGAAAAAGTTTTAAAATTTCCCCATAATAACTGATGCTAGCCCAAGACATAAATATAATTAAGAATACGAGTTTCAGTGGGAACTGTGTGTTTGGAAGTGGGCAATTTTCTTTTTACTAGCAAAATTTCAACTACATTTCTCAGAGATTATGGAAGGTATTATAATATCATTTGACCTCTGTTTAAAGAATGTTTGAGTACTATATAAACTGTATGCATCTTTTAAAATATTTAACATCTTTATAAATCTTCATTTTATAAAATGCGTATTCTTATTTATGCAACTTCAGATAAATCTGTATGTGGATTCTCTTAACCCCCATCACAAGTCAAATTCAGATGCAAAACTAGGTTCAATTTCACTGGCTAAATTACATATCCATCTGCTCAACTCCAGAAATAAGTTTCACGCTTCACTTGTGCAATTTCTTATAAGCCTCAACACAAGTTAAATGTCACTGAATTCATGCAAATCTAAATCAAATGGTACACAGAGAAGAAAACCACGAGTCTTCACCAAGAGACCTTAACATTTTTCAAGGGATGCCAACTCTTTCCATACTCTTCCTTCTATGTGCTCTTTGTATACTCTTCCTGAGAATGGAAATCGCTGAATTTTGAACACTACAACTTTAAACCCAAATACACAAAATAAAAAAAAGAAAGAAATTATTATAATGTTTGGCATGGAACATAATTACCAGGTCTAGTTCGTGGCATTTTGGGTCTGGCAGTTGGTTTAGTTGTAGAAGGAACGAACTTTGTTTCCCTGGGAGCTGAAAGAAACAGACTGGATTATATATATTTCTTTCTAATTGTTCCCCTTAGGAATGATATCACATTTCTCAAGGTTATGTGAAGTAGCGATACTTCAAAATGACTTCTGGAAATGCAGTTGGCTGCAAAAAGTAATGCCTTTCAAAAGCCCAGGCATTTTCATGAAACTTTGCTAGTCCATGTTCCAGAAAGACTCATCCCCTTATGGCTGATAAATATTTAAATCAATCTAGTCAAGTTTTACTTCCCCTTCAAATATATATATGAATTCTGGGACCTCAGATTTCACAAGAAATTGTGGCAGAGCACCAGAAAGCCATAGAAAGAGTCTCATACACCCACTGGATACTATTTATGAAAAGGTAGCATTGACTTTATGAGTGGTGAGAAAAACTGGTAGGAGGAAGCAGTTCTGAAAACTACAAGATATCATCCAAAAATTACCTGGGAAGAGACTGCAGTTAGCCACTCCAACTGTTAAATTAAGGCCTGATTCTGTGACAAAGTCTAAGGATGCTGGAGGTGATCAGCACTTCCAAAGTATTACTTTCCCCGTTTTTTTAATAAAGCAGGATTACAAAGGTGCTTCTGTGCTACAGTCACGATGAGAGGCTTCCTTGAGTGACAACATATTCCTCACAATGATATATAGAATGATATATAGTCTTATGAAGTGATTGAAATGTTTTCAAACACATAGCAATGAGTAGAACAAAGCCTAATGAATAATTCTAAAGCCACAAGAAGTAGCTCTTAGGAGAGAGTTAGGATTTTTATGTAGAGAAAAATAACCTCTAAATGTTTGCTTGAGAAATGTCTTTACCAGGCCTTGCACTTGACTTTTCAAAGGTTATTTTTGAATCATGCTGAGGGGTGAGTGGGCTGTTTGCTTTTTGTTGTAGTTTGGACCATAACAATCTTCAAATAATCAGGGTAAATGCCACCTATGGATACCCAGGCCTCCTATTGACATTTTAAGTACAGATGTTTTATCCTTAATATAAAGTGATAAAACTATGATTCTGTAGACAGATCAAATTTGAAGGAGAAACTAAGTTCAGTTTGCACTTACAGTATTTATTGCCTAACAAGAACAAACTCTAATATGGTTTTTGTTATTAGAATAAACAAGAACTGTTTCCTAAATGTTCTCCTGTTGATGAGAAATAGGTCTAGAATTAGAATAAGGTAGGCAAGAGTACGATGGATGGTTTGAAATCATTTTTAGTTATACAGGTTGAATGGTGTTGGAACAGAAACAGAGTGACAGATAGCTATTGAAACGTTTGTTACCTAGTGTTGTTTTTGGCCAGTCAGTAATCCTAGAAGTTTTAGGCGTACTATGCTCCAAAAGTGGTGGTTTAGGGGCTACAAAACAAAAAGGAATCCAAAATAATTGAACAGTATGGTAAAACTATCAGGATTCAGTTAAAATTATTAGTACAACAAGACTGGAACATTACTCTTGCATGATTTTAAACAGACTGGAACAGTATAGGGATTCACAAAGACTCTTGCAGGATTTCCTATATTTCTTTTTTCCTACATGTCTTCTGTCAATCATAGCTATTTGCACTAAAGAGATGCTGACTCTTTGTGGCATTTTGGAAACAGAAATGACCACAAATGTGTAATACTTACTAGGTATGAACACAGTCTTAAGACAGGTAATGTGTTGTGTACAGTACATTACAAAACTACATCTAAAATAGGAAAGCAGAAATGAAAAATACTCTACTCTACTCGACTATTTAGATAGTCACCAAAACCACCAGGGTAATATAGATGAGGTGTTTGGGTTATTTTTTGTTTTTTTACATTTTATAACCAAACTCATGTTCAACAATCCAATCACCTTGAGTCTATTCTTAGATGAATCCTTAAATGGAACAATAATAGGCCTGGCTCAAAAGTCTGTACTGTCTGCTTCCCTTGTGAGAATGTTATGGGTAATTTTTCAGTAATTTCTAAATGTGCTTTTTTATACATTCTGTTAAGTAAACAGAGTAGTTAATTACCCGGTTTCACATGCTGTACTTCTGGAGTAGCAGATGGTTTCAGTTTAGAAGGAACAAGTGATGTTTCATTTGGAGCTGAAAGAAAGAGCTTGGTTTTTAATAAACTGCTTCAAGGTTCGTTTAACAAAGAGTTTTCCACAACAACAGTGCATGCCACAGGTGTGTGATGGAGATGAGATTCAATACAGAATGTGAAAGCCATCTGATGACATCAGAGTTCAGGGTGGAATGGAGCTCAGGGATGGAGATAGCACTGAATTGCTGTACGCTGATCAGAAATTGATTCGGTGTCATCCCAAAGACAGCTACAATTTCCACAATGAACGTTAGAAACATGAGACAGATGATAAAAGAATGGTGGAGCTCTCCATGCAAGTTTTATAGCTCCTCACAGGGCAGTAAAACTAGCAAAAACTGTATTCTGTAGGAACAGAGAAGTGAAATGAATCAGGAAGCCTGAGAATATTTGGTGACAGAAAAACAAGGATCTAGAATTACGATGAAGGTTAATGATTAGATGCGTGAAATGATCTTTGGGAAGAAATGAGTTTGTGAGGGATGAGATGTTCGCTGATGAAATATAAATACAGAATTTTTCACTGTTTAAAACAACATTACCCAATGTTGCCTTTGGCCATTTAAGAAGATTAGAGACTTTAGCAGTGGGAGAATCCAAAGGAAGTTCACTTTTTTCTGTTGGAAGAAATGGTGACAGTTATAAGATGACAAAGAGGTTATGAAAGATGATGGTGTTTCATAAGTCAAACAAATTTGCTATTTAAAAAAAATGAAAGTATTTTACCGATTCTCAGGCATTTTCAGTTTAATATGCATTAGGGATGAGTTTGGATTTTTGAATCACAGTTACATGAACTATAACTCATGTTATCCAAACGTGCAGAAATGTGGGGATGTTCATTTAATTCCTTCCTGACTCCACTGTAATAATTCTGAAATAAATTCTCACTATCAAAGTCACTGCCAGGCATCAGATTTTAGGTTCTCTCATGTCTTACCTCATTATTTTGAGTTATATTCCATCCCTTAGCAAGATGACACAGAGTAATACACAGGAATGCAATAAAAAGGACATGTTGTATTGCAGATTAGCCAGCCATAAAAAGCACATGATACTTGGACAAGAAAGGTGGTAACTGATCCAACTATTGTCACAGCTCTGGAGAATTAGGTGCCTACAAGTTGTGAAATGTCTTCATGTAGTGCAGGATATGTTTTCCCTGCATTTAAACAATTTAGAAATTTTACAGTATTAGTTTACAATAGTGTTACTAGAATATCTGAACTATCACTATTGTTGTAGAAGAACATGGTATGTTTTAAGAAGGGTTTTATAAAGTGTTGTACATTACTTTTCTTTTTCAAAATCCTGAAAGGAAAACAGACTGATAAATATTACCAGAGATGTCATAACTGTAAGACAGCACTGGTAGTAATCTGCCCTGTAATCTGATAAAAAAAAATACAGCTCTCAGGGTCTGTTCCAAAGCCTTCTTAAACCAACAGAAGACTCCCTTTGATTTCAGAGGCTTGTGGATCAAGCCCTGATTCTCTGAAGGGGAAGGACTGGGTAATAATTATTGTACCTGGTTTGGGAGCTGAAATTTCAGGCTCATCAGATGTTGTGGGGCTTGGAAGAACAGGCTGCTTATCAGTGAAAACTATAAAAAGAAAGAGGTAATAATGTTTATTATGATATTTTTAAATTTTAGAGATTTTTGTTTTGAGGCACCAAGATTTAAACTGAGCAGTCTGACCAATTTAAGAAGTGAGCATTGTTTAGACTAGGAAAGGAGGAGGAGTAGATTGGAATGGGCTAGTGGTTGAAAATGACAATTAAAACAGAAACAACAGCCACAGTGCATGGAAGGCCAATTGTACCTCAAATAGCAGAATTCATAGACATTAAGCCATGTGGAAAATACAACAATGCAAATGTGTGCGACTCAAAGTCTGCTCGGATACTACAGGCATCAAACATTCAAGGAACAATGGCAAGGATACACATCTTTAAAGCTGGAAAGAAAATAATATGCCTACAGATATTCTCTGGGATTGAAAACTCTTGCAGCACTTTGCTTTCTGTGAACATTTTGTGATTGGGTTTAAAAGACAAAAGAGAAATTTGCATAGAAATAGAGTGTCCCAAGTTGCTTGACCAGAATAAAAAATGGTACCACATTACTTACCTAAACCAATGGCGCTCAACCTTTTTGGCTGGCAGGCCAGATGGGCAGTGCCCAGGCCATCTGCAGGCCAGATCTAACTGATGTTCCTAATCCAGCATGGGGCAGTCATGGCAGGGCCCTATCTGGCTGTCTTAGCTCCAGGGGCATCTTAGCTCCAACCCAGCCCCACAGGGTGGGGGTGGAGGGGTCATGGCCAAGTCCCGCAGGGGAAAGGGCATGGCCCAGGACCAACCCAGCCCTGTGGAGGGGAGGGGGCATGGCCCAGCCTGATCCAGCCTTGCGGGAGGGGGCTTGTCCTGGCCCCAATCTGTTGTGTGGGGCTCAGGGTTTGGGAATTCGGAAGCAGGGAGAGTGGCTGTATTTATTTCCACTGTTCCCCCCTCGCCAAATTTCCCGGAGCCTTGTGGACACCTACGGAGTACCCAAGGAGCCTTCTGGGCACCATAGCTCTGCAGGCTGCATTTGGCCTACAGGCCAGAGGTTGAGCATCCCTAATCTATACTATTAAAGAATGAAGGTTCCTTTGCATCATGAATACACACAGCAAAATATGGATCAATCTATGAAAGTAAAAAATGGCAAACAAATTTGTTGAGCAATTTGGAACAATTTTAATTAATTTGTGGTTGTTCTGCCAGCAGAAGAAGATGCTTAATTCTCTAGGCAAATAATTATTTACAAATAACCCATTCTAATGTAGGTTTCATGCATTAGGCTTAATCAGGTACAAAAACTTTAAAAAAAAATGAAAGGTCTGGACACAGACAAAAGAAGATGTCAAGCAAAGCAGCATCATAGGTGATAACCTTGGTAGCAAAACACAGGCTGCATGTTGGTTTCCATAAAGAAGGTAGTGAGTAAAGCCATGAAAACTGTTGAGACAACTGATAAGAATTTTTGTGTTGGTAGGAAATTAAAACAAGGAAAAGTTCCTGAAATAAGCTGTGACAAAAAAGTAGTTAATTTAAGCAAAAAAATTGCATTCGTCATTATTACCCATTGTTGTTCCTAACAAATGAGGTATTCTGGAAATTAGAGGCGTAGATGTTTCCAGTTCAGCACTATTTGTAGCTACAGGAAAGAGAAAATGTAAATAAACTTAAGATGTAACTTCATATCGTTGAGTACAGAAGAAGGGGTTTGTGGGGAGAGAGAAGGAGACTGCATTGCATTGCTTTGCAAGTTTCTAACAATACCGCAAGTGTTTTATACAGACAGGAGGGCCTCCTTATAATTAGGAAACAAACTCATTTACTATGGGTTTGAAAAAATAAAAAGGCCTTATCTTAGAACATGCTAAGATTATTTATGGGTTCAATGAAGTTGCATGCATCTGGTTTTGCACAAGAAAGCATTTATGCATTTGCCTTCAACTACATCTAAAACAAGCTGACTGCATAGTGTACACATTTGCATAAATGGATAACAACCTTTGAAATACTGATTACAAACACAGTGACATCCTGCAACAAGTATCCCTTTTTAGCACTACATAAATCTGCTTAATGCCATGTAGTTTTCTAGCCACAAGTAGGTTTTTCTTTTCATACTGGGCTGCTGTCCCTAGTTTACAGTACTAGGGGCAAGTATCACACAGCATAAAGTTGCAAATTAATCTTTGCAAGATGTATGCTTTACATTTTAATTTAGCTAAAGAACACTTTTAAGATGCCTTGGAATCCCAGAGAGCCCACCAATAATACTGCTAGGAAGTTCATAAAAAACAGCATCTTAATTATTTTATGATAAGACCGTGTCCCTTCAAACCCTTGCTGCTTGTCCAAAAAAACCAACCAGCCAATAAAGTAAAAAAAGTCAACCTCATATCTCAACAACTTGTCAAAAAATTGTTTCAGCACAGATGAAAGGAGCTACAGTAGCTAGAATAGGTCTTTGCTATATATATATATATTTATACAGAGAGATTAAGGAACAATACAAAGCAAGATATACAAGACAGCCAACAAGTCTTTAAATGTCTTTACCAAGCAGAAGAAATACATAGCATCTCAACTGGAATCTCACTCATTAAGTAAATTGAAGAGAATCAAAAGAGTCTTTTATTTCTGTTTCTTTTGGAAAATGTCTTGGTTTTGCATTCTCTTTTGAAACTATAATATCCACAGTATCTACCTACTGTACTGCCATTACTTAGTCCTATTTAGGAACACTGAGCCTCAGTCACAGCAAGGTTAGTTATCACTGTGGAATAAGATATCTTTTTAATAGTACATTGTGTTGAGCTTACTTTATGGTTATGTATTTCCACATAGTATTTCTATCTATCTGCCTTAGATGGAGGAGTGGCTTCACATTTAATTTCACTGACCTAAGGTTAACCCACAAAGTCACCAAAAGGGCTGGATAATCCCCTAGAGTCTGAGTTTTTCTCTGACTGCTTTGATAGAGCACTGGCCTGAACTTGTTCCCATCCACAAGTATGCCACTTCCTACAAACTGTTGGATACCAACCAATATCTTTTCTTCAGTAAATTTGTACATCTGGCCCTCTTCCCCAAAGAAAGGATCATCAGCCCAACTTCACCTAGCTTTCCTTTCCTCATATTGTAAGTCCTTTTCTGATTCTCTTGCCTCCTTTTTTGGGCAAGTATCACACCAAATAGAGCCCTCATCCACCAGGAGCACGTGCCTCGAGCCTGCGTTGCGTCTAGCAGAACCACCAGAATACAATTGTACAATTTAAAGGCAGAACATGACACTTAGGAACCAGTTAAATGGAAACAGTAACAACATACCCCGCACAAAATATCAGGCTTCTAAAGTAATGTAAGCATAATTTACCAGATTCTGTATGTGATGTTTCTGGAGTTTGGGGAATGGAGGAAACATGCAGAAAGTCATATGAAACTGAAAAAACAAAAACAAGAACTGGGGTTTTATTACTGAAAACTTGGAGAACCAACATGGAACAGAATTGTCTTCAGTCAGAAGCTCAAGACAAAGTCTAACCAATACTGAAGAACCTGAAGATTGCAATGTATGTTTAGATTCTGTCCGTACAAGAATGAACTGAACCCTCCCCTTCAGCAGTACTGTAGCAAGGCCAGAAATGTCCTGGCATGGAGTGTCCTCACCTGGGAGGTACCAAGTCAAATGACACTAATCTTATGTAGTAGTTGGTGCTCTGCACACAACCTGTACCAAGTGTCAAGATACAGTGCTATACTTTTGGTCCCTCCCGTGCTCCAGTGTTTATTTGCCAGGACAAGCATGAACACATAGATGCAATGGAGATGGCACTAACTGATGAATCACAAATACAATCTCATCAAATATTACTGACACAGAAAGGGAGGACAAGGCAGATGAGAGCAGAAAGCCAATGTTAAAGACAGGTAACACGCTGAAAAAGACTTGCTGTGTGGTGTTACAAGCACAATCTGGGAGTTATGGACATCTGATTTTGAAATGAAATCTTTCTAAAAATGTTAACCCTAGAACATAATCTGCCTAGAATGTGCACTGACATGCAGGGGATTTACAAGTACATCTTATCTGTCAAAAATTAATTTGATCAGGCGATCCCTGGAGAAATAAATGGTTATTCAATCTTTCACGTAAGAAATTAGAATTGTAAGGGCTTCACAGAGATGTGAGGATGACCTAACCAATACCTGTACCTCCATTGGTGCAGTATTGAAGTTCTATTAAATATATTATTTAGGGATGTCAGACTTACAGTAGAGTACCTAATGGGCATGTACGCAAGAGTTGAGTAAAATAAAGACTTCTGAAATAGAGTACATTCTCTAACATCCACATACGGGTGTAATAGAAAGGATATTGTTCAGTATAAGCTGGTAACAAAAAATTAATACATTGTTTGACTGTGTAGTAAATGTGACCTACAAAGAAAAATACAGTAAGTAAATCTGGTTTGCTACTTTCCTTTCTGATATTCAAAGAAGTCTTTTCCCCACAAAAAGCTGGTCAGGTTTTTAATTTGGAAAAGTAAGGAATATCAACTCATGCTTTCCCTATGTTTGCTTGAGGGCTACTTAGACTAGAATTGCATGCGAGCTTTCTTGGAACTCAACTGAATAATGAAGGGTACTGAATATTTAACAAAATGAATTTTTCTCTATACAGCTGACCAGGAGCTTGAATTAAATACATGTTAAAAAAAAAGACACCATAGGTCTAAATTGTTCATGCTTCAAACTGGTGGTGTTAGTGCTGACATAATTGGAATACTTCTGAAATTTAAAGACTCTTTCAGGGGAAAATACATGTTGAAGGACAGAGCTAAAAATATCAGTGAAACACCTAAACACCACGACCACTATATACACATGGACCTCTGTAGTCCGAATTAAAATTGGCTCCAGTCTGAGTGAACTAATCCTCACTGAATGAGGATTAAAGTTAATGCAGACTAGGGTAGTCCAAATTCAGCAATTTGAACTGTATTAAGATGGATATATGATGTTGTTTGTAGGAAAAACAGTCCTTAGGAACTCAGATAAGCACTGCAAATATCAATCCACACAAGCAAAACTCAGCTGGGTTTTTGCAACACAGTGGGTGTGTCTACATGTGACCCCCACAGGACAGTTGTTACTGCACTGTCATCTAGTACTTGCCATAACTACATGATATAGTGAGGTAGCTTGTCACTATGGTGACACAGCACTGGCATCACAGTTTGTGCCCGCTGACACTATGTTGCCATAGTGATGAGCTGTGGTGGTATAGCACATTGCTATGGTGACGTAGCGTGTCATGTAGATGCGCCCAGTAGAGGCCATCAGGCACATAGCAACACTTTCATAAAGTCAAATGTGCCAACAACATCGGGTCAATTTCACTCATTAGGACTTCTGGAACAGCACTTTAGATAACTATTGGTAGGTTTGTAACAATGTAGCAGTGCTTAAACAGGTGTATTAAGGTGCACTGACATGCATAATTGCTTAATTATGCATAAATTCACACATAGACACTGTGACTTGGGTCTGTTAAGGGGCTGTCAAGTGTATAGATTGTGTATAGCCAGCACTCCCAGCCATGATGGTCAATGATCATCCATCAACCCTTAATTGGAATTGAAATTTGATTGAAATTGTGTGATGTGGATCAGTTAACATGCTTTAGAAAATGGTGAGTATGCCTACAAGTAGCATCTCTGGCACTGAAAAGTAGGAAATAATGTAAGTGGTTACAAGATTTGTTGGTACTTGGAACTGTGTTAAGTTACTTAGCACAGTTCCAGCTGCCCACAAATTGTGCAACCACTTACATTTTTAACATATGGCTTTAAATCCTATAAGATCAACGTTCATTCCTACTTTTCATTTATACAGACTTTTACATCTGGGTGGGCTGAACTAATTGCAATCAACGCCTAATGGAGAACACATATATAACATAACACGTGGTCTCTCTAAACCATTTAATTCCAAACTCAACAAGCATTACTTTTTCACAGAAAAGCTTTTCCATATCACAGCCAAAAATATATTGGGGGTGGGGGATGATGACTCTTCTAAAAGCTATAAATGAGTTTCTATTCACTTTTGTTCAACTGAATAAACTAAAAACCACAAATGTTAGATATCAAAGTTTAATTAGAAGCATGTGTGTTATGGGGTGAAGGTTACAGGATTGTTTCTATTTAAAGCTGAATATACAAAGTGCTGTTTACACACTAATATAAAGCCCTGATTAGCCATTTTATTATTTTAGTTTTAAAATGGTGTAGTTTCATAGAGTTAAAATAAAAATAAATCTGGAGTGGTGAACAAGGTCTATGGACCTGAAGTGGTCAAGAGAAGGTTGAGAGGTTAAACAATGAGTATTTGATAATAATGCCTGATAAGTTATTGACCAGCTCAACAATCAACTTTTTCCCTCTACTACTAAGTTACGTAATATTAACAAAGAGGAAAAGCTAAATTCCCCTTGTTCAGTGGAAAAACAGCTCAGGAAGTGCTTCAGTACAGTGTTATCATCTAGATGACCTTTTGCTTCACTGGCTTTAAAAGAGTACATGAAACCCAACAGCCTACCCAGGAATCCCCCAAAGAGTGTCCAAGATATTAACAAAATGCTTTTCTGAGATCCAAAAGTGCATGCCATCAACCTGCAGAGACAAGACAGATGACCAGCTGCTAAACTCATCCTTTCCATGAAAAATCAGTATTTTTCCTGGAATAGTCTAAGGACAACAATCCCAAACGGCCTCAGTTGGATTAAATGCTTAGCAGTAAAAGGAAGCAGAACTTTCTGCTCATACAGAGGATAACAGTCAAAACTACAAGCAGAGGTACAGCTGCACTGTGTGTGTATTCAGGATGTTGTATAAGAAAACTAGTTAAAGTTTCAGAACATATATGGAAAGAGGAAGCAAAAGCTGAAAGAATAAGCTTTGAAAGCACGAACAGGAGAAATATGCAGTGCAGAACTGGATTTCATGATATAAAAACCTAAAAATGTTATATTAGGTATCAAGAAAACACCCTTATTTACCAAACTCCTTTTTACTAGCACCAGGTGTAATGGGTCTGAGAGTTGTTCGAACAGTTACTGTAAGAAAGAAAATCACATTTACTTTAGGACTGTTAGATCACACTATACAGCTCACAAACATTTCCTTTTCTTGGTTGTTATTTTGAATTGCTATATAGTTTATGAAAGTTGCATATGCACAATGCAGCAATAAACTTGATAGAATTACTGAGAATATTTGGTCCAGTTACAACACCTTCAGCCAATTATTAAAAAAAAATGACTTTGGGTCAAATTCTTCTCTACTCCACACTTTGTGGCCTTGCTTTGTGTAATGCAATGTGAGTTCATGTTTGAACCACATTTTTCATTTATCTTGCAGAAGTGAAAAGGGTAACACAAGATGTAAAGTAGCAGAGAACGCAGGCCCTTCCACCTTTTTCAGCACTGTCATTTACATTGAATCTCTAATATCAGATCATTTTCACAGCACAAATAAGTCCTGACTATCTAAAAAGGTGGTCCAATTTTCAGAAGATACCAAACACAGCTCTCACTGGTATTCACGGGATCTATGGATAAGCTGCATACCTGCAAACTGAGATATTTTAAAGTAGTTGCTTAACTGGATTTACATGATTAACTAGTACCCACTGACATCTGAAGGCACAAAAACTGTAATGTATGTAATATTATATCATGTTATTTTGCATTAATTGCTCAATATCTACCATATTTAAAGTAACTGACCTTACAAACTGGATGTCCTGAGAAGCCATTGAAAAAGAATGGACAATTTCATCAGAGTGATCCATTATTCTAAATATGTCATACAAACCATTCTAAATAAACATACTATTTCATCCAGAACACCAATCTTAGCAGCTATTTTTATCCTGAGTTTATGACAAGTTAAACTGATTACTTGGTGACACGCCCTGTGAGGTTTCTTTTGAAAATGCTTGTTGTAAGAATTAATTTTTTCAAGAAA
The DNA here is from genome assembly GCF_001723895.1 of Crocodylus porosus. Lineage (NCBI taxonomy): Eukaryota > Metazoa > Chordata > Crocodylia > Crocodylidae > Crocodylus > Crocodylus porosus. Next base: position 8,066,885 of record NW_017728906.1, on the reverse strand, counting down.
TACCATTACCAGATTCAGTCGATGGCAATTCTGTGATGCCAGGCATTTTGGCTGTTGAAGAAACAAGCTGTGTTTCATCAAAAGCTGAAAAGACAATTGGGGTTTAAAATGCTGAGGGACTTCAGAGTCAGCAGGATAACAGCACCAAGCAGACAGAAATTGTAAATTCAAGATGATGCTGGCACAAGGGTGAAGCAAGATGACTGATGACATGGAAGTCAGCTGTGAGATGACTGTGAAACATGAAGAATGAGGCTGTGTGCAGAACAAAGCACAGGCAATGGGATTCCAACATCCCATGCTGAATGGAATTCTTATTATCTTAGAATCGTATTTTATTGAAATTCTTTGGAATAAGAATTGCTGAGATGTAAAAAACAAATAAGCTCACAGTGATTCAAGGCAGAGTGTCACTAGAGAAAGTGCTTTTCACTGTTGATTATGCAGTAGTGGTTGAAATGAAATCAAACAAAAAGCCTGGCACACAAGTATGGAAGACAAGGTGTTTGAGTGACTCCAAGCATTCTTCTTTACAGAACAAAGATAGGCCAAGAGAATGAAAAAAATGGAACTGCATGAGATTTACCCATTGATGTCCTTGGGGTTTCCATGGGAGGGAGAGATGTGGATTGCGAAGTTGGTCTCAGGATAGCTAAGAGCAAAGACGGACATTATCTTGAGACACTGACGTAAGCAGCTTTTGCACAAGTCACTGTTTTAAACAGAGCAAATATGTTCATATTGATAATGAAGCTATTTTAATTTTTTTTAAGTAATTTTTCTTTTTGTGAAAAAATTGCATCCATCAACTGGCTGTTCAAGTAGTCTGGGCCTGACACACTTAAGAGTTAGGCACCTAAATTAGAAATAAACTAGTAAAAGTGATCAGAAACTGGTTCAAATCTGTAACACAACAGGAGTTCAATGCACATAAGCCACTTTCAAACAGGTTTAAGGTAAACCTGGGTGAATGTAGTGTCAGACTTAACTGATTTAAGTTAAATTGGTTTCTTGAAGTTCTGTCCAAAATCCCCTCCAGATTCAAGTTATCTCACAGCTCCCCAGCATCCCAGAATGCTTGCACTTCTCCTGCAAACCTGTCCTTGCTGGGTGGGCAGGGCAGACTAGCTTTGGCCCAATCTGTTTGATTCAGCTGAGCAGTGAGGCATGTTCTAGTACCTCCAGGCTTCTGCAGCCACTGCAAGCATGTGGCTGCATTTCTGGAATTAAAAGTGAATATCTGTTCACTTGTTGATTAGTTCAATCTATGCTGTTTAGACTAACCTGCAAAGATTGAATTGATTCAGCCCCAGGCTTTTTGACTATCTGCACTTAGCCAAGGAATATATCTTTCATATTGTAGCGCTCCCAAATGCAATAAAATCAAGCCTTGGAATACTTTTAATGGAACACTTGGAACTTTCTCACTGCATAGTGAGAAATTCTTCATATTATCCAACCTCAGTTTCTCTTGCTGCTACTTAAGACTGCTAAGACTTGCCCTGTTCTCCACAGCCACAGAACGTGCAGACAGAAATTACATTTGTCAGGTGCTTGACCCCTTGAAAGTACCCAAACAGAAGAGCACAGCTGCAGAGATATCTCTAATCGCAAGAAAAATTAACCCTCATTATGAGTGTTCAAATAAAGGTGCACCACAGCAGAGCACCTTCAATAACTTCTGTCTACTCTGGTGGCTGGGCTGAAGCAGCTCAGCCACGTCCCTCCTACTGTCTCAGTATGGAAGGGGGGAAGGCATGGGAGGAAGGCCCATTCTGGGGTTTGCCCAGCCATGCTGGGAGGCAAGTGGACTGTAGCTTCAAACCCCTACCCCCGCAATCTACCTCCCTGCTATTCCGGCATGGCAGGGTGTACTCCAGAATGGACCTCCGCCCCCTGCCTTCTCCCACTTCCATAATGAGACAACACTGGAGCTGGGAGAGGTAGGCTGGTGCTAGGGGAAGAGTCTGTAGACCCACAGACTCTCTCACTGTATTGGCTCCGAATTGGAGCTTGATGCCCCACCCTCCTGAGCCAACAGCTAATGTGTGTTGGGTCGGAGGGTTGATCTAACTCATAGCGCTTTCTATGAAGTGGTTGGTTAGTCTAACTCATAGTGCATTTCTGTCTACATCTAGATAATAGTCTAACACCATCCTCCTGAAACCACCTTTCACACATGTGAAGATTATTATGGAATCCCCTCTCAGTCATCTCTTTTCCTGACTAATTAACTCTTAAATAATTTAAGATTATGTATCTTTAATTTGAGGGTAATCTAAAGTCTTTGTCTCAATAGGAGCAGATGTGAAGCAGATATTGTGCATTGCTGATTGCAAGTACATGTTATTTTGATAATAATAAAAAGATCCTCTTAGACAGCAATAAAATACTCATGTGTATTAATAAATACCATACTGCCCAATAATTATGCTTGCAACAGCCATAGATATTTATTTATACTATCTATTTTTTTCTTTAAAGCAATCCATGCTTTACACTACATAACTGAGATAGGAGGTTTTAAGGTAAGGCCATCCCAAAGCCTTACTTCAAAATTCCCATGGATTTAGGGAAAATATTCCAACTAATTAGGTTTCAAACTAATTTTTAATGAGAATGGCATGAATATAAGTGAAAATTTGAACCAATAAGCAAACAGTTTTCTGTTTCATATGTTAGGTATCAGCTCCCACATGTACTTGCAATTAGATTTTATATGACTCATCATATCAACAGATGTGATCTCAGGTTAATATCCTGATTCCAGAGAAGAAGGAAATAGTGATCATGAGCACTATACAAACAGAAGGCACATGATTCACAGCTTTTGGCAGCAGGACTCTCATTAATTTCATTCATGTACAGTAAGAGCCACGAGACATCTTCCAGGGATGTCCCAACACACTGTAGCCATGTAATAAAGATGCCTTTTTAAAAAAAAGGTTTGAATTCAAAGCCTGATGGCCACCCATCAAGCTTCTAAATTAAAAGAGATGTCTCCCCCTGGTATAATCCAGGTACAAAAATAAATAAGAAAAACATTCTCGAGAACATAGGGCAGAACATGGTTTACACATCTGAAGATACAACTAAATGTTACTCTCTGCTGATCTTATGAGGAATGTGGTACTTTTCAGGGATAAACTGTATAAAGCTTACTTATTAAGACTTAACTTTTAAAAAAAAGTAATATTAAAAAATTATATTGGAAGATTCTGACTAGGCAAATAGGTCAGATATCATCCAGAAAAGCAATGTGATACTGAAGTTATTGTATGAGAGATTTTTTTCCATTTAATTTAATAGAGGAAGAATGAGGACATAAATTGCATACTGCATTTACTTGCATACCACACACACCTTTCCCCCTAAATTCAGCCCTCCAAAATTGGAGTGCATGTCTTAAGTGTGGAAGCTCATTTTTTCTTCAGTGCAACAGAACCATGGAGGAATAGAAGCAAGTAGACACTATGGTTTAATGGCCACCAGGATAGCTTCCACTTCTTTCTGGCACAGCAAGCAGAAGGGGTAGCATCCAATCTTAACATTCATATATTTACTAAGGTGTCTGCAGTAGCTACTGGCCAAGCACTGCAGCTTGTGTCAGAGGCAGCAACTAAGCTTGCTCAGAGCAAGTGAAGATACCATCTGTAGTACCGTAATGAGGCTTTGTGGCACAGAAATTCAGAAAGTTTTGTTATTTTCTAAATTTGTCACTTACAGGAATAATTTATGTAAAGAACTATTCACAGTAAAGAAGTAACAGCCTACCTACTGGCTTTCTAAAGAACTGAGATCTAATCTTCTTACTGTCCTGTCACATCGGGAAGTTCCTGCTGCCTTACCTAGACTGTATCCTGGGATGCCACATTCCTGGACACTGTATTTCCAGGAGGACCTACTCTGTCACACAGTTGGCTGTGACTCTGAAATACTTTCTCCTACATTCTGCCTTCCAAAAACAAAGGTGTGGGTCTTATTTGGGGATGTGTGAGAAAATACACGGTGCAAACAGAAGTTACATTTGCTGTCCAATCAGCTCCTTGCAAGCACTCTACATCTGTGCCCTCTGCAAGGGAGGGGGGCTCCCATCCACCTGCCTCCCCTCATGCACAGGCTGCGTAAACCTCAACCTCTCTCCCCTGCTTTCTGCCCTGCTCCCATTGTACAGATAGTGCTGGGGGGAGGGCTGGGCTGCATCAGCCCAGCTGCCCAAGCAGACAAAAGTTAATGAAGGTGCTTCACTTTGGAGCCTCCAGTCCACCCACTCCCACTCCAGCACAGTCTGGGAAAACCACAGCTTGAACTCCCTCCCCACTGGCGGGAGGGAAAGCAGGGGGAACTAAAGGAGAGAAGCTGCAGACATGCAACTCCTCGACTGAATTGGCTCTGAAGCACAGCTCAATCCCCCACCCTCAATGCATGTCTTTTGAGCCATAAGTTAGACCAGGAAGCTACACGTCTGTCAGTGCCCACAGTGCTTTTAAAAGAAGATTCACAGAAATTATCCTCCAGTTTTAAAAATTCTGGGTAAAGAACTTTAGCTTTCAAATCTGGGAGGAAGGAACACTGGAGCGTTACACCAAAAGTACTCAAAGGCCCAGACCTGCAAAGCCCTAACGGAGCTCACTGAAGTCAACTGCAAGAGCAAGAGCACAGACTTCTCTGAGAGTCTTTCTCTTTGGGAATTTTCTCCCACCAACTAAGCCCAAACCAGCTAACATATGTTTCTCTAGATACCAGTGTCTAGTATCTGATAAAGTAGGCTGTCACCTGCTAAACTGTATGCCTTTCTGAACAAAATAGTCCCTAAGGTACATCCCACCTTGCCTTCTGCCTGACTGCAGACTAACACAGCTAACTCTCTCTAAACACCAACGGCAAGGTTTAGAGCTATGAGGATATCAGTTATGCACATAGAAGGCCAGTTTTTTTTCCAGATTCTTCTATTCTTTGATATTTGCTACTGAAAAACAAGTGTGAGGTGAGCTTACTACTACACAGCAGAACGGAGTGGTGTTTCCATCTCTTGCAAATTTGAAATCAGTAGCTACATTTCAACAAGCTGTGTTCTTAACAAATTACTGAACATCCTTCTCTCTAGCACTGAATCTAACTACATGTAATGGGATTTCTTTCAGTACAATAGCAATAGAGAGTTATCTCCATGCCATTGATGAAAGACCTGTTCTTCTCATGCAAATACTGCACAGAGAACTGTAAGAAATTATAATAAATCAGGAACAAATTAAAAAAAAAAATCTTACTCAGTTCATGCTTAGCCAAACTTGCACTGAGGTTGGTGGGATATTTTCCTGAGTAAGGATTTCAGTATTTGGCAATTAATTGAAAACACATGCCCTTAATATATTTTGGCTTCAGTAAAGTTTACTGCAAGAATAAACTGAATCAGTACTCACCCCAGCCAAGTATTAACCAAGCCTGACCCTATTTATGCAGTTAGTAATTAACCACCAAGATCACAGTCTACTAGGCACAGCTATAAGCCATTTCTCCCCTCCAAAGAGAAAAACCTTTGCAATGGGTTCTTCTGACCCCCAGAAATGTAATAACCTTTAAATATGAAAATTAATCTATTCTGATACTAATTCAAAATAAAAGATTAAAACACAGCAAAGAAAAGTCAAATACATAGTCTATCAAATATTGTTACCCTAGTTGGTACACTTTTCTCTTAAAATACTAAAGGGATAAAATACTAAGCTAAGTTCCTTACTACACTTTGCCTTAGAATGGACAGTGCCCAGTTCCCCTTGAATTCAGTGGGGACCACAGAAATAATCTGAGAGAGCAAAACACTGCACAAAAGTCTGTGTGGAAGGCTGTCAGGGTTTCAAGCATGAACAGGTGCTATGGCCTCAATTTAAGAAAAAGTGAATCGTGATTCTATTTGCTCAACCAGAGAGATATTACAAGGGCCTGCTTCACAGAAGAGGAGTAGCTTATGCTCATGCCTTTAAGATGTCCTAAGATGAATCTGCAGTAATTGAGACACCTGAAATTAATATTCACTTTTGAAAACATAGGCCATACAAATACCTATGCAGTAAGACACTAAAATCAGTAAAAAAAAAATAAAAGTGAATTAATTATTTAATAGTCACTCTGCAGTATATTACTTCAGGGCTGGATGGAACAATGCTTCAGTTGAGAGATACAGACATCCTCTAAAAATAATACAGCATTTACAAGGAAAATACAAAGCTCATAGAGCAAATAATTGACGATTTGTATCAACTGAAGGTTAACCCCTTTATCATCACATTTTTTTCCATTGTCATAAGAAAAACATTTCACTAAGCTCAAAACAAGATTTCTTAGTAAACATAGAAACTATGACTTTTTCAGATGTAGAAAAATCTGATAGCTTCTACATTATACATCAAAGAACCACACTATTTTATTTGAGATGGTGAATCACAAAACCCACCTGGCTACAGTACCAACAAATAATTTTAATGATCTTTTCCCTGAAGCGCTCAAATTTAGAAACAAGGTAATTACCAGGTTTTGTCTGTGGCATTTTTGGAAGATCTGAAGATTTAGATCCAGAACAAATCGGCTGCATTTCTTTAGAAGCTATGATAAAAGGAATAACCAGGTCTTTAATTACAAAGAGTCACTGAAAAGACACTAAGCTCAAAGAAAATAAGTGCCTGAAACAACAACATAAAAGCAAGCCAACCTCTATGGTACATATTGCACAAATAATCCAAAGAAGAAACACTGAAGGACAGAAAGGTGTTTGAAGCTTGAATAGCATCAATTGTGCATATGCAGAACCACTAGGCCAAGGAAGATGTTAATAAACATCTAACCAACAATGAAAGTCCATCTGCTTTGTAGTTAAACAAGAATAACCATAAATCTCATATTATCACCCTCTATAGCAGTGCAACAAAGCAGTACATTTAGCATAGCTTAAGGCATTGTGAAGGAAATGAAGGAGTGAAGTAAGGTATAAACAACACAAGTCACCATTACCCAATGTTGCTGTGGGCTTTAGAAGTGGGGAAAAGGTTTTGGTTTTGGGTAGTTCTTGAAGCTTGTTTGTAACTGTAAGTGAAAAAGGAGAGAGGAAGTATATTGATGGGAGTCAGTAGAAACCTGGGGAGAAAAATGGACTTAAAGTAACATTTGTAGTTCTCTTTATATAGCAAAGCACAGACAGAAAAGTACAAAACAAGAAACAAAGGGGGGGTGTAACTTGGGCAGCAGTCCTCGGTGCTGACTTAGGGGGAGGGATGCAAAAATAACAGCTGCCACTGCTCTATGTGCCACCAGGGCTCAAGGTGCATAGCTGCCCTGGTATGCTTATTACCCAATATTCCCTGGGGCTTTGGAACTGGGGAAGGGGTTTTGGTTTTACAAAATTTTGCAAGCTTACTTGTCACTGTAAAGGAAAACAGAAAGAGAGAAAGGACAAACGACACCAATGAAAGGCAGAAGAAATCTAGGGGGAAAAGGAAAATTTTTCATACAGAAAAAAACCAGTTTTTTGAAGAAGACAGCAGGCAAAATAAATTGAAACCAGGGGGAAAAAATCATCATTATCCAGTGATCGTGTGTGCTTGAGAAGTGGGGGAGATGTTTTGGCTTTAAGAAATTCTGGAAGTTTGCTTGTAATAAAGCGGGGGAGGGGGGAAGAAAGAGAGACAGAGAGAGAAAATGCAGCTTTGGTGCAAGTCAGCAGAAATGGCGGGCAGGGAGATTTGTTAAGAAACAGCAGCAGTTTTCTTGATAAAGAGTGTAGGATAAACAGATGAACTGAAAACAAGAAAAGTTACTATTACCCAGTGATTCTATGGGCTTTTGAAGTGGGAGAGATGTTTTAGTGACAAGAAACTCCGGAAGTTTGCTTGTAACTGTAAGTAAAAAGAGAGAAAAAAGAAAGTACACTACTAACATGAACCAGTGGAAATCTGGAGAAAAAATACTCAAAGCACTTGCAGTTCTCTTTATATAGTGCAGCAGAGTCAAAACAAGAAAAATCACCATTACCCAATGATTTTGTGGGCTTTTGAATTGGGGGAGATGTTTTAATTTTAGGGACTTCTGGAAGCTTGCTTGTAGCTGTAAGGGAAAAAGAAGAGGGAAAGTACAACTTTGAGGGGAGGCAATAGAATTCTGGGCAAAAAGCATTCTATTATACAGTGTTGCAAACAAAACAAGCGGAAAACAAGAAAAAAAATCACCATTACCCAATGATCCTGTGGGCTTGAGAAGTGGAGGCGATGTTTTAGTTATAGGAAATTCTGGAAGCTTGCTTGTAACTAATTGAAAAAAAAAAGGAGGAAGAGAAAGAGCACAATAGAGATGTGAGTCAATAGAAATTTGAAGTAAAAAAAAAAGGATTTGTTAAGAAACATGTGTCTTTTTTTAATAAAGGTAGCATAAGCCCAAAATAAACCAAGAGCAAGTCACCATTACCCAATGTTCCTATGGGCTTTAGAAGTGGGGGAGAGGTTTTGGTTTTAGGAAGTTCTGGAACCTTGCTTGTAACTGTAAATGAAAAAAAAAGAGGGACAGCATATTGATAGGTGCCAGTAAAAACCGGGGGGTAAAAAGACTTAAGAAACACTTGCAATTCTCTTTACATAGTGTAAAGACAGAAAAGCTGAAAACAGAAAAGTTGCCATTACCCAGTGTTCCTGCAGGTTTTCGTAGTGGGGGAGATGTTTTTGTTTTAGGAAGTTCTGGAAGCTTGCTTGTAGCTGTAAGTGGGAGTAAAAAAGAGAGAGAAGGTATAATGAAGGTGAGAGGCAGTACAAATCTGGAAATATATGTCTTAAGTTGTACAGGAGTCCTTTTTATGGAGCATAATGAAATCAGAAATGAAAGAACACATGCCTACTTTCCAGGTTCAGTAAAAGTTTGCTACCTGTTTCCTTTATACTTTGCTTGTATTTCCTCATTACACAGGCATATTTATTTTAATCTTCTATATTTATTTGCTTTGTCTTTGGAAACGTAGGTCAAATTTTCAAGTAACTAGAGGCCAAATGTTGAAATATTATCTTTAGGTCTGTGTTCACAATTTGTATGGATTTGTATGCACAGTCCAAACAGTGCAGTTAATATTATGACATTTTGTAGTGTAACTTTCTGGATATAGGAAGAGTGTGCCTGATGCTTCTGGTTGTGGAACTATGATAATGAGGGTAACCTTTATGAGGCCTTTCTATTAGTTTGCTTCAGGAAGAAAACATATAATTTGTGATATAGCAAGCCTTTGAAAATCACCACAGTAACACCCATCATTCTACAGAAGTGTCAACTAATAGTATCCCTTATTTTAAATATTAGTGAAAAAATACTGCTATTACTAAAGGAATCTCCAGTACACAATGTTATTGGCACTCATTGGGGTACCATGTCCAGAAAGCTCTCTCAGAATCAGTTATTTCATCCTAGCACATCTATGCGAAGCTATGCGAAGCTTCGGTAGCCGATTCAATTCAGAGGAGGTTTGGCCTGATTTGGCAGCCGAATCTCTGAATCTGAATTGAATCAGGAGACCCATTAAAAGGTCCAAATTGATTCGGAAAATATTTGGAAAGATTTGGAGATTCGGAAGGTAGGCTTGCAGGAAACAGAAACTGAGAAGAGAGAGCAAAGAGGTGGGAGCAGTGTCTGCACCTGCACCACCTCCACTAATGCCAGGAATAACCACCAGCGCCAGCAGGACAGTCTCCACCCCAATTTCAGTTCCCAGCGTGAACCTTCCAGTGCCAGAGGAGGAGCTAGTTCTGGAAGCAGAGGAGCTGAGGGCCATAGCTAAGGAAATTCTAGGGAAAAAGAGGGGATCTGAGTTTGTGCTCCACACCCGTAAAAGTTCCCCTAGAGGTAGGTCTCTTTTGGAAGGCACTTTGGAGGAGGTTGTTGGGGGCAGGTGGCTCAGCTCCTCCTGTTGTTGTGCCTGTGCCTGGTGAGGATGGGGATAAAGCAGGACCCCCACCCTCAACCCAGAAGCAGGTGGCTAGTGTAGTGTGGGATCATTCTCAGCTGGCAGATGATCCCAGGTATGCTACCTGCCAGCACTGCCAAAAGCAGATCAGCTGGGGCAAGGAGGTGAAACACTTCACCACCATGACAATGCTACTGCATCTCAGGAGGCAGCACCCCTTTGTTCCTCCTCAGCCTGAAGCCCCCATCCCCCAAGAAGCAGAGGTAGACCACCCTGGACCAGTGAGGGAAAGGCGGAGACAAAGGGGACTTTAGAACATAGGCTGGTGACAAAAAATAAGGAGAACAAAAAGTCCTTCTTCAGGTATACAGGGAGCAAAAAGAAGGCGCAGGGCAGCATAGGACTCCTACAGGAAAAACAAGGGCAGTTGGTGACAGACAGAAGGGACAAAGAACAGCTCTTCCATGAGTTTTTTTACCTCTGTATTCTTGAACTCAGATCTAAACAAATCTCCCAAATGCATTACTGACAGAAGCAAGAGGAACACCAGACCACCAACTGTCAGTGCCAACCTAGTAAATAGACACTTGGAGGGACTGGATCTGTTTAATGGGACTGGATGAGTTCCATCCAGTGGTGCTGAAAGAATTACCCAGAGTCATACCAGAGCCACTGACATGACTGTTTGAGCACTCATGGTGCTCAGGTGAGGTCTCAGAGGATTGTAAAATCCCTCTATCCCGGGGAAGGTGGCCATCCTTAATGGACTGGCTGACACCAACATCCTGAAGGATAGCCAGCACGGGTTTGTTGTGGGTAGGTCTTGCTTGACCAATCTCATTTCCTTCTATGACCAGGTGACCTATCACCTGGA
>NW_017728906.1:8033652-8054670 GCF_001723895.1 Crocodylus porosus | reverse complement strand
ATGGTCCCTATTTTCAAAAAAGGAGGAAGGAGGATCTGGGTAACTATAGACCATTTAGTCTCACCTCTATCCTTGGACAAACCCTTGACAAAATTATCAACGATCAGATTTGTAGGAGTCCAGCAGGTAATATAATGCTGAAGAGCAACCAGCATGGGTTCACAGCAGGTAGATCCTTCCTGACTAACCTTGTTTCTTTCTATGACGAGGTCACTAAATCCTTAGATGCAGGAGTCGAGGTAGATGTTATCTACTTGGACTTTAAAAAGGCCTTCAACACGGTGTCCCATCCTATTGTCATAAACAAACTGAACGGTTGTGCCATAGATGATTACACAGTCATGTGGGTGGCAAATTAGCTTAAGGATCATACCCAGACAGTGGTGGTGGTGGATGGGTTGGTATCAACCTGGAAAGATGTGGACAGTGGGGTCCCCCAAGGCTCAGTCCTTGGGCTGGTGCTGTTCAATATCTTCATCAGCGACCTGGATGAGGGCGTGGAAAGCACTCTGTCCAAATTCACAGATGACACCAACTTCTGGGGTCAAGCAAACACACTGATGGAAAGAAACCAAATCCAGGCAGACCTGGACAGGTTAGAGAAGTGGGCAGAGAACAATAGGATGCAGTTCAACAAGGACAAGTGCAAGGTGCTGCATGCCTAGGGAGAGGGAATCACCAGCACACCTATAGGCTGGGGGATAATGTTCTCAGCAGCACAGCAGCAGAAAGAGATCTCGGAGTCGTTGTCAACATGAATATGATTCATCAGTGTGACAAAGTAATTAGCAGAGCTAACTGCACTTTGTCATGCATTAGTAGGTTCATCACAAACAGGTACAGGGAGGTGATGCTTCCCTTCTATGTGGCACTGGTCAGGTGGCAGCTAGAGTACTGCATCCAGTTCTGGGCACCACAATTCAAGAAAGATGTGTACAACCTTGAGAGGGTCCAGAGGAGGTTAGAGGCCTGCAGGGAAGGCCTTATGAGGAAAGGCTGAGGGACCCGGACCTTTTCAGCCTCTGCAAGAGAAGGTTGAGGGGGGGATCTTGTGGCAGTATACAAATTCACTAGGTGAGGAAGAGGTAGCAGGGAATAGGAGATGCTCTGTTTACCACAGCACCCTTTGGAATAACCAGAAACAATGGTCACAAGCTGATACAGAGTAGATTTAGGTTGGATATCAGAAAGAACTTCTTTGCAGTTAGGGCTGCCAGAATCTGGAATGGGCTTCCAAGAGACGTGGTGCTGTCCCCTACCCTGAGGTCTTCAAGAAGCAGAGGGGGTGCACCCCATGACGAGTGACATCACCCACAGCATTGGGGAGATGCTTACTGTGGATAGGCAGCCCTTCTCCTTTGTTAAGTGTCAAGGGTTCAGGTGGCTCATGGCACTCGTGAACCTATCCTACTAAGTGCCTGCATGCACACCCTTAGCAGGACGGTGGTGACCTCCCTGTATCAGGCATGCAAGGAATACTTCAGGGAAAGCTGCACAGGGCATGGCTACAGGTAGTTTTGCACTTCATCTCTGGCATCTGGAGCAGCCAGGGTGGAAATCATGCCTACCTCTCCCTCACAGGGCACTGATGTGATCAGTCAGGGCTTCAGTGGGCTCTCCTTCAAGCAAAGGTGGTGGGAGATCATGGTGGCCACTAACCACATGGTGCAGGGGTGGCTTGTTGGGCAGGGTGAGCTCATGGTCACTGACAATGGGACCAACATGGTGAAGGTGGTGCATGATGCCAACTTTGTTGGCACCCACTGTGTGGTACACAAGTACCACCTCATAGTCAGGGATGCCTTGGAAGGGGACAAGGCTCCTGGTGACAGCACCATCACTACCACTACCAGTCAGCTCATTACAAAATGCAGAAAGGTGGCAGGCTACTTCTACCACAGCATCAAGGGGGGCAAGATGCTGTGGGACAAACAGGCAGAGCTCAGTGTCCCACAGCACAAAATCATGCAGGATGTGGAGACTCAGTGGAATTCCACTTGCCTGATGCTTGAATGGCTGGTGGACCAACAGAAAACCATCCATGAGACAGCCTCACTTGGGGAGATTGGGATCAGTGGCCCCCTTAACAAAACAGAGTGAGAGACCATCTCCCAGATCTTGGTGGTCCTTAAGCCATTCCTTGAAGCCACTGAGAACCTCAGTGCTGGTGATCCCTTCCTTAGCCAGGTGATCTCCATAGTGAAGGAGTTTGAGAACCAAATGGAGAAGTTCCAGGGGATCAATGTTCCTGGCTGGGGCAAGCTGTTTTCCCCAGAGGTGCAGGCACTGGTGAAGCAGCTGAAGGAGAGCATAAAAAAAGGCTGGATCTGTTGTGGTCTAGTACAGTCCACATGCTGGCAGGTACATGGAACCTGAGGTTGAAGGGGAGCATCTGCAACAGCAAAACCCTCAATTGCTGGAGAGAGGTGCTCGTGAACAGAGTCAGAAGGGCAGAGGCAGGGGGAAGTGGAAGATGGGGCTCTACTTTCCCATGCCATCACTCCAACCACCAGCCAATCACCTCCACAACGGCTGCTGCCAATGTGGGCCAAGGTATGGCTTCAATATTGGGGTCCAGAGCCCACAAGACCCTACCATCTGGCAGGTAGTGAGGTGGCCTTTGTGGCTACCTATCTCTCCAAGGATGTGGAGTCACTGTACTGTGATCCCTTGGCCTATTGGACATCCCACAACTGACCAGTATTCCAAGTGAGAGGGTGTTTAGCATTGCCGGTGATGCTGTGATACAACACCACACCTCCTTGGATCTTGGTTTGTTGGAACAGCTGATGTTCCTGAAGGTGAATCTCCCATTGCTGAGGTTCCCCAAGTTCCACAGGCAGATGATGTGAGTGCCACCCTCCTCACTTTGTCCACACCTATTTGCTTTTTTTATTTGCTTTCGGAACCATTTAAATTCCCTGCTCTCAGAGCTGGCGGTGGCAGTTTAGTTTATCACCAGCCAGCAGGGGAAGAAAATTTCCCTGCTGATCTCCTGTGCCAGGACCATCTTGGAGCTATGGGGGAGAATGAGGTCCTGGGCATGACCTAAAACTGCACCCTTCCAGGGTAGGGAGGTCTGGTGGGACTGCCAGAGGTGCAGTAGCCCCAGGAAATTCCAGGACCGTGAATTGCAGGTAGGGGGTGTCTGATAACCTCCAGCCACTGCATGCATGCACAGCCCTGGCTGGGGAAAGCCCAGACCTGTAAGATCTTTGAGAGGCCTGAGGCTTACTGGTTGGAGTTGTGAGAGTGAAAACAGGCAGGTGGCTCAGATCTGACCTGAGGTACCATCGACTGGTCTGTGCTGGGGCCAGGACCCAAAGGGGGGTTGAAGGGCCAGAAGCCCACTGCGATGAATGCCCAGAGCAAGAGGCTCAGGATTCCAACTGACCTGAAGGCAGAGCCAGGGCCTAATGGGGAGCCAAAGGTCCCAGAGAGGGGACCACACCTGGAGGGGGTGAAGAATGCAATCTGTGAGGCATGGACCACAGTGTAGGGAAGGTATGAAGCTGTGGAATGGATGTCATCCCTAGACATCAGGGGTCTAAATAGGCAGCCTCCCACCTAAGTAACATCTGAATCAGTTTTCTATCAAGGTATGGCAGATGAAAGAGGGGTGGGTGGTTGGCCCAGAAACAGATGGGCAGGCTGAGATCTAACCAGCACTGTGAAAGGCCCCAGTTACAGGCTACCATCCCTGCTGCAGTCATCCCGCTCTGCCTTAACACACGCAAGGCAGACAAGGTTCTTTGGGTCAATCTGATATTTTTTATTGGACCAACTATATAGTTGGAGAAATATATCTTAGCAAACTCTTGGGTTTAAAAACCCTTTGTCAGGCTGAGGAAGCATCTGCAGTTGGTGTGTGTGCTGCTCCTGGATGGAATGAATAGTAAAGAAGCCAGAGGCTGGTATGCATGCAAGGAAGCCCACCAGTGAAAATGTAAATCGAGGTGTCAGGAGGTGAGAGACAGGCTGTGGGGGGCAGGGGGCAGGAGGGAGAAAGGTGTATGTAGCAGGTAAAAATGGAGAGGTATCTGGGGAGGCAGATGCCAGGCAAGTTATAGTGTGCCATAAATTCAATGTCTATATTGAATCCATAAGTTTCTGTACCTAGGAGGTTGATGAAGTGAAACTCATAGGCTCATCTGTGAAAAGTGTTTTGTAAATTTCCTTTGAGAATCAGGACTGATAGACTGGAGACAGAGTGGTTCTCTTGTGAGAAATGTGTCTCAACTGGTAATTGGGTATTCTTGTCTTTAATAGATTTCCGGTGTGCATTCATTCTGGTGTGCAATTGTTGTTTGGTCTCTCCTATGTATTTTCCATCAGGGCATTTGGTGTTCTGGATGAGATGTATAATGTTTCTTGAGGTGCAGCTGTAAGATCCAAGAATGGTGATGGTCCTGTTGTGGGGTATAGTACTTGTGGGGGTAGTGGAGATATGTTAGCAGGTTTTGCATTTCTTATCATGGCATGGTCTGGATTCATTTCCTGTGTTTTGTGCTGTAGGAAGTTTGCTTCTGGTGACGAGGTTAGCAAGGTTTGGTGCTTGTTTGAATTTACAAAACACTTTTCACAGACCAGCCTATGAACTGCACTTCATCAACCTCCTAGGTACAGAAACTTGTGGATTCAATATAGTCATTGGATTTATAGCACACTATAACCTGCCTGACATCTGACTCCCCAGGTAACTCTCCAATGTGAGCCACCTGCCTGTTTTCACTCTCACATCCACCTACGCCCTGCCAGTCTGTCTCTCACCCACTGATGCTTCAATTTACATTTTCACTAACTGGCTTTCTTGCATGCATACTAGCCTCTGGCTTCTTTACTATTCATTCCATCCAGGAAGAGCACATACCAACTGAAGGGTTTTTAAACCTGAAAGTTTGCTAAGATATATTTCTCCAACTATTCAGTTGGTCTAATAAAAGATATCAGATTGACCCAAAGAACCTTGTCTACCTGTGTCCTTAGACCAACACAGCTACAACTGACACCCCTTAACACACACAAGTGATACAAGCTTTGCTTTCAACAGTTTAAGGTGCACTTTCACAGAAACCCCTGCACCTATCTCCTTGAAACTTATCAGGCATCATGCCCTGAGAAGGGGCTACAATCCCTGTTGTTTTCATGTGAATCTGCAAAAAAATGACAAAGTTATATGTATTTTAGTGATTCCCCATTATAGTCTATGACCAAATCTCCAAATCAGTGCTGAATTTCTGAATCTGATTCAGCTAAATTGAATTGGGACAGTGCCTCGAATCACTGAATCCAATTACTGTCCCTCTGAATCTGCTGAATCTGAATCTGAATCGAATACTTGCTGTTTTGCACAGGCCTACTAGATACTTCCTTATGTTTTAATACAGTGCATGAACCTACACAACCATAGGTATGTGTTACAACATACAACAACCATATCTAGTATCTGTGATATGTAAATTACTATCTGTATGCATAAAGGGACAGAGTATATTTTAATTAAGATTTCCTTCTTCTAAGAAGTAGTTCTAAAAGGTAGCAGAATTTTGGAGGGGAAAAAAAAGCAAGTACTAGCTATAGAAACTGAGCCATAGCCAAATTAGTTACCCAGAGTGGTTGGAGTGTGTGCCAGTTCAGGTTTAGAAGTCGATTTAGTTTCTTCAAGTCTACTGGCTCTCTCACTGTGAGCTGGAAAAAAGGACTTAGATTTATTTTTTATTCCTTGTAAGCATCGGTTTAAGTCACAGTCACTGTTCATTGTTTATTTTTTTAATGGTAGCCATCAATCTACACTAGAGGATTTTTGAATGACTCCTGTAGTGGCACAGCTCCATTGTCATTAAACTGGTTACTCCAGGAAGCCCAGCATGGATATAATATTTTAGATTCCTTCTGTTGCAGTTATATACAAGCAATAGGAAAACAGAAACCCCAAAGAGTAAAGCTGAGATCAGTAGCTCATGAGGTGTTTTTCCAAAAGCTTGCCAAATTCAATACCCTACATGCTATAAACAAGATTGCATTACAAGTGATACATGTAACACTTTGCCTGCTAGAGCGAAGGTTTTATCCTTCTACCACCAAAAATTCATGATAGAAAGGACTAAGGATCATCTACACCAGTAGCAGTCAACCTTCTTGGTAGACATGCTACTAATTAGCCCTCCCCACAAATGCCACTCCAGTCTCTTTCCCCTGCCTGATCTGCTACTCTGTTTTCTGCTTCCTGCCCCAGATTCCTTGCCTGATCTAATGCTTTGCTTTCTGCTTCCTGCCCTATCTGCCACTGTGCTGCTATTCCCTTCCCCAGTCTGCTGTATGCCACATGCAGAGGCTGCCCATGGTGCCAAAGGTTGGCTGCCCTTGACCTCAGCTCTTCCCTTTGTCCAACAATAACACTGAAGCAAAGCATTTTAGCCACTATTCTTTACTTCACGTGTCATGGATAGCTTGCAAAATATTTATTTGCTATAACAAGCTGAATTGGTACCCATATTTGATCAGAGCAGATTAAGACCACACACACGCAGTACTCCTGCTGACTTGCATAACTGGGTAAGAATGATACAGTCAAGGCCATTAAGAGGCAAATTCTGGCAGCTCTTGTATACAGCTGTAGATGTCATCCAGAAAACCCACAGAGAGTAGGGACTCACTCCATGGGTCCTGTTTTAAGAGCTGCAGATGAATGTTCCAGGATAGAAAGAATACGGATGAAAATCAGCAGCTTTGCTCAAATCATGAGTCTCCAGATACTTCGTGTTTTTCTTGTAGTGCCAGCTCACAAAATCATAGATTTTAGGACCGGGAGGGATACCTAACCTGTTCTTGCCTCTTGTATATCACAGGCCATTACATTACATCCACTTATGGTTGTAGTGAGCCCAATAATTTGTTTTTAACTAACTCATATCTTCCAGAACGACATCGAGTCTTGATCTGAAGCCTTCAAGAACAGGAAATGGCTCGTTCCTGGACTTAATTATACTCACTGTTTAAAATGTGTGCTGTGTTTCTCATTTGAATTTATCTGACCTTGACTTCGATCCATGGGCTCTTATTTTGCCTTTCTTTATGAGATGAAGCAGCCCTTTAACCCCACAATTTTCAAACCACGAAAGTGCATATTCATCATAATCATATTGCCTAGCATTTTTCTAAAGAGTTAAATGTTCTTAACCGTTTCATGACCCTCTCCATTTTAATACATCCACTGGAGAGAGATCACATACAGTAGGCAAGGAGGGGTTCTGCCACTGCAGCAGCAACTTGTATATAAAAGAATCTGTGAATCTGATAAATTCCCCTTTTTGTCAGTACCACTTACAGCTGTAAGTGATTGACTTAAATCAATCTTTTTACATGGTGGATCCATGCTGAGCCTGGACAATAGGATCTGCATAAAGTCTGTCAAGTGGACATCAGTTAACTGGCATTGTTTTTCATGTGTTAAGAGCAGCATGAACTCCCACAATGAACAGTGTTACCTTGTATGCTGCCTGTGTAGATATTTAGAGGATACTTTTAGATTGGTTTTGTTTTCACTTGGAATGAATATATTTGTGCAGCAATGACATAATGTCACTAAGAACAACAAATTGCCTCAATGGCAGCAATTTGCAGCCTACAATTGGAAATTTTACTTTGTTTTTATAAGATCATGAAATATTAAGGTGATTTTAACCTTTTAAGTCAGGCTTTATTTTTTTAAAGGATTTAAAATACAGTATGAGTAAGTTATTGAATTCTGAAACTAAATTTCATAGGTCTGTTAAATCAATTTTAGGAAGCTCGTTCCCAGCATTGTACTGGAAGAGAGAGATTTAGCTAAGCATTGCATGCAGTCGTCTTTGGCAGCCCTCACTCTTCAATGGAGGTACCATAAATGCAATATTTACCCAGTTTATTCAATGACAATTCAGGCTTAGGGGTCATACTAGGCTTTGCAGAATCCAGTACACTGTCACTGTGAGCTATAATAAATATGAGTTATTTTTGCTTCTGCTATACATTCAATACATTTTGCTCAATACACATGTGAAGCAAGCTTCAAGACAGCTCTAATGAGGTTGGTCTGAAAGTTGTTGTGTTGTGCCACTTCACAAAGGTAGCATGCTGTTTTCCATGATCAAGCTCCTTAGACCTTATAATACAAAAAAGTTATGATGCTTTCTACTTTGAAGTGGAGATCAGTGCCACAAACTTGCAACACATGCCGTTTCTTTAGAACCCAGATCCACTTCCACTGAAGTCAGTAGAAGTGCTGTAATTGCAATCAGTGGAAGAGCAGTTCAACTCCAGGGGAGAGATTAACATAAGCAAATTAACTTCCTGAGTGCTTTGGGATAAATCACTAACAGAGAGGGAGACAGAGAAGTATAACACAAGCACAACAGTATGCTTCAGAAGTACTTCACAGGTTAGCATGTCTTATGGTTAAATGCAAACATAAAATAAGCATTCAAACACTCTCAGGGTTCTTCTTTTTTTTAGGGGTCAGCTGTTTTTGTTTTAATACAGTGCATGAACCTGGCAGCCAGATTAGCCAAGCCATCTCAATAAAAAAGCAAAAGCATGTCAGAGCTTTCCAAGAAGTAGAATAAAAGAAACCAGGTTCTTTGCTGTTCTTGCACAGAGGGCGGGAGAAACAGAGGGAAGCAATGTGAGCCATTCTTGTGAGAAAGGGACATAGGAAGCAGAAAGTTTGATGATTAACAATAAAATAAAAATGGACAATTAGGGTTTACCCAAAGATGCCTCTGATTTTTCTAGGGCACCAGACACCGTAGGTATAATGCTTTCCTGGAGTGGTTCACTGGTACCTGCAAGATGAAAGATTAACAAAACAGAGTGAGAAAAGACAGTCTAATATCAAGGGGTGGAATACAAAAAGAACAGATATGAAAAAAAAGGATTTATTAATCTTTATTTATTCCTGGTATGCAATTACAACACTGCTTTAAAAAAAAAGAAAAGAAAAAAAAACCCCCCAAAGTGAAGAAACCCCCAACCACATGGAAAACCTTACCAAATGCCTTAGAGGAGTTCTGCATGAAGACCGTCTCATTATTGGAATGTATTCACTATTTTAAGTACAAGAAAGTACAGAGGGTAACTACAGGCTGAAATAACCTGTTTACCATAGCAAATAATAGGAGGTTTTAAAAACCCATCAGTATGGTTGTATTTTACTTCTGAATAGATCTCTTGACACACTGATATTTTAGTGTGTCCCCTTTGGCTGAAGGAATTCCATAGTAAAGTTCTTCAGTGGTTAAAGCAAGAGAAAGCTATGGCCACCTTATTGCTAACTCAGCCACAAATAGAAGCAAGTTGCTTAACAGTTTTGAATCTCATTTTACATGTTCATAAAATGAGATTAAAATATTCACCCCCCACAAAAAAATTATACAAATCTTACAAGCACTTACAATCTCAACTAACACTTCACAAAAGTCAAAAACACTGGATGCTAATATTTCATACAAAGATTTGAATAATGAAGTACTGAAGGCATTCTGCTGGGTTATTAAACCAAGAAAAAATTTATTAAGAAAGAGATTTATTTATATTACATAGCAGTTTTGCTCTGATGAATTAGTAGTAGAACACACACAAGCCCTTATAAAAGAGAGATCAATAGCTTGGATCATCGTTCAAAGCCAACTCTCCCATGTTCCACACCAAATGCATAGATTCTTCTAACTATAGCCTGCTCTGGTCCCATCTGAAGTGAATAGAAAGATTCTTGCTGGCTTTATGCAAAGTTCAATTGGGAATTATGAAAGAGAAGAATGTGCTAGTTGTTTGACTAATTTAGCAAAGCAATTTAAAGGGTGAGGGAACATAAGAAAGCATTGAGGAATATGGGTTGCCGTGTTCAGAAAACATTCCAAAGTGGAAAATACTGTAACAGGCTTGGCAGAAATGAGGCGTGGAGGAGATCATCTAGCAGTCTTTCCATGGACTCTCATGCCAAAGAAGATGAGAACTGAAAATAAGAAAATGGTAGGATGCCTGGCTTAAAAAAAAAGTAGCAGAAAAGTCACTGCAGTCAGTCAAACAGTGTAATGCAAACCCTTGAGCAGAAAACTGTATGGTATAACCAAACAGAATAGTACTCAAGGTCATGGAACCTTGTAGACAGCTCAATTGGCTGAACATTTTGATACCTTTTCTTCTTTTTTTCTTTTATGGAAAAGGGAAAAATGGGGATGATGTTTTGCAGCAGACTCTGAATATTTCATTGCCACTGCTAGGACAAGTTCTCCTTAAATATGTCATAGTAAATATCTACAGGGAATGTCTACATGTGCATTTACAGCAGCTTAAATTTACTGCACGGTAAGTTAATATGCCTTAATGCCTGCACATACAGATGTTGGCCTATTCCTGCTTAATGTGCTATTGCACAGTAAGTGGGAATAAGTTGAGGTCTATACCTGCAGGCATTAAGGTTCATTAATACTGTGTGTTGGAACTAACTTTAGTCCTAAGTCATTCCACACACACACTGTTACTACACAGTAAGACGCTACTGTTCAGTAAGTAATGAAGTAGGTATCAAATTTACGCTCAAGTTGGCATAAGTCACCTTATTTACTGTGTAGTATGGGCATGCATATGTAGATACACACCTGTACTGTGCAGTAGTTTCAGTTATTGCACAGCAAATGCACACACATAGATGAGCCTACAGTGTCTCAGCCAAAAAGACTCAAGTCATTTAAGGGTAAGACATTGTACACAGGGTTAGAAACTCTGTGGATGCGTCTACACAAAACACTATTGTGCAGTCATTACTGAGTATTTATTTAGTACTTGTATTAGCAAATGTCTTTTAGGTGATGCTACTGTGCAGTAGCCTAATGATACTGCACAGTACTGATATTTTCAAGCTGTGCTCAGACAGGATTGAACTACATGAAGCCTAGCCTTAGTTAATTGTGTCCTACACTTCCTGCCTCCTGCAAGTCCTACCTTTTAATACACAACTTCCAAAAGCCTTTGGTCTTAGTTCATATATGTACAAACTCAAGTACTCAACACAAACTGTGGGTATGTCTGTCTACACATGCATTTGATCCAGGATCAGTTTACCTGCAAGTAAGCTACTCATGAGAAAGCACTCCTGAGCAGGCATCTACACATGCAAGGAAGTGGGAGCAGATTTGCTCTTAAAAGCATCAAACTGCTCCCATTTTGTGGGGCCCTGCCATGGACCCCTGCTATCATCAGGGGAGCTCTAAGCTCCCTCTGGGTGATAGCCCAGGGGCTGACAGGGAGCACCAGGCTAAAAGACAACAGTCTCCTGGCAGGGGCTGGAAAATGACACCTTGCCCCAGGGGCTGCCTTCAGCCAGGGTGGGGGATAAAGTCCCCCTGCCCCAGCAGCATGGAGCTCCTGGCTCTGGCTCCCCAATCAGAGGTAGCAGATTTGGAAAGAGCTGCGGGGGGGGCAAGTCCCAGCCCCCTGCCCCAATCTGCTGGTGAGGCAGGTCGAGGTAGGGGGATGAGATCTACCACATCAATACAGTTCTTTCCAAGCCCTGCGTCTTGATCAGGACAGTTCCTAGCTCCCACCTGGCATGCAGAGGGAGGCTGGGGAGCCTGTTTCCTACTCAGCTCCATAGGCACAGAGCTGGGTGGGGAAGAGACTCCATAGTTCCCAACAAAGGGGGCTCCCAGGGCCAGCTCCACACCATTGGGATCTTAGCACTAGGTTCATGGCTGTGAGGCCAGTGCCAGGAGATCCTTATGTCCCAGTGCCAGCTCCCTGACTGTGGGGCCTGTGCTGAGAGACCCTGTATCCCAACCCCTGCTTCCCGATCTTCTAGCCTCTGCTTCCCAATCATGATCTCAGAGCAGGGTGCTTGGAACTCCACACCCAGGGAGACATAGTCCCTGGCTACACTCTGGTGGTAAAGTGTACCCCAGCAGCAGGCAGCTTTTGGGGGCAGGGAGAAATTTCCCACCGCCGGTGGATAGCTGACTGGGAGCAACGGTTCCCGTCAGTCATCTAAATAAATGCTATTGTGCTGTTACTAATCAAAAGTAAATTTGCTACTAGCATTTGCAGGTAACAAATTTATGTATGATTAGCAAGGTTTATTGGGGGCATCTACATGTATCACTATGGCAATATTGTTATTGCGCTGTGATTTAGTACTTCCTTTTGGAAGTACTAAATCACAGCACAGTAACAGCCTGTTCTGTGCTGTATGTGTGGTGCACTGTTATTTTTAGCAGCTACTTTCCCATAGCAGCATGCTATACTGGGAAATGCATCACTACAGCAAAGTAGCTGCTGGTCACGTGTAGATGCCTGCAGACACTACATGGTCATAGCATGTTGCTACGGTGATGTAGCATCATGTCTAGATGCACCCATTGTATAGTAAGTATGTGCACATGTAGACACACATGCTTACCTCGCAGTAAACTATGTTACTGCGCAGTTATGCATCTCATGTAGATGCACCCTGTAAACATAAAGCGCTTAGTGCTAGACATGCAAGGATCGCTTTCCTGAAGTGTATTCTAACGGAATTCTCTATCTGACATTTTTTTTGCACACTCAAATATTACTTAATATTTTCAGGCTGCCCTGAGAACAATTAGGTTATGTTTATACGATGTTTGAGAGAGCATAATAAATAAATGCAATAGTGCTCCATCACAAAGGAAAATAGAAAACTCTCCATCCTTGAAAGTTTCTCAGAGAAGATATAACCCTCTTGTGAAATTCTAGCTTTCAAGCATAAGAATTCAAGCAAATATCTGTGGCTATACACAAATATCATATAGGACACGTACAGACGAGTACACACATGCAGTATGTGGCACCTCAAAGTAGTCTGAGATGCCACAAACCACACACAGAGCATGTGTACTTGTTTGATGCACTGTTAATTTGCAGTGTGGCAGGGTTTGTTTGACATCAGGAGATCTGCTTTTTTCTGTGCCTTTTTTGTTTTTACACCAGGAAATCCTGGTGTAAAAAAAAAATGTAATTGAAAAAAGCAGTACAGTGCAGGACGCAGCAGTGTACACCACCAGAAATGGAGACTGGCTGGCCAGAGCCATTGTGTGGCTGCTGGCCAGGCTTTGAATGGCTGGATTGGCACTAATGCTGCCCCAGGAGGCCCCCAGGACCATAGGTAAGACTGCTGGCCCCAGACTCCCCTACCCCAACCAGAACAATTTGCCCCACACCAATCCCACGTGCGGGGACATGTGCAGTGGCAAATAGCAGTGGCACAAATTTTGCTGTGACAACTGCACACCCCTGTATGTGGGGGTGTGGCCATAGTGATAATTTGTTTCTCACTCTTAAAGATTTTTGATAACTACAATGCTGGAACACAGAGCTACCCAAAGTATTGAATAGAAACAATATGAAACACCAAAAAACAGATCCATGAACACAAAAGAGTATATCCGCTGGTACTTTAAGCAAGAGAGAATCACTGAAAGGATAGATTACTAGAGAAAGAGAAGGCAGTATATGGATGTAGCATTTATCATGGTTTATTTGAAAGTGAATATCTGGAATGTCTTGGTAAATAACTAATAGGTAATGATAATAATAGGAACATTTATGTCTTTGGAGGAAAAGGATTTAAGAGTGGTTACCATTAAAAAGCCAGCATTTATTGACTGCAGTCTCACAACTGAATTTGAAATACCACCTTATCCCACTAATAAAATGGAAATAACCGTAACTGGTTATCTGAACATATGTTGGCCTTTTTGGGTTGGTGCTTCTGTAGAATATGTAAGTATGCACAATTGCAGCATGTAGAGAGAAAACTAAGGATTGACCTATATCCAGAAAACACCAAAAATGCACCTATCTGCTTATGAAAGACAGTGCTTAAGTAATGCATAAAACTCTTTGCATGAATGAGGTGTGGGATTTGATTTAAAAGATGAAGAATTTTAAGTGAATGCAGCTGAAGTTGCTTGAGAGAGATTCTTTAGTACATAAGAGAGATTGAATAATGAACTGTGCAGTCATGTTTAATGATTGATACATTCATTTAATAAAATAGCATTGTACGTTTCCAAGAATCAAACGTATAAGATGCAAAAATGGATACAGCTGAAACCTGAGGATTTTAGCACATTAACATAGCTTTTTTACACTCAGTCTGGAAAATTTATTGTACACAAAGTGGTAAGATTTTTGGAACTCTTCTCCTCCTCTCCTACTATGTAATAAAATCAGAAGCATGGCAATATTGTGAGCAGGGTTCTTCATGTGATGGAAAGATGCTGCAGAGCACATAATTTTTAAAGGAGACAAAAGCAAATGGTCCATCTGTGCTGAACAGAGGAACATGAAGCACATAAAAAGACAGAGAAAAATTGTACACAATAAATTCTATGCAAAATTGTTAGCACATATGTTTCAAAATATATCCTGAAGAAAGCTCAACTATTCCACTGAAGGGTATTAAAAAAGTTAAGAAGATTCTTCAGAGAGTTTTATTATTTACTCATATCTAGGTAAAATAAAGTTGTTCCATACCCACAGCTGGAACAACTACAATGCCCCATTTGATAAGAGATTCAGATAGAGAAATGTCCTATTTTTCCTTCCAAAACTTTAGGATGAACATAAACAGCTACTGGTATGCAGACTTCTCTGTCACAGTTCAAACTAGAATTTGGCAAGAGGCTTACCTGGATATTGGAGAATAAGAAATCTGCAAACATTTTCAGAGCCTAAATAATGATGGTTGCTTTATCCAGAAGACAGCTGGCAATCATTACACGTTTTTGCTGCATTACTTTATTCTATATTTCTTCTATTCCCTACATACTCTTCAGGAGTGCCGAAGTCTGCAAAATCACTCAGCTCTGAATCTCCAAACTGGGCTAACTTGAGTTGCAGCGAATCCAAGGAATTTATCACTCATAATATTCTACAAACTTTTACAGAAAAGTATAGGCTAAAGACTCCCACAGAAAATTGAATTTTCAAGGTCAGTGGAGTGATCTGATCTATTCTCAAGTCATTTAAGGGTAAGACATTTTACACAGGGTTAGACACTGTGGGTGCATCTACACAAGACACTACTGGGCAGTCATTACTAAGCATTTATTTAGTACTTGTATTAGAGAATGTTCTGCAATCCTACTCATACAAATACTCCATTTCTTTGAGACCAAAGGAAGAAGACAAGTAGGATTGTTTCAGAAGAAGACAAACAGGGTTTGGTCACACACTGAGGTGCATCAGTGAGGAGACATAATATAGATAAGGCACAACAGTAACAAGAAGATTATTTCCTCCAACTAAAATATTTCCTCTAAATAAAATATTATTTCTTCTAACTAAAATAACAAATAAATAATCCTGTTCAGTCTTCTCTTCTGTGGGATTATAACTACAACATCCAAAGGCTTTGCTCTGCATCTTAAAATCATATTAAAAGAGGTTTGGAAGTATCTCGAGAAGTCACTTAGTTCAAGCCTCTGTTCAAGGCAGGATCTTCCCTATTAAAACCTAATACTGATGTGCCAATTTAAGTTGTTTTTTTTTAAAACATTCAAAATATGTGAGATTAAAATTTAATTTCATCTAAAGCTGATTCAATCAGCTATTAGACAGAAGTGCCAAAAAGCCCCACTGAAGCACCCCATCTATATAGAAGCTGGGTGAGCTGGGTCAAAATAACATGATGCCTCTTCTGGGCATACGCTGCACTTGGCATGGGGGTGTACTGAACTGAAAGAAAAGAGCTTTTTTTTTTTAAGTGTGTAAGCACCCCCAGTGTGGAACTTTGTAGTGCCACCATTTACAGCTCTCATACAGAGACATGCCTACAATTATTCCACCTTAACCTCAGGCTTTTATCTTATTTCCTTTGGCAGACATTTTCACAAAGAAGTCAGGCTGGAAGGGACCTCAACAGATCATCTAGTCCAGCCAGGATTCTACAACCTTGGTGTTATTAGTACTACACTCTAACCAAAGTTGCTAAAAGCCTAGTCTTGTGAAAGTCTAAGTTTCAAGGGCCATCACACTGCAGGGACCCTCTTCCTTCACCATATTCTCACAAATCAGCACCTCATAGCTCATGTGTAAACTAGCTAAATAATTTTACCAGGCTCCACATCACTTCTCCCACTGGAACACGTAGGGCTTTGCCACTAAATGGAAAACAAATCAAAGTGCAGGCCTTTTACCTTTATTCCAATCATCAGTCACAACTGTTCATTCATCTGTGTGCCGCTTCTGTTTTCCAGACACAATATATAAGGAGATTAACTACTTAGACTCACAGAATCACAGAAAAGTAGGGTTGGAAGTGACCTCAGGAGGTCATCTAGTCCAACCCTTGCTCAAAGCAGAATCAGCCCCAACTAGATAATTCCAGCCAAGGCTTTGTCAAGCCGGGCCTTAAACACCTCCCAGGATGGAGGTTCTACCACCTCTCTGGGTAACCTGTTCCAGTGCTTCACCACCCTCCTAGTGAGAAGGTTTTTCCTAATATTCAACCTAACCCCCTCCCTTGCTGCAACTTGGGACCATGGCTCCTTGTTCTGTCATCTGTCCCCACTGAGAACAGTCTAGCTCCATCCTTTCTGGAAGCATACCTCAGGTAGTTAAAGGCTGCTATCAAATCCCCTCTCAGTCTTCTCTTTTGCAGACTAAATAAACCCAGTTCCCACAGCCTCTCCTCAAAAGTCATACACCCCAGTCCCCAAACCATTTTTGTTGCCATCTGCTGGACTCTTTCCAACTTTTCCACATCCTTTTTAAAGGGGGATGGGGGAAGGGCAGGGCAAAACTGGACACAGTA
The DNA here is from genome assembly GCF_001723895.1 of Crocodylus porosus. Classification (NCBI taxonomy): domain Eukaryota; kingdom Metazoa; phylum Chordata; order Crocodylia; family Crocodylidae; genus Crocodylus; species Crocodylus porosus. Next base: position 8,037,857 of record NW_017728906.1, on the reverse strand, counting down.
CTCTCACCAGTGCAGAACAGAGCAGAATAATTACTTCCCTTGATCTGCTGGCAATGCTCCTACTAATGCAGCCCAGTATGCCATTAGCCTTCTTGGCAACAAAGACACACTTTTAGCTCATATCCATCTTATTGTCCACTGTAACCCCCAGGTCCTTTTCTTCAGCAGTGTTGCCTAGCCAGTCAGTCCCCAGCTTGTACTGGTGCATGGGATTCTTCTGTCATAAGTACAGGACTTTGCAATTGTCCTTATTGAACCTCATGAGATTTTTTGGCCCAATCTTCCAATTTGTCTAGATAACTGTGAATCCTAGCCCTACGCACCAGTGTTTCTACTACACCCTCCAGCTTAGTGTCATCTGCTGCTGAGGGTGCACTTCTATGCCATCTTCCATATCATTAATGAAGATATTGAACTAAACCAGACCCAGGACTGATCCCTGGGACACTCCACTTGATACCAGCTTGCACTGAGCCATTGATTACTACCCATTGAGCCCAACAATCCAGCCTGCTTTCTATTCACCTTATAGTTCATTCATTCAACCCATACTTCCTCAGCTTGCTTGCAAGAACGTTTTGGGAGAGGGTATAAAAAGCTTTGCAGAAGTCAAGGGAAATTATGTCTACTGCTTTCCCCACATCCATGTAGCCAGTTATTTCATCATAGAAGGCAATCAGGTTGCTCAGGCATAGCTTGCCCCTGCTGAATCCATGCAGACTGTTCCTAATCACTTTCTTCTCCTCCAAGTGCTTAGAAATGGATTCTTTGATGACCTGCTCCATGATTTTTCCAGGGACTGAGTTCCCTTGGCTCCTCCTATTTCAGTGTGCTGGACTGTGTAGTATGTTTTTCAATAGAGGAGGTAGAGCAGCAGGAAGTGCAGGACTTCAGAAGAGAAGCACCAGTACCATATTTGTTTGAGGGAAAATTATACTGCTACTATTTGCTACTACAATTACAATTGTTCCATCTTTAATCTCATATCAATCTCCTAATTTCTAACCTCAGTTGTCTTTGCTATAGTAGAGGGGCTAGTGTTGCTGCTGAATGAGACTGCTATGATGCAAGGTAACTTCTCTGGAAGCATCAGCTCTGACATGCCCCTAGCAGATTTTATTCCTGTCAAAGCTTTTCTCCCAAAACAAAAAAAGAGTGAACAGCTGTTCAGGACAATTCTTTCAAAAAGAACTGGCTCGTCCACAAGAAAGACTGATTTGTAGGAGGAAGATCTCCCCCCTCCTGCACTAATTTGTCTGTGGGCCCCATCTATGTGAGACACTGACTGAAGTACAAGGAGCAGGGGTTGTTCTTCTGCAGCAAGAACTGGGAGGGTTCCTGGTGGGGAGAATGATCTCCTGTTCTGCAAGTTGATTGACAAGATCGGGTGCAGGGCGTGGGGGGGCAGGGAGTTTCTCCCAGGGCAGAAACCCTCCCTGAGACCTTTGTGGCAGGTTCTGGCTGAAAAGTAGCAGCTAACTGCCAATTGACAGATACCCCCTTTTCAGGCAGAGGCAGGGCCAGCTTTACGAGTGAGTAATGTGGGCAACCGCCCAGGATGCCATGATCATGGGAGCACCACACTCACACACATGCACCTACACACATATACCACCTCTGTCTACTTGCTGGACTGCACCCCGTGCCTCTGCCTATCGGCCTCTGCCTGCAGCAGTGCTGCTGACTTGAGCGGGGGTAGTGGATGGCTCAGCAATGATGATGAGGTACCACTACCTGCTGGACAGGGTGTGAGCAGCACTCACTACCCCATGCCCACAACTGGCTCTGTGAGTTCTACTACTGCATGTGCCAGCAGCATGCACCCCTCATGCTTCTGCTGCTTATCATGATGGGCACCTGCCTGGTGCTGCTTGCCATCTTCTTCCCCTCAGGGCTGGTAAGAGCCAAGCCCCTACTCCTCCCCCAGCACCATTCCCCTCTTGCCCTGCTAAGCCACCACCAGGGGAGGCAAGTCTGCCACTCCAGCCCAGCAGCTCTCTCCGGGGCTTTATTTCCGAAACTTTCACTAATACTACTATATACTTAAACTCAAAGAAAGGGTACCAAAATACAGGTTTACCCAGGGCACCATTCTCCTTAGGGCCAGGTCTGGGAAAAGGAGAGGGCAGGTTATCAATTAATGGGCTCCACTAAAAGTGAAGCAGCCCTGTGGTGGTCCCTGTTTGGAGGGCTCCCCTATGCAGCTCTCCAGCCAGAGGGCTGGAATACATGTACATTACAATTCTCGAGATAATTTTCTAGTCGCAGGAATTTTACAGAAATTCTTAACCTCTAAAAAAATGCTCATCCACCACCTCAATCAGCACAAATCCCAGCACTGCCAGGAAGAGCTGTGCAAAGGAGACTGAACCTTGGACCATCGACAAATGAAGCCAATACCTAAAGGCAAGGCTGTCCAACTGGCAGCCTGTAGGCTGCATGTGCCCAGTGAGAATTTAACTTCTGGCCCCCAGGGGCCCACCACCCCCATTGCTCCAGGTGGGGGCTTGAGATTCCCTCTCCCTCCTCCATATTTTCTTGCATGTCCCCACCCCACCGAGGTAGCGTAGCACTGCATGTTGCAGCCCATGATGGGGGCAGCCAGGGACCTGGAATGCCTGTGTGGTACAGAGCAGTGTGGGAGCCCATGACTGGGCAGATGAAGATGAGATAGGTGCCACTGATAATGCAGCAGAGGTGCAGGGAGCCCATATACATAAGCAGGGTGCAGTGGGGGAAGTGACTGCCCATGCACGTGCCACATGCTGCTGGTGGGGTTTGGACTGTGGTGCCCATGCCAGGCAACCCCTGCTGGCATAGTTTGTGCAGCACATAGGCCCCAGTCACTTAGAAGTTGGACAGCCATACCTAAAGGTCTCCTTAGAGCTAGTCTGTAGTACTGAATAACTTCCATATAGTGTCTTCTATTTTAATGAGGCACCTTTGAAAGTAGAAGTTTCCCAGTTTTCTTTTTCCAAATCCACTGTGTTCCACTGCTTATTTTACACTGTTCCTCTCAACTTTGACTATGAAAAGTCAGTTTCATTGTTAAGTTCTTAATATGGAAGTGACTGGAATATAAATTCAGGAGAATGATCACTGTCCAAAACATTTTGGGGATTCTTTTATAGTTTTTATTGCTACCTTCTGTTACATGCAGGAAAAAGCATTACAGTTCTAATCTATTTAGACATTTGGACCAAAATTTTCCAATTTGAATGCCTTCAGCACCTACCTAGGAATGTGCAGGGCACCTTTAATTGCCATTGAAGTCTATGGGAGATTCAGGCCAACAGCTCCAAAAATCAGGCTGTTTTAAGCTGTTTGCATATGCATTTACTTGTCTAATTTTAGGCACCCATATCTTTATGCTTTTAAACAACAATAAACCAGTTTACAGACATAAATACACAATGTTTTATTTGGGGAATTATTTTTTCTGCAATGAAAAACAAACAACTGTTTAAAAATTTAGAAAAACATCTTATTCTTGGGTTTTTTGTTAAAAAGTTTATTTTCCTCCATATTTAATTTGTTTGGCAAATTTGATTTCACTGTCTCTCTCAATCAGTAGGAACAATTCCTGAAGGATAAACTAAATGATACAGCCTTGATGTCTTTTATTGTAAAATTCAGCTCATTTCCTTCAGTTCACATCTACTGAGCAAACCAATTTTTTACACTGCTGAAATCACAGCTGATTTCAACTGCAGCTTGAGATATGAAGGATGTTTTTAATTCATATATAGAACAATCGTTGGCAAAGGTAACATAACACAGGGTATAAAAACACAGAATAGATTCATGATTACCTGGGAGGGATTGTGGGGAGAGTTCTTGCACTTCTGGTGTTTTAGATTCAGCAGGCCACAACAGAGTTTCATTCTTTGCTATAAAGGCAGAGGTTAGATTGTAAATATCAGAGCAGCATCTGTTCTGCTTCTGTTCAGATTTATTCCTATCCCACTTCACCTTGGCAGAATAATCCAAGTTGAATAAATATAAGAAGTCAAATACCTGAGGGACCAATGAACTTCCCCTCACTGCACATCCAGTACCAGCATCTATTTTACTATCTGAGACCTGCATTGCTTTTACAGCTGTTTTTCTGTGCATCTGATGATCAACACCTCCCAAGATTGGACATGTAATCATCTCACATGGCCACATGGTCCCGTGAGTCTCAATTCAGTTTCAGCGTGACA
>NW_017728906.1:8021444-8033552 GCF_001723895.1 Crocodylus porosus | reverse complement strand
GTAGCGTAGCACTGCATGTTGCAGCCCATGATGGGGGCAGCCAGGGACCTGGAATGCCTGTGTGGTACAGAGCAGTGTGGGAGCCCATGACTGGGCAGATGAAGATGAGATGGGTGCCACTGATAATGCAGCAGAGGTGCAGGGAGCCCATATACATAAGCAGGGTGCAGTGGGGGAAGTGACTGCCCATGCACGTGCCACATGCTGCTGGTGGGGTTTGGACTGTGGTGCCCATGCCAGGCAACCCCTGCTGGCATAGTTTGTGCAGCACATAGGCCCCAGTCACTTAGAAGTTGGACAGCCATACCTAAAGGTCTCCTTAGAGCTAGTCTGTAGTACTGAATAACTTCCATATAGTGTCTTCTATTTTAATGAGGCACCTTTGAAAGTAGAAGTTTCCCAGTTTTCTTTTTCCAAATCCACTGTGTTCCACTGCTTATTTTACACTGTTCCTCTCAACTTTGACTATGAAAAGTCAGTTTCATTGTTAAGTTCTTAATATGGAAGTGACTGGAATATAAATTCAGGAGAATGATCACTGTCCAAAACATTTTGGGGATTCTTTTATAGTTTTTATTGCTACTTTCTGTTACGTGCAGGAAAAAGCATTACAGTTCTAATCTATTTAGACATTTGGACCAAAATTTTCCAATTTGAATGCCTTCAGCACCTACCTAGGAATGTGCAGGGCACCTTTAATTGCCATTGAAGTCTATGGGAGATTCAGGCCAACAGCTCCAAAAATCAGGCTGTTTTAAGCTGTTTGCATATGCATTTACTTGTCTAATTTTAGGCACCCATATCTTTATGCTTTTAAACAACAATAAACCAGTTTACAGACATAAATACACAATGTTTTATTTGGGGAATTATTTTTTCTGCAATGAAAAACAAACAACTGTTTAAAAATTTAGAAAAACATCTTATTCTTGGGTTTTTTGTTAAAAAGTTTATTTTCCTCCATATTTAATTTGTTTGGCAAATTTGATTTCACTGTCTCTCTCAATCAGTAGGAACAATTCCTGAAGGATAAACTAAATGATACAGCCTTGATGTCTTTTATTGTAAAATTCAGCTCATTTCCTTCAGTTCACATCTACTGAGCAAACCAATTTTTTACACTGCTGAAATCACAGCTGATTTCAACTGCAGCTTGAGATATGAAGGATGTTTTTAATTCATATATAGAACAATCGTTGGCAAAGGTAACATAACACAGGGTATAAAAACACAGAATAGATTCATGATTACCTGGGAGGGATTGTGGGGAGAGTTCTTGCACTTCTGGTGTTTTAGATTCAGCAGGCCACAACAGAGTTTCATTCTTTGCTATAAAGGCAGAGGTTAGATTGTAAATATCAGAGCAGCATCTGTTCTGCTTCTGTTCAGATTTATTCCTATCCCACTTCACCTTGGCAGAATAATCCAAGTTGAATAAATATAAGAAGTCAAATACCTGAGGGACCAATGAACTTCCCCTCACTGCACATCCAGTACCAGCATCTATTTTACTATCTGAGACCTGCATTGCTTTTACAGCTGTTTTTCTGTGCATCTGATGATCAACACCTCCCAAGATTGGACATGTAATCATCTCACATGGCCACATGGTCCCGTGAGTCTCAATTCAGTTTCAGCGTGACAGATCACATTTATGCCCCTGGGAAACTGATGTTATAAATATTTATGAGAGACTGCCTTTGGGCTTTATATTTAAAAAAAAAGCAAGGATAACTACAGATTTTAAATAAACTGCTTTCTGGCTGCTAATAATTATTTTTAAACTCCTCAGTTCAGGCATTTTTAAAAACAACTTGAGAATAATCAGTTTTACAACCTAAACTGGGAGTTAGTCCTTGCAAGGTTCAACAGACAGGACATAATTCCACAAGTTTTGCAGAAGAGTTAGATAAATTTCCCAAAACTGTATACAAGCCAAAGGAGCCTTCATTCTAATGAATTATTTATTCTCCTTGAAATAATACTTGTATAAATTTAATCTTTATGACAATGACATTTCACTTTCATTTCAAAGCTTGTTTTAATACTCAGCTAAAATGGTAGCACACAAGAGTAAATCTAAGAGGGGTTCAGTGGTGTGGTCACATCCCCCTTTGATTATTATTCCACTCAAAGTTTAAAACAAATTGCCTGGCAGTGGTAGCAGCATTTTTATTCTGGAACAAGTGAGAGAGTGAATTAACCTCATGGTTGTTTATAATCTACCTGATCCCTGCTAATCTCTCTTCACTCCACAGGTGTTAACTACTCTCTCTCCTTTTTAATGGATTTAATGTTCCCCTAATCAAGTTATCCTTTTTTCGGCATTTTTACTATCAGTCAGCTACTCAAATAATTTAGCTCTTATTTCACAGCCCTGCAGATGGTTTTTAGCTCTAGCTAAAAACATCAACCCTGGTAAACTCTGGTGTGGAAGTAACTGTCAGTGAAGTGTTGGATGCAATGTCATGGTGCTCAAGAAGGTGTTTATCACCCCTAACTCGGTGTTTATCATTCCATGAAGAAAACAACAGAGGGACTGTGACAGGGGGCCTTCCCAGGGGTAGATCATGAGTTAGCCCATCCACCTGCCTAGGGCAGTCTGCCCTGACTCGCCTGGCATGACTTGAATGTTATCATGTTACATTAAGCAGGAGGCTACCCATTCACTGCCCTGATGCCAGGGGGTGCTATCCACAGCTCCGAACCTCTCCTACACCATGGCCCATGCCTCATAGATGGCATCCAGAATATTATTATTGTACCCCGGGTTCAGGCTGGCCAAACTCAATCCATTGTTGAGCTTCTGTCATAGTCATACTCACTCTGCCCCATCTGACAGGAGCCTCTTGCATTCTGCTCATCACTGGGCCACTCTCTACTGCCCTGCTCCCTTGAGTGACCCTTTGGCTGGCAGGCTTGCCTACTCACTCTCTGACACAGCACGCACAACACCTTTGGTTCACTCAAGTTCCCCTACTCTACATGAACCTGTCCTTGCGCCAAACCCTGGGCTGACTCTGCCCCTAGCTCTTCACTGGGGAAAAGTCCTTCCTATCTCAATCTTGTGGGGGTTGGTTCATGTGCAATCCTTCAAGTAGCCCAGGGCAACCCTACTCTACACACCCCCAGTGTAGCTCTTCAAGCCCGCTCATGCAGACCCAACTCAACATCCCCAAACACAATGTCCTTGAGGCGCCACTGTGCACCCTACTCTGTGTGGGCCTCCAATACAACACTACCCCCACCTTGGAGAATTTGGGGTCCTATACCCCTACAGGGCTCAGGCGCCTCTTGCTAGGTGTGCCTGGCCCATCTCTCTGTCCTCTCACTAGGGCCACTCCCTCACATGCTGATGATTACCCACTGAAGAGTGGGGCCTGGGGTTAAGTCACCCCTACCCACCTTTCACCGGGGAGGTAACTGGCCTGGAATTTCTTGGGGGTTTGGGGGGTGTCCCACCACAGACAGCCTTGCCAGGCCACCCTTCCCCAGCAGGGTGCAGTTTCAAGTCATGTCCAGGACCAGAAGCCTCTTGCCATCCCCATAGCTCCTGCCCATACCTCCAAGATGTCCCAAGCAGCCTCTGCTGGCTGCCAGGAGCACACTGCTGCTGCTGCCCTGTGGGCCTAGCCTTAAAATGGCTGACTCATCAGACCTGGCCTGCACCTGGCTGGTTGCTCTCAGCCCTTAAAGTGCATGGCCACAAGGACATTACCAACTATTTGTTGATTCTGCCTGTTGATTCTACCTGTTGACTTAGCAAAGACCATAGCCAGCATGTATCATCAAGGCAGAGGGAAGATGGGAATTCCTGCTTAGCAGGGAGTGATGAGGGGGATGGGGGGGAAGCAGCCCACAGTCTGTTCTGGAGCAGAGCACAGGGGCCAGCCCTGCTGAGAAGCAGACAGCCCCACCCAGAGAGCATGCCAGGATGCCGGGGAGTCTTAAACCAGCGAGTAGGCTGGGACTCACATGGCATAAACCAGTTTGACCCAAATCAGTTTAGTCTGATACTAGATTCAGCCAGGTTTATCTCAAACTGGGTTCAGCCATTTTCATACTGTTTTATGTCCACTGAACATCTGTTCTGTTACATGCTTAAACTAGTTTCTGATCACTTACACTGGTTTATGCGTAATGTCTATCCCTAGCCCCAGGGGGACTGGAGAGGGAGGAGGAACCCACCTGTTGCTGTTGGTACCACTGTTCCAGGTTGAGTCTCCCCATGCAGCCCAGCTGGAATGGGGCTGGAACAGTTCAAAAAGCTCCCCCAACCCTTGGGTTAGCCAAGAAAAGTAGAGATAATGGCAGTGGCAGGTGGGGAAAAGTGGGAGACATGTCACTGAGCATGGAGGGGAAGAGTCAGGGGGGAGGGGGGCAGAAGTTTTACTTGATTTGAGGACTTTAAACTTTGTCTCCAGCAGCTACTTTCGTTAGGTGGTCTAAAAGGGAGGTGCAACAATGCCACTGCATTCCATTTGGATCTGTCCCTAAAGCTGTATGTCCATATCTCATTTTAAAGGGATCCTGCCTGCCAGGATACAGAAGTCCTAGCACCTAAAAATTCTGAATGCTCTCTAGGGTGAATTTTACTGCCTGTCTCTGAATGGAAAGGCATTCCTGTCTTGCAGGGTAAGCAAACTTTTAGGGGTAAAGGACTGTGAAATGATCCTGAGTCTTGCATTCTAAAAACAAAAAATTACTTCCTTTTCGTTGCATAATATGTACTGAAAAAAGTAAGTGACTAGTCAAAGTGATTTTTTAATTTTACTGATGTTAATGGTATTTTATTTTGCTAACTGCAGAATGCAATATATCATGGATTATTATAATCATGATAGTATAAACAAATATCTATTTAGCTATGAAGCAATAAGACAATGAGTGGGGAAATGAATGCCATGCATGTGATACAAAAAATAACCCTCTGTATTCTGTTTAACTCCAGAGTCTGATTCAATCCTTCTCTTTAGCTATATGGATCATTTATTTTATGTCACAGCTGAAGATAATAGTATTCGTCTTGCCAATGGCATCAGACATTTCCTTTTGGTATTCCAAGCACTGCTTCATTCAAAAACAATTTTAGGTTATCCCACTGAATAGCCAAATCCTAAAATAAGCACAGTATTATCCTGCCTTGAGCAGGAGGTTGGATTAGATGACATCCTTGAAGAATCAAAGGAGAAGACACTGCACCTCTGTTTTCTTACTGCATAGTGGACTCACTCTGAGAAATTGTGAAGGCCAGCAATGGAACAATAGGTAAATGAATGAAATGGCTCATAAGAGAAGATAATCTTCATCTTTATATCACCAGATCAAAATTAGCATTAATGCTAACAAAATCAAAAGCAAGTGGCCTTTCTGATATGAGTTGGTGACCTCACTGCACCTTTGAAATAAAAAGTGTGCATGCCAGAAAACCAGTGCTCACAACAAGCACCTGAGTTAGCAATCTCAGACAAAAGCATTAGTGCATTCTCTCACCTACATTTTGCCCCTTCAGTTTTGAGGTGCATAATAAGTTGCACTGAGAGGGTGTTTTAACTTGGTTTCAGTATGCATTTATTATGGATAATGAACAAGCATTTTCTATTTTCTGGGATGCAATTTGTATAAATAATGGAGACCCCATAGAAGGTAACAGAACTACACAACTGTGACTAACCAGTATGGCATAATAAATAGACTGATAAAATGAATTACATTTTAAAAATATGCATTAATAAAGATGGAGAATATAAAAATAAAAAACCCAAGCCTATTGGAAATAAGATGTTAATACACAAACAACATAAATACAGCCTTTGTCCCTGGTGCTCCAAGTTGCATTTTCTACAGAAAAAAAAATCTGAAGCTAGTGAAATGCTTATGAGAGTTTTTAAATAAGCAGGTGCCTACAAAGAGCCTCTTCCAATTGGAAACAATTTGTCAACCAAAACAGTTCAAAACAAATGCTCAAAATAAAACAAACCACTAAAGCCGATGAGGTCTCTCTCAGAGTGGTGCTATATCTTTTGGCCCACAGGTTGGATTAGTGGTGCAGGGCTGGTCTGTGGATCAGATTGGGTCCCAGGCACCAGGACTGGGTCCTGCACTGCCTCCATTATCCCTGTCACCTCTGTTGGGCCCCACATACCCCCATAGGTTCTATGCCACCTCTGCCAGTCCCTGCACGCCAAGATAATATTTTTATTGCTCATGCTCAAGAACCATAACAGCTTAGTTAAAGCCATTTCTACTTACATAATTTTTTCTCGACTGTTTGAGATATATCCTCTATCGACAGGGCAGGAGGGAGTTTTTTCAGGCTTTCATTGAGACCTGGAATGATAAGATGCACTACACACAAAGATAAGTGAGCCATTCACTCAGAAGATGGTGATCTGTAATCTGGGTGGGCAATTTCCACCTCATCAGTGGGAGAGTAGTACAAGTATCTGAGAGAAGAATTCAGATGTTTCCAAATGCCTAATTATTAATCACAATGTCCAATGCTGCTCTTCTAATCACTACTCATTTAGTGCCCTTCTCCATGGAAATCAAATATATGTGAAAAGTGTAGTGGCCCTATCAATTCAGCATCACGATAGGTGCATTCTAATTGGACATATCTGGTATTCACAGATTTATTTTGTGGGGTTAGTGAGGAACTGTCTGAGTCTAGTGAGAGCAGTAAAACTCACAGACAGCAAGTTAGGCCAGACAAATACCATGCAGGCAGAGATTTTCCATGCACAACAAGCTAAATCCATTTCTGAGTTCCATAACGTTATACCAGGAATAATTTTGTCTCAAGATACATCAGGTAAAAGGTTCCCAATTTTACTATGTACCCTCTTACTATGCTTATTCTATCCCCCGCTTCCTGCCACTTGCTTGCGTGTGAACACTAGGGCACAAAACACACACAACTGAATGCGAAAGGTAAACGGCAGTGTACTGAGGCCCAACACAAAGAGGAATGGGGAAGTTTAGAATATCCTTTAATAAAAGCTGGCTATATTAGTACAAGGCTATACAACAGTTCTGAACGATCGCTGCACAAATGATACCCAGCAGATGTTCTCAAAAACTCTGCACCAAACCTCTTTCTCTTCCCCTGTAGTAAGAAAATGCTATTTTTGGATAAGACAGCAATAATTTTGTTTGTTTTTAATATTCAGGAAGGTCCTTTTCTCTCTTTAGGCTGCATCATTCCTTACCAACTTTACTGTGAGACGTAATGAATAAAATCTGAACCCAACTCACGGTGCCAATCAATATGAAAGACAACAATTAAAGGTAAGAAAGTGAAAAATACGTATGCAGTTCTTTTACTATATGCCAGAGAATTAGGAAAAAAATTGATATTTACCTAGTATTGGCAGAGAGGATCTGTCTCTGTCTGTGGTTTTAGGTGAGGTCCGTTGTGTGATATTCTGAATGACTGTGGAAGCAATAATACTGCATTATCAGAGAAATGTACAACTATTTAGCCAGGAAGTAAAAGCGCATGTCTGTCTGAATGTTCTCAAAGCTTCTTTAATTCAGATTAGCATTATTTCTTTAAATATTAATGGAAAAGAGGGCTGAACATAGTCCTACTGAATTAGGTCCAAAGAAGGCTGTCTAAGGATATAGGGTTTTGTCGTATTTGCTTAGCCATAGTAACAGGTATTTTTATACCACCTTGGCTAAAAAACAGATTTTAAAGGAGCAAAATTTTCTCTGCCTGAGAATAAGGAACCTTCTAGTCCTATATCCTGTTCAAGAGAGGCCAAAACAAAATGCTTCAGAGACAGGGGAACTAATACTCATAAGTGATATTTAAATATCAAATTGCTTCTTCACAAAAAAGTCTTTCCAGCCTTGAGCCTTTGGTCATTGGTTTATGCCCTGAAGCACTAGGTTTGATATGTTTTATCAGTTTTATCCTGGATGTTGTAACTACAGATGTAATGTATAGAATCTAATCTTTTTTTAATCCCACTATTTATGTTTCACACGGAATACATCATAAATATTAAAGGACATTCAACTTTCTTTGGCAATTATTTACTTAAAAGGTTAAAAGTAACATGATAGCATCCATGAATCTTCGAAAAAATCTTTATGAATTATCTGCAATTAAAACAGTCTAGATAACGTATGCTATAGCAAAATGGGACCCAGAGCGTGCTTCAATTATAAATCTCTGCACTGATGAGCAACACTGGTCAACACTGGAGGGGAATGCATCCTGGATGGATTGTGTGTACCAGCTGGTCTGCTTCTGACAGTAGCATAACTTGGTGTGGACAGTTGGAGTACTAGCCCCAGACCTCAAGTTAGAGGAAGCACCAAAAGGGTGCCCCACCTCACCCTCCCCAGGGAGCCTGCACAGAAAAGGGTGCAAGAATAACCACTCATATGTGAGGAGCCCATGTGACAGTAGCAGCAACAATGACAGAAGCAGTGATGATAACAGTGGCAGCTTACTGTCAGCATGTGGGAAGCTTATTCATCAGTAGTGGTAGCAGCAGCCCACAGCATGAGAAGACACTGTGCTGCAGCAGAAGTCTTTGGAGTCTCTCCCCTGTTCAGCATCAGCCTTGCCCTGCCTAGTGTTACAAAACTCCCAGTTACGCCTTTAATTTCAGAGACCCTCAGAAGGTTACATCGTGCACAAAGCCCCCTGGAAAATGCCTGTTGACAAACCACAGAACTGTGTGATATGGAGAAGTGGAGAAGGACTAAAACCTGGGCATGTATGTGTTCTTGTGACCTAAGTCACAAGCTACTACATTTAATCCTCTGACACCAACTCCCATCTGTCATCTCTGCTGAAGAGTTATCCTGCTGTCAGATGGGGATGATAACTGTGACTTTGCTCACAATAATTTAGTGAGGATTCACAAATTAATGAGCTCAGTCTGACATTCAGTCTCACCGAGGGTAAGGTTCTCTGTTATGGAGTGGTTTGAAAACACAAATAAAGATAAGGGTCATATAGCTAGTTTGTCAAAATAAAGGCTGAGGTTTTTATGCATTATTATTGTCATTACATATCAGTATGTGTTCAAAACTCTTTTGGCTTGGGAAACGCCCGACTTAAAATAAAGGCAATTTCACAGCATATTAAATAATATTAATATTATAATAACAATATTATATCATATTAATATAATAATACTATTTCTGTTTCTATGGAAATTTGCTCTTTTAATTTCCAAGAACTCATCCCCTAAAGATGGTTTCTCATGTGCTTCAAATCCCAACGTGCTGCACTGCATGTTGGTTTAAGCCTATTCACACATGGTGCTGGTTTAATGAAGTAAATCACACCTGCTCCACAGACTATGCTCTTTTATGGATGAATGGAATTTTTATTTCTAAGAAATAAAAAATGAGAGACATTAAACATCTGGAAAACAAATACAAAAAGCCATCCCTGAAAACAACTATTTTTTTCCAGGAATACGTATTGGAAATCTGTTCCCTATGGCTTCTTCCAAAGGTTTTTGTATTTCTTTTTTTTTTCTAAATCCTCCCTAATTAAAAATGCTGAAGATGAAGTTAAACATATACTCTACAGAAAATGAACTAGTTTGAATATTAGTTCAAAAAGAGACAATATCACACATTTGTTGCACGAGACACAACTTACAGGGGATTTACTTATCAGTAAAAGCCAAGATATTGAATATTTTCCAAAGGATCAGGGGGCTAGGAGGGGATTCCTGAATCAGGATTCACTGCCTTAGTTTCAAAAACAGCCATTTATCAAAGAAGTCCTAAAACTGTTGTCTTCTGCACTTCTAACATACAACAGCCACCAAGCACCTGATAAAAAACAAACGAAAATCACCCCACAAGAGACCACAGGTAAAAAGCAGGTTGCTAAAATGCTCTGAAATAGCAGTGAAGTACTATTTTAAATAATTTTGGGAGGTTTCAAAATATCCCAATTTCAAGATAAAGTAGCCAAAATTTCTTTTCTGAATGTTCCACCATTAGATTTCTAATCCAAGTTGTCTCCAGAAGTCCACAGAAGTGGATTCACAAGAGAGATGAAGAAAGATGTGTGAAAGCACATCTCTACCTAGTCAGATGTATTGCTCCTCCAAGACAAATAAACATTTTCCCTATTACAAGGAAGAAAACACCATATGGCTTCATCTCCAAAGTTTCTCAAATACTGCCAAATCTAAATTCTTCTATGTAAAGAGCTGTAACCAATCAAGAGTCCCAACACAATAGAAGAATTAGTGAAGCACTGCTTACACAACACTTCTAAAATGGCATGGTCCATTTTTCCTTGAAAACCTTGGAAGTGAATTTTTCAAAGAGCACTCTTTCTCCAGGTTTCTGAAGACAGAGAGGACTTTCCCAGGAGATCAAGTTACATATGATTTTTATCACAAGAAGGTCTTATCAACAAAGAAGCACTAGGTAACACAAGCTGCTGCATCTAATTGTAATCATCACAATATCAAAATCATACAAATAAAGTCAACTACACAATAATTATATTTTGAAAAAATGTGGTAAAGGAGATAGAACATACATCTCCCATATTTCCTAAAAGAAAATTTGAATTTTCTTTTCAAATACATTTCCAAAAGCCCATATCTGCTTTTTCTCTCTTTGACTGTACCTAGCGCTTGGTTATCGCTTTCTACTGAGATCTTTCACTGATGTTTACACAGACAGAAGTCTGACACTACTAAACAGACTTCCATTTGCCACTTCCATTCTTCCCTGTCCTTAATACCATAATTACTAAATTCTAAGATTAGGTTCCCCTTCATTTAATGTGGGGGGAAATGCTCTTGGTTTTAGCGTCATGTACAAGAGTGGCTGGGGGAGGAAGGTGGCTGCTGTGGCTCAGGCTCTACCCCCTACCTGGGGTTGCGACAGTAGTCATATCAACAGCCGCAGCTGCAGCCGCTGCCTACCCTCCACCTTCACTGCTTCTGAACCCTGCCATCTCCCTCTTCCCTCCCCACAGCCTCTGCTCTCCCACCTGCCCCTGTTTCTTCCCCACCCTGTACCTTTGCTTTCTTGCTTTCTTCCCCCAGGCTCCATCCATGATACATCCTCAGGCACAGCTGCTGTGGGAACGGGGCTCAGTGCCTGAGACTGCAAGATAGATGGAGCCTACCAGCATGGAGAGGTGGAAATTGAGGCTGGAGCACAGGGTAGGCATGTGGCAGGGAGGAAACAATGACTGGAGGGTGTTGGCACTGGATGTATGACCCAGATACCTTGTTGTGGGTGGACCCAAAACCCTTAGGCCAACCATGACCTTTCCATTCAATAATACACAAATTTTATTGATATATAGTGATAGCAGATAAAAATAATTCAAGTGATTATATATCTACCAGTCCCTGGGTTCACAGAGCCAAGATACATCTAGCCAGAATGCAAGCTTCACTCTGAGGTTCTCTCTTGAATGTTAAATGTCAGCAGCCTGGAGGTTGAAGGATGAGGCCCACCTCCCCTCCACTGGGGTGGGTGAGACAGGCTGGTGGTGTGCCCTCTGTCCATGATGGCCTTGGGTTCCCCCCTGAGGGACCCTTTGCTGATCTGAAATCCCTCCTTTTGTATTCTTTCTCCTCCTCTGATTACTCTTCACCTCTGGGCATCACTGATTGGTCTCCCTGTGGTTGTCATACTGTCCACATTCTGTCCTGTCAGCATATTCCTTTGTTTCATGAACCTATCATATGCACATATCTTACTTTGGTTCTTTCTGGTGTCCTCCTAATTTGGTCTATTTACCAAAATCAGAAATTCCAAGGGCTCCAAAGACTGGCATTGTGACCTGCAGAGTCCCTTATTTCTGTTTGGGTACATTGGTCATGTTATGAAACAGTGTAGTACATGCCTTCAATTTCTCAACCTGTGTGTCTGCTTGCCTTAGACACAGGGGGCCTTGAAAGAAACTTTGTAAAAACAGGCTTTTAGAAATCAGCTAATCCTGCCATTCCCCTGGACCTTTGTTCTAATATAATATCTACTTTACCTACAAGCCAATTCCCAAAAGCAAACCTCTAAATACTATTTTCTATCCATCAAAGGGGAGGAACAGATGGGGAAGTAGAGGTGCAGGGCATGGGGGGGGGTGTCTGAGGC
>NW_017728906.1:8013338-8021344 GCF_001723895.1 Crocodylus porosus | reverse complement strand
GGATGAATTAAAGATGATGCCCCAATAATTAGATTCTATTCATGGAAAACTGTAACAAGTTTACAAAATTTCCATGTATAGAATCTAATTACTGGGGGCTTATCTTAAATTCAGGGTCATCTTATATTTGAGTAAATACGGTACTATCCTTCCACACGCCTTAGTTTTGGCCTGAAAACAGCTATAAATAACTGTATCTTTTTTAATGAACCCTACCCCACAGAGAGAGGGATATGAGGAGATGAGGCAACATCTTGAACATCTGGAATGATAATCGTGTTTAGTGAACTGTTGGTCAAAGAATTATTCTTGCAGCTACAGAAGGATAAAAGTCAGCTGAAAGTCTGAAAACTGCTATAATTGTGTCTGGGATTGCATGTCAAGACTGAATGGGGACTGGAGAAAGTCAAGCTTCTTCATAACACAGAAACATAATATCAACAGTGATTCAGCCTTGGTTGTTTTCCCATGGCTCAGGGTCTGTAAATGCTGCCCTTGGCCTCTATGGGCATGTGTAGATGAAACAGGGGCCCTAAATTGAAGTGGTGGGTTTTAAAAAACACCACTTCAATTTAGGGCCCATTAAATGCCCGTGTCGTGCACACACCCAACTTACCTGCCTCTCTGGCAGCGGGGAGGGGAAGGCAAGCTTCCAGCAGGTGAAGCAGTCCCTGGGCTGCAGGGGGTGAGCTGGTGCTTCCCTCTGTGGCAGCAGTGCCTCCCCCCAGCAGCACTTGCCCAAAGGCACCCAACTTAGGCAGTCCCAGGGGGCACCGCAGCCACAGAGGGAAGCACCAAGCCCCTGCTCAGCTCAGGTAGGCTCCAGGGGAAAGAAAGAAAGAAAAAATTTAGGCTTACTGCTTTTATTGGGAAAAGCTTGCCTTCACGGGATGCTGCTAAGCTGCCTGCAGGGCTTCCTGCAGAGCCACGGAGCTGCACAGAGTCCAGTGCTTTGCTCTGCAGCTGTAGGAGCAGCAAACTAAAACTCCTTGGAGAAGTTTTAGTTTGCTGCACCCAAAGTCATTTAAAGCACATTTCACCATTGAATTTCCTACAGTAGCTAGAATTAATGTGTAATACACCATAGAGGTGTACAGACACCAACACCATTAAAGTGGTGCAAAAGCATTTAGCCCGCTTTAAAGTGTTGTGCACACATGCCCCTCGTTTTCCCTTCACACAACCTATATCTTGATCAGGCAATGGTCAAATAACACATATGGGTGGGCACAAAATGTCGACTGTGGCTATTGTTAGAGAACCATGAAAGGAAAGAGAATACAAGAAGCATAAACTTTTCCTATAGGCCATACAACATCATTTCAGGAGCTTCAAGATGGCAGCTAAATTGCAGATTAAAAAACTTACATCCTGCAAAGACTGCAGAGACTAATATGAAATCTTCCCAACTAAAGGCTATTCAGATCAGTGTAGGAAGTTGTTTGCTACGCCTTTATATTCAGTAGGATAGGGCAGCAGGCTACATTAAAGAAAAAACAGGGTCTGGATTTAGCCTTGTGAGAGCCACTTTATCTACCAGAAGTAGAGTAGTAACTGGCTAGTTCTGCATCCTGATTGATGACAGTGCATGGAGCAGCAGATGGTGGGGAAGATGTCACATGTGTTGAACAACCATTTAAAACTCCAATCTGGGACAGCTGAAAAGGAGATGACATCTCCCCACAGCAGCAGATGTTCACACACTGCTCCTGCATTGTGTGCTGCACTATGCTCTGCCTTTCCCACATCTGGAGCCACTGTAGAGAAGGTGCAGGGTGACGGTGGGTAGGAGAAGGTGGGGGATAGTGAGGAGAGGCACTCTCATAACTCCATTCCAGTACCCTGCCTTAGGCAGCACCTGTGGCTGGTACCCTGCTCACCCACTCATTATTATGCTACTGGCCACTGGTACACTGTATGCATAGTAGCAAAAAATAGGCATGTTGGATGGAAGAAGGGATGGGACTTTCTACTTCAGATGGAGTAAAAAGATGATATCTACCTCAACAAAGCCTGTAGTTTAAGATATTAAATGAACATTCAGCAAAATATACCCTTAAGTACTATCACTTTGTAAACACAAAGGAAAGATGCCCACGTAAAGAAAAGGAAAAGAACCTGAACAGTCCTAATATGAATGGAAAGCAGAAAATGGAGAAGATGTAAAACTTGGTACTGAAGTATAACTGGAACTTTATGAAGATGCTGTAAATCTGTCATTCCCTAAAGCAAATATCTCACTGTATAGTGCAGATTTAACCTGAGATGCATGGTGTTTCTTTTTCACCTCTGGCTACTTGGTGGGACAAAACTAGATTATCACAGGTTAGCTGGTAACCTTAAGCAGTTGGGGGATGCTAGTAGAAACTGGAATGTGAGTAGAAACTACAAGGGGTTACTACTCAATGAAGGAAGTCATTTGTTTATTGCAGTGTAAAATCTCCATTTAAAAATAGAGAGAGAGAATAGTTTAATTACTTTTTCCTAAAAAAAAAGTCACAGTTTCTGAGGCTCAACTCATTTGGGTTTGAAGGAAAGTTTCACCAGGCAGACCAGGCACATTGTTAATGTGCCCTGTTTTTTCATTCCCTTTAACAGCCATTTGTTTTCCTTGTCGAGAACACAAATATCAAACATGAAAAAATGAACAAATTACCTTGCTTGATAATTGTAATAGGGACAAGATTCTTAGGATCTCGCAGTGTGAGCTGAGAAAAGAAGAAAAACAACATAAACACTGGGATTTGTGCTAGAAAAAGTAAATCAGATTTCCTTGGTAATGCAAATACAGGGCTTTGATCCAGTGCTTCACTTGGCCTAAGCTACAGTGAATATAGCTCTGGATCAGTCACTGAGGATTATATTATTGTTTCAATCCTTGTTGGCCAGAGCCAGAACAACACAGTTTGATCCCTTTCATTTGGCTTAAGCCACTTGTTTTGCTCAGTATAACCACAGTGTCTGACTGCTCAGGAATCCCTTCAGCTCTCTTATCTTTAAGGAGCTTTTGAATATACCCTGTAGAGTACTCAAGAAGCTGAGAAACCTTGGTGATGCAACTGTGCAAAGTAACAGAGACAATACTTCCAAATCATATCAAATTCAACTCAGTTTGCTACAAACTCTAAATTCAAACCAGATTAATTTGGACAAGTGATATCTCAGGATGATAGGCCAGTCACAAAGGGCCCAAATAAAGAGGACTTCATGTGTATTGCTTTTTGATATTCAGATTGCAAATATGTGTACTTCTCTGACTAACTCTGCCTTTTGATGTAGAGTAGTTTGCATCTAAGTGTGTTACACAGTACTTTTTGGGCACCTCCTGGAGCTCTTAACCCCTGGATTATCCACACATTAACACCTTAAAGTGGTTTTAAGTACTTGTTATGAGGTCCAAAGTTATGCCACTCCAGGACAGAATTATTTCTGATCCACACTACCCAGCTCCTTTTCCATTAAGGTGTGTTGCCCATGTTGAAGTCCTCCAGTATCCTAGGATCTCTCACCCTCACAGGTACAGCAGGGATAAAAGCCTATCCTGGCTCACCAGCCCTCTAGTAGCAACTCACCGCTCCAGCTCCTAGTCCTTCCCCTGCTCACCAGGCCTCTGCTGGTAAATCACAGCTGTGCAGGTGGGGGACAGTCAGAAGGTTTTTAGACTAAGGGTGTGACTGCTCCAAAGTCCAAGTTAGCAGTAACACCGACCAACATTTGTGCAACTCGCAGCATAAGGTGTGAGAAGGGCCTGTGAATCTTTTCCAGTCTTAAGCTCAATAAGAATCTTGAGCACATGAGTGGCCCCAACATTTCTCAGAAGGAAGAGGGAAAAAGCAGAGCTTGTGATATAAGTGAGCTTTGAATACCCTTTTGCTTATGCAGGTATAAGAGCCAATTTTTCAAAAGTACTATAGTACAATGACTGGAAAAGGACCAGGCTGAAAGTACTGCCAGAATTAGGAATACTAGCTGAAGCTATAAAATGTAATCCTTTTTTCAGACAAGCTGAGTTTAAAGAAGGAATATAACTCAACAAACAAAAACCTTTCTTGGCTAAACATATAGCGCATAAGGTTATCATGAGCTGATGAGTTAATACTTTATTTTATACCTTACAATATCACTGATCTAATTTATTTCCTAAAAATCCATTTTAGGCAAAAAAATTATAAGGTTTTTCAGACACTTTTTTCTTAAAGTATAGTTTAATCTGGAACAAATTCTTGTATTATCATTTGAGATCTCATTATAGATCATATTTATGCTCTCCACATTTTGGATCAACCAACATTATCAAATTCAAACCAAAGAAATGTTACTAAAAAAAAGCTGTATTGCACTGTGGGGGAAACAAATCTGCTTTAAGTGGATTGCATAATTATATCTGGAGGTTTTAAGTACTGCGTTAGATCCTATTCCAACTATTAGGTGCCATAAGGTACGTACAAATGTAGATTCATAGCCAATTTAAAAGGGGAATGGGAGCATGCAGCAGCTGATGTGCTTTAAGTGTTGTGTCTCTACAAGCCTGCAGCAATACAAGTGAGCCAAATTGCATTAAGTTTACCCCTGGATGTAGCAGGAATAAGTTACAGCAGTTCTGCTAAACTTGGATTGCTATAGACTCAAGCAAATTTAACCGTTGCACTGTGACAGCTTATATTAATTTCCTTTGATAACAATGCAATTTTTATGTTGGTCTATACTCTAAGGTCATGTACAGGTGTTATGTTTCTACCAGGAGAATCATTGTTCTTCTAGTCAAAACTAAGGGTGTAAAAATACTCATTAAATTTCTCTTGGGGTCCCTGGTTAGAGGAACAGGTTGGGGAGTTGCTACACAGCTCCCTCTGCTTAGCTACCAATCACTGGGAGCTGAGCAGTGGAGTGACTGCATCTTGCTCCCTGCCCACTCCTTAGGCAGTGCCTGTTTTGGAGGAGAGCTGCTACTTCCACTCCCTACCTCTTTCCCAAACTGAGTACTGCCTGGCTTGTGGAAGAAGCTGGGGGATTTGCTCCAGTCTGGGAAAGGTCCAGAGAGCCTTCCTTTACTACTTGCTCTACTTCCCCTGGGGACCAGAAGGAGTGGAGTAACCACTATTCCCCATGCATTCCCAAAACTGGGATCATCCCAGTCTGGTGAAGGTGCAGAGAGTAGGGGAGATGCCACAGTTTCAGGGTGAACTCCTGTACACGCCCTGTCCTGGAAAGATTTCTGTGGGAAACGAATGCCTGTTCATGGACTAAGTGTGATCCTATTCCAACCTGCTTATATCCCTAAAAAATGCCTATTTTTGCAACACACCATCATCTTCACCTTAAGACCAAGTCATAAAAGGTAGCAATGAGGATTGCATTAATTGTTTTTTAGGGACTCAAGTAGAGTTGAATGGAAGCACCAAGTCAATTTAGGTGGAGTAGGATCTGACCTATATAGTGTGCCCTTCTCCTTTATAAGCAAAAAAAAATGAAACCCAAATTAAAAAAAAAAACAGTTAAATATCTTTCTGACTGAAGATTATCAAGACATTGTCAGCCTAATCTAGGTTGGAGATTAGGAGGAACTTTTTGATGACAAGGCTAATCAAGCATTGGGACAAGCTACCTAGAGAACCTGTGGAATCTCCATTCCTGGACATTTTCAAGAACAGGTTGAATAGATACTTTGTTGGGATGGTTTAGTCAGGGATGATCCTGCCTTAAGCAGGGGGCTGGACTACATGACCTTAAGAGGTCCCTTCTAGTTTCACTTTCCTTTGATCTTATGATCCCATGACAGTAGTAGTAATAAACATCTCCGTGCCTTCTGCAAAAGGTTGTAAATATGTGTTAACCAAAGGAACCCACAATCCAGTTATTTACTTGTGACCCAAAGACTATGTTCCAAGACAGTTTTGTTTAAGCAGCAGCCATAACTCCTCTAACACTTATGGCTGTTTATGTTGATGGGGATGCCAGACTTTAGATAAGTCTACTTGCAGACAGGGCTGATGTGCAGACAGCTGGGACAGAAAATTCCCCAAAGCAGGCAGAGCTGATTGGAAAGGAGACACTGCCAGAACTGCTGAGCATGCTGGGTGTACTGAGTGTTGCTTTTGGTGCAGGGGTTTTGCTAGTACAAGCAAAATTGTGATTTATACCTCCCCCATATTAAGGTCTTCTAAATTAAGAGCATTGGTGGGCTGGAAAGCTCCTTAAACAAATTTTGCCTAAAAACATTTCCAAAATTTTTAAAAGAAAGGGACTAATTATTTCTTCAACCACATATCAATTTTTTACAACTAATTTTCCCAATGTTTCATGGCAATGCAAAGAATTACTTTTATTGTGCATAATATGCAAGAGGGCAAAACAGATAATAGGCCATAACTGATAAGTAACCTCATTAATTTAAGTAACATTAACTTTTACTGTGAT
The DNA here is from genome assembly GCF_001723895.1 of Crocodylus porosus. Taxonomy (NCBI): domain Eukaryota; kingdom Metazoa; phylum Chordata; order Crocodylia; family Crocodylidae; genus Crocodylus; species Crocodylus porosus. The sequence continues at coordinate 8,014,927 of NW_017728906.1, read as the reverse complement.
AACTGACTTCAAATTTTCCTCTCTATATCAACTCATTTGGTCTGGGCAATTCAGTGCATTTAATCTGGAGAATATGTCTTTAGGCACAGTGCTGAACAGCAAAGGAGCACAGCTAGTTATTAGATTCTACCAGCTGCAATATTATATTGTACCAATATTTGCAATATTGCAATATTTATAGTACCATGGAGTTCTGGATCAGAGATTAGGAGACATAAAGAAACTTTCATCCAAGGAAAGTGATGACTAAAATTGTACTAGATAACACAGTTCCAGGAAATGTGTGTTAAACAGTAAATGGTAAAATAGTTAATCAATTTAAGTGAGTGTGAGTAACATGGAGTGTGAGTGATATGTATTATAAGGGCACTTCATGCCATATGCCAAAGAAATCTTCAGCTCAAGATAAATAAAAGGCTATTAATGGCTGTTACCATTAGAGTGGAACAATAGATAGTTTTAAGACAAGAGGCTCTTCAGATTTATAACTTGTCACCATTACAGTTCAATGTGTCTGTATGTTTGCTGAGGGAGAAATAAGATATCTTGACCTGCTCCATCACTGGTGTACTCCATCAGATCTCCATCTGTTTCTTGTCAAAGTTAGGTACCTTATAGTTCTGTGTTGAAAATGCCTAAGTTTAGGAAGTGGATAGACATAAACTATCTTAGGCTGAAACTCATGCTTACAGAGAGGGGAAAGTATTTAGAGACATGGACTGGGACCATAAGAAAGCCTTTTGTTGGAGCTGTACATAAATATGGCTCTTTCCAATGTGAATCACAGGCTCAGGGCAATCTTCTATCTGGTTCAGTTCTTGGAATCTAAACTACCAGCTGTGACAACTAGCATTGTCTTTCTATTTCTGATTGTCCAGGAGGCTACTGTGGTCCCACTCAAGTGAACATTTGTTCTTACAATTCTTTCTACCAGCCTTTCTAAACATCTTCTTCTTACACATAATCTTCACAGATTACCTCATGTTCACAAGAATTGAAAATGGGGTGGAATCTAGTGCAATTGTGCTAGCTAGTTCGGTCACTGATTCAATTCAGTGGAGATTTGGCCCGATTCAGTGGCCAAATCTCTGAATCTGAATCGAATCAGGAGACCCTTTAATCTCTCTGAATTGAATCAGAACCCTCCAAATCAATTCAGAGAGATTTGGAGATTTGGACATAGACACAGCTTTAAATGTTTTTTCTATATACCTCAAGGTACCAGGCAGCTCGTGAAAGCTATGATGCTGGGGCAGATGGAGCGTCCCACAGAAATGGGGAAAGGGGCAGTGCGCTTGGCTACAGACCTGGAACTGGACCAGGAGCACTTCCAGGCCACATCCGGGTCTGCTGGGGAGCATGCTGGGGTGCTCCCTGCACCTCCCTAGCTTGGGGACTGGTGCCTCCTAGGTCTGGGGTGGGCACCCAGGGTACCCCCATAGCTGATCACTGAGCTGGGGGGAACGGGGGGGCCCCCAGCATGCTCCCTGGTGGACTCGGAAGTGGACCAGAAGTACTTCCAGTCCACTTCTGGGTTTGCCACCAAGCATGTGGGGGGGCCCCTGATGCTCCTGTGGGATGCTCCATCC
>NW_017728906.1:7982909-8013237 GCF_001723895.1 Crocodylus porosus | reverse complement strand
CGATTTGGATACAGGCCAAATTGGGGACAGTGATCCAAATCAATTAATCGAATCACTGTCCCTGATTCGGACTGAATCCAAATTGAATAGGGCCCATTTCACACATGCCTACTAGCCAGCACATTCTCTAGCCTACAAGCTCCAATAGTGAATGTTTAAAATACTGCGGAGTCCTGGGCTGCCCTGGAGCAAATTTTTCTAAAGCTCTTTTACAAAAAGTTCTCTGCAATAGACAGTTTAGCCAATTTAATTTTAGATACTACAAAATTGACTAGATTTCTTATTTCGTTTTGGATAAAACCACTCAGATTTGTACTAGAATGATCATGACAATGTGTCCAGACCCTATTAAAAGGAACAAAAAATGTGCCAAAACTGGCTGAGTTTTAACAAAGCTTGTTCACAGATTGTCTAGATTAAAGTCAAAATGGGGACTCATAGAACTAGGCCCTGAAAAGACACACATGAAGTCATGTACTGGAAGGTATTTGCCTTTTGATGACATTAGCAGCTGGTCTTCATAGAACTTGAAGTTTGTACTCAGAGATCACTGAAACAGTGTAATTTCAAAATGATAAGTAATACATTTAAGAAAAAATGAAAAAAGGTGCAACCCTATGTTAAATTTAAAATATTCTATAAGGAGGATATTTATATACAGGAAAGTAGCCTGAGATCACCATGTAAATGTTCCACAGACCACCAAACAGCCATCACCTAGTAACAACTAAGATAATCAATTTGTGTAAAATCCCTAATGTGAATTTAGCCTTTGTTACTGCCACCTGATACCTGGCAGAAGAGTTACATTTACAACAGAAGAATTACTCTATTCATAGATGTTTGGGTCAGAAGGGACCTTAGCAGACCACCGAGTCTGACCCCTCCTGCCCTGGGCAGAAAAGAGCGCTGGGGTCAGATGACTCTAGCCAGATACATGTCTAGCCTCCTCTTAAAGACCCCAAGGTAGAGGAGAGCATCACCTCCCTTGGAAGGCCATTCCAGATTCTGGCAACCCTTACCATAGAGAAGTTCTTCCTGATAGCTAATCTAAATCTGCTCTCTATCAGTTTGTGGCCATTGTTCCTAGTTACTCCAAGGCGTGCCCTGGTAAACAGAGCGTCTCCTATTCCTTGCTGCCCTCCCCTGATGAATTTGTAGGTGGCTACAAGATCACCTCTCAACCTTCTCTTGTGGAGGCTGTAGAGATTCAGGGCCCTCAGTCTCTCCTCGTAGGCCTGTAGGCCCCTAACCACACAAGTGGCCCTCCTCTGAACCCTTTCAAGGTTATCCACATCTCTCTTGAAGTGTGGTGCCCAAAACTGGATGCAGTATTCTAACTGCGGCCAGACCAGTGCTGCATAGAGGGGAAGTATCACCCCCCTGGACCTGTTTGTCATGCACCTGCTAATGCAGTGGCTTTCCACAGTCAAAAAATGAATGAAACTAAGATCTGGGATTTTCTGAAGGGATCCTTGTATTTTGCGAAGGGTGCCTTGAGTCTAACAAAGCGTATCTTAGTATAAAAAGGTGCCATTCTAATTAAGTGCCTCATTGTTATATGTATTAAGGCCTTCCACATTTAAAACTGGCCATAAGACGCTTTACCTAAACCTCATTTGACGAGGTTTACATAAAGTGCCTCCACGGGCATTTCAAAACACATGGGGGATTACACATGTGAGGTGAAGCCATGCTAGAGTGTTCTAATTAGAACATGGAGCTGACTTGATTAATCAAGTGCCCCAACACATTCTAATTCAGACATGAACCAGCACGTGTATAGGCAGCTGATGTGCTTTTCTATTTGTGACACAACCTTTCACCCTAGTATGTGCCAAAATAAAACCTAATACTTATCTAAAGCTTTGGATCATCAAGCCATTAACTGATGCTTGTAATTTCTGTCACTAAGAGATGTAGTATCCTCATTTTCTAGACAGATAAAGCACAAAGAGGTTAGGCACCTTAGACACCTGAGTGACTGGCACATTTAAAAGAATGAGACAGATAAAGAATGAACAAAAGAGATGTGCTCAAGGTGTGCATCTACACAAGACAGTTAATGCGCATTAGCGTGTCATGGTAAAAACCGTGCTAATAGCGTACTGCGCAGTGTTATTAGGCTAATGTGTAGTAAGCGTCACAAAATAACCATGTGCCAGAGCCACTGCACAATAACTTTAGGTACTGTACATTTAGTTAGTAATTTATTAAGGAAGTACTAAACTAACTGTGCAGAAACTAAGGTGCATTAATGAATGTGTAGACATGTCCAAGCTCATACAAAGAATCAACAATATAGACAATTTCAAAAGCTGGGTCTTCTGGCTTTTGTTCATAAACCTATACATTATATCTTGCATTATACAAATGGACTATACAAACTGCTTTTCTGTTTTTGTCAAAGGAATAAAAAGATTCATACATAGCTTCTAGCAGGTGTTGTTTCCTTCTTTAAGACCTCCCTGACTCCTAAAACCACATATAATTAATATCATAATCTAAAACTGTGGGACAGCAAGACATCTTTACTCTTCTTATGGCAGTTGGATTCAGTCTCTCTGGAGAAGTTTTAAAAGAGTAGGCATGTTGTTCAGATTCATATAAGCTATAAGTCCAGCCTTTTTGGCCAGAGAGTCAAGAGGGACTCCACCTTGCATCTTGACATAATAAAACTGTTGGATTTTAGTCAGACAGAAGAAAAAGTTATTTCCTACATTGTTTTCCCCACCCATCCCCTGCCCTTTGTTTACAAAGGGAAAAAAGAATGGCTGTCCCCAGAGCTATCATTTGTTTACTGCTTTGTCATGCTGCTTGCCCCAGCCCCGTAATTTACTGGATGATCCTGCTAAAGATGACAAAAACTATTATGTCACAAGGGTGTTGACAAAGCAGCAAGACTGGATAGAAGGATAATGTCCCTGTATGTGAGGTACACCAGGACAACTTTTGAGAGCCTTCCTTTTAAGACTGGAATTAGATACATTCTGAAACCAGCCTGCTGCATGTGTGGAGCAAAATGAAACCAAACAATGGTTTGCCTAACTTGCTGTCATTCTGGCCTCACATTGATTATGTGGTTGCATCATTAAAAAGAACTCCAGCTAATGACTACTACGATGGTTTCTCACCTGTGCAAGCTGAAGTAACAAAGTCAATAGAGGAGTGAGGCAACTGACAGCTAGTCCCCAATCCTGCTTTTAAATTTTCTGCACTGAAGCAATGGCATTGATGGAGTGTATGTCAGCAGCAACCTCCCCCTGGAATAAACATGCACACAGCATAAGAGCAGTGTGGCCATTATCTAAGCCAACCTCCAGTCTTCCCCTATGCTCAGGCTGCACAAACATCTGGAAAGCCATGTTTAAAAGTCCTTTCAGAACTACTCCTGGCCTAAAAGGAATCTCCAGGGCTAGAGACAGAAGTTACACATAAACCAGTATAAGCGATTGGAAACCAAATCAAATCTGTAACATAACAGCCGTTTAGTGCACATGCATTGTTTTCAAAATGGCCAAAACCAGTAGAGATAAACCTAGATAGATGTAGTATGAGAAGTAACTGATTTAGGGTAAATCAGTTTCTTGAACTTCTGTTCCAGATCCCCTCCAGAATCAACTTAACTCTCAGTTCCTCAGCATCCCAGGATGCTTTAAAACCTCCTTGACAACCCAGCCTTTCAGGGTGGGCAGGCTAGTATTGGCTCCAGCTCAGCAGTGAGGCATGATCTAGCATCCCCTGGCTTCTGGCCTGGGCCACTGCAGGCACGTGGCTGCATTTCCAGAATCAAAAGTGAATGTCCGTTCACTTTCTTATTGATTCAATCTATGCAGCTTAGCTTAACTTGCAAAGATTGAATTGATTCAACCTTGGGCTTTTTGACTGTCTGTACTTAACCTAAGTGTCACAGAGCTGGCATAGGGGCCCAGAGTTTAGCCTGAGCAGGAGAGGAGGGAGGGATCAGGGAGTTTATAACTTCACACTGCTGATTTCTGGATGACTCTTACTGAGCCTCAGGGTGGTGATGTGTGATTTCAGAGCAGGCATAAATCTTGAAGAACAGCTAGGCTCAGTCAGGAAATGTAGAGGTAGTCTCACCTCTAGTACGGATGGTAGAATTCCTGAATACAACTTGCTTTAGATTATTGTCTCAAGATTTAATCTCCAGTGATTACCAACCATCTCCATGCTGCAAGCAAATGAGACATTATTGTTATTGCTCTGATCTTATGCAGCATGCTAGTTGCTAAGGTTAAACTGCCTGTTCATCTAAATAAATAGATTAACCTTCTCCAACATGGAAAAGGAATAACTGACTAAGGATTCCTGAAGGATTTGCAAGTCACACAGCAGTAAACAAAATCTAAGTGTGAAACAACTGTAGGACTTCATATCAGAGAAAGAGAAAACAGCATCTGAGACTGCATCCACAAAAAAACATTTAGGGCCCCTTTCCATTGTGGAGACACCATCTGATAAAATCAGAAATTATAGACAGGGAAAAGATCTGTTAGGTACAGTCCTATGGATTGTTGTCTACAATAATCACTCAGATGCCCTTTCCAGCCAGCAAAGTAATGCTGGCTTCCCCCGTTTTTCTTGGGAGATTGTTCCACAGCTTAAGGTCTCATTGATAGGATTTTTGTATTATCAATAAAAGAATGACCATTGAAAAGGTGAAAGTCTTTGAACGAAAATCACTATTAGAAGTAGCTAGAATACAAGGAGAAAATCAATACAGTCATACAGAGGACAAACTCTTGATTGTCATGAGGTAGACTGTCTAGGTGACCCTGTACTAACAGTGATACAACAAGTTAAACTCAGAACATGCTTCCTTTCAGACGTTTGTGTCTTGGCCATTTAATGTTTTTAAAAATCTGTCTAAATACATATATCTATAAACACTGCATCCAAGGCCAGATGAAGAATACATGGGGAAAAATGACTAAATGCAATTTTTAAAAATTTGTCCAGAATTTCACAAGTGCACTAATCAAACAATGTAAAGGCCTTCATATCACTATCTGTAAAGAGCTTATGGATCACCTACCTCACTCAATATGAGCTATGAGTCTTTTTTACAGTGCTGCAAATACTCACGCACAAGTAACTTCACGCAGGTGTCAATCACAGTCTCCATCACATAAAATTCCTCAAAAACACAGATTGGCTTTGCAGGTCAGCCAGCCTAGGCTCCACTGGACTAAGAGAAGGAAGCAATTCCTAATGTCTACAACCTCTTCTGACTCTATCAGTACTCTCCCTTTTAAACCAGAGTATGGCTGAAATATCTGGACATTTCTACTGTTTGCATTTACCATGCCCTCAATTATTATAGCAATGTATGCAAACAAATGTATATTTCAAGGCCATGTTTGAATCTTGGATTTGAATTTCCACGTCCAGCTTCTCTGATTTTCCTGGATTAAAAAATCTGCTGCCACTCAGCCTTTAGAGAAGTAAAACTGACAGTGCAAAATACTGGGCTAACACTGAGAATAATACATTCCTCTAACATACCTGAGTTTGACCATTAGGCACCACCTTGTAGGTATTCTGGAGTTGTCCACTTATTGCTTTACCTGATTTAACAAGAACAAGAAATAAACACACTCAATTACTACTGGCATTGGTCAGAACAAAGCAAAACAGTAATTTATAGGAAACCAGCAACCTAAGCTTCTTTCAGAATGATTTTTTGGAGGTTGTGAAGGTAACAATTGTTTACAGATTATTCTTTGTTCCAACCTACTAGAGGCTATATTTCCATGCCTTCAATAGTGCTTCAGAATAGTGCAGAGTTTCCCTATGCTTGAGAAAGGGTGTTTGTGCCCAAAAGCTTGCAAAGAACTTTTCCCCATCTATTTAGTTGGTCTAATAAAAGATATCACATCTACCCAAGAAGCCTTGCCTGCCTATCTCCTTAGACAAACATAGCTACAACCAACAATCCTTCAGTAGTGCTTAACATTCATTTAGAACAACTCTTGTGTTAATGGAGAAAACAAAGGGGGTTCTTGGGGTTTTAGTTCATGGGATGAATGAGTTTTAGAGATTATTATTTATTGGTTTATGGTTTACACAGCAGTGGTGCTGTAAATAGAGGAGGAATAGTCCATTTTATTACACTCTTTCTAAGGCCAGGTACAGACACTACACTTTTACTGGTATACATGATTAGAAACTGGTCTATATCCTCCACCAAAGGGCAAATGTGTGGTTGGTTTGCTACGATGTAACCTATGCCACTTAAAGAAAAACATGTAACTTAGATTAATTCCGCCTTGGGCTTTTTGAATGTCTGTTCCTAGCCTAAGTGTCTGATCCTCTAATCAAACTAGTGCACATGTCTTTATTCTCGTGTATAGTCCCTCTTGAAGCAGATGTGCTCTTGTGTGGGAATCAAGGTACAAATATATGTATTGAGGACTGGACCTCTCCAAAAATGAACAGAAAGAATATTTTGTCTATAAAAATAGATATAGATTGGACCAGTTCTTGAGTGAAGCTGAGCAGCTATAACTCAAAATCATTGTGAGGAACAGGTCCATTATGGACTAAGGGCTGGATCCTGTAGCAGAGAATGTCAAAAGAAGTTTCACTGGTGACTTTCAACAGAGACAGAAACAGGTAATAACAACTTCAATTACATTCTTCAGCTAGGAAAGAATGCTTGCAGCGACACATGTAGCGCTTGCTTCTTTCACTGACATTTACTACAACATTTTTCTGTGTATACATGCATCCTGAGAGACTTCATAGCAGTTTATATAAACAGTTATGTGAAGAGGCAGATCTAGGATTTGGCAAAGGGGGTTGTAGGAACAGCAACGCATGCTGCTGCTGGAGTGACTGCACCTCAATGCCCAGCCTTTACCAACCTTCCACTCCATACCCAACGGGTCTGGGTAGACCACATTGTGGGAGCCTTCAGGGACTTTTTAAAGGCCTTTTAAATTGGCTAAGAATCACCCCGTCTTCCCCTCTCTGCACTGAGACACCCCCACCTCCCATCTTCCCCTCTTCCCTCTCTCATTGCTGCTGCTTTCCCTACTGTGTGGGGATGGGGAAAGGTCCACTGCCGCTCCTGCCCTTTAGCCAGACTGTGCAGGGGCTGGGCTCATCTGGGACAGCTACAGTGGCAGTAGCCATGGATGAGAGGTAGGATCCCACCTCCTCACCCACCACCACTGCTGCTGTTCCCACTGAGCCCAGCTCTGTGCAGCCTGGCTGGGGTGGACAGGAGGAGATCTGAAGCTTCCTCCACCTCAGGGACAGAGGCAAAAGCAGCAGTGTAGCCAGAACAAGGTAGAAAAAGAGAGGGGTGTGGGGGGGAGGGAGAATGTGTCTCTGAGCATGGAGAAGAAGGGAGGGGGGATTCTCACCTGCCTTGGGGACTTGAAAAAAGTTCCCAGAGGCTTCCATGGCACAGTCCAGTCTGAAGCAGGGTCTAACAATGCCTACACCCCCTCTGGGCCTGCTTCTGGCTGTGTGTACCAATGAGTAACATGATTCTAGGGTATAACTAGTTATTTGAAATGTATGCATGAACGGACCACCAGCCATAGGCTCCCCACCAACTCAGAACAAAATGGCCTGATTATGAAAGATGCTGTTGTTCAGATGATTCCTGCCAAGCACTTGACCTTTCACTGAAATTAAGCACTTCATGTTTCCAGGCGGCATTGTATAGAGGATAGGGCCAGAGGATCAGATAGCCTGGATTCTAATTCTAGTTCTGCTGCTGACATGAGTCGCCTTGAGCAAGGCACTTCCTATGTTTGATGCTGTTTTTCCTCCCACTCTCTGATAGCATTGGTAGTTTGAAGTAATAATTTTTAGATAAATGGATGGCCTCTCACTCTGTATGCCATATAAAACAATGGGTCTTTTAAGTAATACAAACACACAAACAAAAAATGTAGCTACTCACAAAAGACCTTAGGAACAACTTTCCATTAGAGCTCCAAAAATCAAAATGTGTACATTAAATTTGTACAGTTCCACATAATTAATCTGAGTTTGTGTATATATTTAATCTAATCTGTGATTCTGCAAGCAACAAGCACATCATTTTAATTATGGAAACTCCAGGCCAATCCAAACTATGAACCAAATGTTTCCACAGTTGGATGTACTTGGATGTACAATGTACTTCAGTTGGACACTTTATATTGCATTTCTTTTAGTTTTCTTTCTCCTTCGTACCTTCAACATGGGATTTCATTAATTCCAGATATTTTCTGTAGGAAACTAGACCCAAAATAGTTCCTTCAGTTTTTGCCATTCAGATGAAATACACCATGTAGATTTTTTTATTTAAACGTACAGGAAATCTGACTGGAGGTGAATGGAATGGGTGGCATTTTAATGTAGTTTATTTTTTTTTCTCATTGTGCCCAGTTTCTTCATTGGTTTGCACTTTGCTTAGTCTTGTCTAATATGTTACCCTGTCAATAATGTTCAAAGCATTGCATTTTTATTAGAATTCTCTTCTTCCAGAAACATCACTTCACACTTCCTAAATGTCCATTCAATTTATGTTTGGACCAATACCCACTTAAACTTCTGGAGGGTGATATTAAACAGAATTATTTTATGACATGAATGAAAATAATCTGCTGGAATTTTTTTAAAATAATTTGTACTTAAAGAAATGTTGTTCACTTGCCATTCTTTTCCACCTGCTTGCTGAACAGCAAAATGAAAACTGGATTTGGTTGGTTAATTCATTCCTCCCTCTCCAAAGGGTTACCTGTAAGGTTTTGGTTTTTTGATTGTGAACTCAGAACATAACTGAAAATTTTTTAAATGACTCCAGTTTTGCCCTGTTTAAGGGTTCCAGAATACAGACAGGAACGGCAATGAAAACTCCTCCCCATTTTGCTGCTATGAATTCATATGCTGGGATTTCTTCCTCTAATCTAAGGCATATGCTAACTCTAAGAAGAAAACATTTGCTTTCCCTCCATCCCAAAATTTGTCCCTGCTACCTCTCCCTCTACACCAGCAATGCATGGTGGCTATCAACAAGCTACCCCAAACATCATTCAGAAATATGTTATACATAATATAGTAATGTAAATATTATTGGTGGGAGAATGTCAATATTTCAGCTTGGACAATATAACTACAGTGTTTATTTGAAGACCCTGACTGATCACTATCAACACTTACTAGGTTCAAGAGATTTGACCATTTGTCTAATAATCCCTTTCTTCATTCATTAGATGAGGATCCAGTAAGCTCAGCCACTTGAGAATTCCCCTGTAATAGCTGATACAGGCACGGGAGAAAGGCCTTCTGATTACTGCCCCCTCACACCATAGTGCCAATATGTTGCTCCACTGGACTGCTGTGGTGCTTGTAGCAGGCTTTGGCAGTGACCATAGGTTAGAGGAGTCACTGGGGCTGCTGTAACTTACATTGAGAATCAGTACAATCCTCTTCCAGAATATATGGTGGTGTCCAACAATCCCTTATTTGTCATGAGCTATGCTACGCTTGAGCCTTGCTGCTGCTCAGAGCTGAAGCCCATGTTTAGCTGAATCCTATCCAAAATTGGGTTGGAAATCTCAAGTGAAAAAACCTCTTCAGAGATTTCTTATTTTTTCTTTTTCCAGTCAGACTGGAAATACTGAGTCCATATTTGCATGAGAGTTCATGACATGCTTTCGATCAAAAATTCACTTGAAGACATGTTTGTGGAAAGCAAATAAAAAGGGACTGTGACTCAGCAGACACAAATTACAAAAGATGCTACATTTTGAAATGTCTTCATCTGATACCTTATGCAATGGGGTGAGATCTTCCCCTGACCAGGCATTTTTGAAGCTGTCTGCAACTGTGCAGTTGTGTTTGGTCACAGCGACAAACTGCTTTCTGTGGCCAGATAGGGCGAAAATTATCACTTCCGTCTGAGCCCTGAACGTCCACAAAGCCAACCTGTGTTTTCTAGTCAAATACATTTTGTACAAGCCTTCCTCTTCTTAGTATTTGGCCCAAATAGCATAAAATCAGAGCTACTGCACCACAGAATCTCTTAAATTAGCCTTGCAAATTATCCATTAGGTGCGACTGACGCAAGTGGAGATATTTCACAGCTCGCAAGACGATAAAGCTCTCTTGCTTGTGCTTTGTTAAGGGAACCTGAACAGTTCAATTAAAGCGAATGAGAAAGAAAGACTGTCCTTCTTAGGTCACTAGTTCCAATCCTGCTTAGGACAGAGAATCATTACTGTGTGACAAGTGTTCACTGTAAAATGAGCACGATACAAGCTTCCAACCTAACAGGGGATTCTAAGGTAGGAAGGAATATTAGTTAATATTTGTGACATTTTTTCAATAGTCACTGTAAAGAAATTCAGGTTTCAATGGCACCATAATTAAATGGTATTAAATAAAGCAGACAACAAGGAAATGCTCTCAGAACAGCATCCTGAGTTTTGGAGATGTCCTGTAATTAAAGTAACAGCGCCAAATTCTATGGCATGTTGCCACTAGCTCAGGCTTTAACTGAAATAAACAACAAAACCCCTAGTATGGCCAAAGAAGGATGCTTGTACTAGCCAAAAGTGCAGAAGTACACCAACAGTACTTGAAGCATGCCTAGTTCCAACACATTTCGAGTTCTGCCAGGTCATAAGACACATCTTCCCATCACGTGTAATTTAAACAGAAAATACTTTCGTTATGCAGATGATCACTTTTTAAACATTGTTCCTACTTTTGCTAAAGAATTTGCTAGATGCAGAGGACTAAAATCTATGCATACCACTGACTACTAGGGCTGTGCAAAACAGCACTGTTTTGTTTCGACTTCCATTTTGCCATTACACTGGGACAGTGTTTCATTTCAAGCTTTGTCCTGTTTCGAAGCACTGTTCCATTTCATTTCATTCAAACTGTTTCACTATTTCAATGCTATTTAGACATTTTGACCATAGGTTATAATGTAGAAGCATGAAACTGCCTACAACTTTGTACTTTTTTGGTAGATTTGGATGAAGACAGCAGGGATGGTAGCCCCTTCTGAGGGTATGAAGTCTTCCAAGTTTCAAAGAGATTGGTGCAGGGGTTTCTGGGAAACTGCACCTCAAATCTTGAAAGCAAAACTCACAGGGAGGAAGGGGGATGTAGCAGCACAGGTAAAAGCAGAGAGGTACCTGGGGAGTCAGATGTCTGGCAGGTTGCAGTGTGTCAGAACTCCAATGTCTATATTGAATCTATGAGTTTCTGTACATACTACCTAGGAGGCTGATTAAGTGCAGTTCATTGGTTCATCTGTGAAAAGTGGTTTGTAAATTCAAACATGCACTGAACCTCACTAACCTCATCACCAGAAGCCAACTTCCTACAGCCCAAAACACACTGAACAGATCCAAGCCATGCCATGACAAGACATGCAAACCTGCCAAAAATATCTCCAGCATGGAGATATCTTCACAATACAATACAGATCTCCCAAGTGCCCTGATGGAAAATATGTAGGAGACACCAAGCAACAACTGCACACCAGAATGAGTGCAGATCAAAAAAACTGTCAAAGACAAGAACAGAACACCACCTGTCTCCAATCTCTCAGGACTGATCCTCAAAGGGAATTTACAAACCACTTTTCACAGACGAGCCTATGAACTGCACTTCATCAACCTCTGAGGAACAGAAAATCATGGACTCAATATAGACATTGGAATTCTGACACACTACAACCTGCCGGACATCTGACTCCCCAGGTACCTCTCCACTTTTACCGCTACATCCCCTTCCCCGCTCACCCCAGCCTGTCCCTCACCTCCTGACGCATCCATGTCCATTTTCACTGACTGACTTTCTTGCCTGCTTTGCATGCCAGCCTCTGGCTTATTTACTATTCCTTCCATCCAGGAAGAGCACACACACTGACTGCAGGTGCTTCCTCAGCCTGCCAACACAGAAGCTGGCATCCCAGGTAGCTAAGCTTAGCTCACCTGGAGCCTCACAACTCCACTGCAACCAGCAAGCCTCAGGCCTATCAAAGACACAACAGGTTTGGGCTTTCCCCAGGCAGGACTGTGTGCATGCATGTGGTGGCTGGAAGTTATGGCACCAGGTGGATCTTTGGTCCTGGCATTTCCTGGGGCTGCTGTGCTCCCGGCAGTCCCACCAGGCCTCCCGACCCTGACAGAGTGCAGTTTTAGTGGTCATGCCCAAGACCCGGGTACTCCTACCCTATAGCCCCAGTCCATACCTCCAAGTTTGTCCTGGCACAGGACCTCAGCAGGGACATATTCTTCCTCTTCTGTCTGGTGATGCAATGAGTACCCCTTCCAGCTCTGACAGTGGGGCATTAAATGGTTTTTAAAAAAGGAAAAAAGGAAATAGGTGCAGACAGAGTGAGGAGGGTGGCATTCACTCCATCTGTCCCTGGAGCTTGGGAAACCCCAGCAGCGGGAGGTTTACTTTCAGGAACACCAGCTGCTCCACCAAACCAGGATCCAAGCAGGTACAGTGGGGTGTCACTACATCACCAGCAATGCTGAACACCCTCTCACTTGGAACACTGATCAGTGGACAAGACGTCTTCCTGGGCAACTGTAGCCAGATCCGGCCACATCTGGCTGTGGCTTGCCCAGTAGGCCAAGAGGTCCCACAGCAGCGGCTTCACGTCCTCAGTGAGATAGGCAGCCACCAAGGTCTGAGTGCTACCTGCCTGATCATGGGGCATGGTGCCTCTGGATCCCACCATGGGAGCCATACCCTTGGTCCACATTGGCAGCACCTGTGGTGGAGGAGGAGACTGGCTGGTGGATGGCATGTTGGCATGGGACAGTAGATCCTCTTCTTCCACATCCTGCCTCCACCATTCTGCCTCCCTGACTCCCTTCACCAGCACCTCTGTCCACTGATTCAGGCTTTAGCTGCTACATATGCTGTCCTTCACCCTCAGGTCACACATGGTGGCCAGCACATGGAGCATACTGGACCAGAAGGGATCAAGCCATTTCTTGATGCCCTCCTTCACCCAGCTCACCAGTCCCTGCATGTCTGGTGACAGCGGCTTGCCCCAGCCAGGAACACTTATCTCTTGGAAGCTCTCCATTTGACTCTGAATCAGGGATCACCTGGCTAAGGAGGGCATTGCCAGCATTGAGGGCCTCAGTGGCCTCGAGGAAGAGCCTGAGGACCACCAAGATCTGGGAGATGGTATCTCACTCAGCTCTGTTCAGGGGGCCACTGATCCCAATCTCCCCAAGCAAGGCCATCTCATGGATGGCCTTCTGTTGCTCCACCAGCCTCTCAAGCATCAGGTATATGGATTTCCACCAAGTTTCCACATCCTGCATGATTCTGAGCTCTGCCTATTTGTCCCACAGCATCTTGCCTACCTGAATGGTCTGGTGGAAGTAGCCTGCCACCTTTCTGCATTCCGAAATGAGCTTGCTGGTGGTGCTGGTGCCATCACCAGCAGCCCTGTCTCCCTCCAAGGCATCCCAGACAAAGAGGTAGAACTTGTGTACCACACAGCAGATGCCAACAAAGTTGGCATCACAGACCACCTTGATCATATTGGCCCCATTGTCAGTGACCATGAACTCACAGGTGAGCTCACTCTGCCCACTGAGCCACACCTGCACCAAGTGATTCGTGGCCCCCATTATCTTGGTTGCTGTGTGGGACTCATCCATCACCTCGGCTTGAAGGAGAGCCCACCAACAGCCTGACTAGTCACACCACCCTGTGAGAGAGAAGTAGGTATGATCTCCACCCTGGGTGCTCCAGATGTCCGAGGTGAAATGTAAGGCCACCTGTGGACCTGCCTTGCACAGCTCCTCCCTCAAGTACTCCCTGCATGCCTGATACAGTGAAGGCACCATCATCCTCCTGAAGGTGGTGCATGCAGGGACTTGGTATAATGGGGCCACAAGTGCCGTGAGCCACCTGAACCCTGGCCACTCAACTAAGGAGAAGGGCTGGCTATCCAGAGCAAGCATCTCTCCGGTGCTCTGGCTGATCTCACTCGCCCTTGCAATGTGCCCCCATTTCTGTCCACCTTTCCCCCACTGTTCCAGGGTGGCCTGCCTCCGTTTTGGGCAGATGGGGGCTTTGGAGCAAGAGGGGGACTTCTTTTTGGGCCCACTGGTGCCAGGATGAGGAGGAGCAAGGGAAAGGAGGTGGTGCCTGCGAACATGAATCAGCTCATGAGTTTTGTTCCCTTGCCCTGGCTGGTTTTGGCTCGGCAGTGCAGGCACATAGTATATGTGGGAACATCTGCCAGCTCAAAATGATCCCAGAACACACTACCCACTCGCTTCTGGGGTGCGGGTGCATGTGTGGGTGCTGCAATTTCCCCTTCCTCATCAGGCAGAGGCACAGCAACAGGAGGAGTGGACTCAGCTGAGCCACTTGCCTCTGCCCCTCTACTACAGCCTTCTCATGAGCTTGAAACAGGTCAAAACAGTGTTGAAACAAAACAACTGGTGACATTTTGCACAGCCCTACTGACTACCCATCAAACTGACAAGCTGGTTGATACTGACTTCCTTAAAAAGTAGGTACTACAAGAGTGCTGACAAATTGTATCGTTTTGGTAAGTTGAAATGTTGTTAAGTACTTACTAGATAGAACAGTCTTGTGATTGAAACTCTTGCTCCAAATCCCATCTTCTGTGTTGTCTTTAACTCCAAATTCATATAGTGTGTTTGGCTTCAGATTTTCCACCACTGTCTCAGTAGCTGGGCAAAGCTGAAAAGCCCACTTCTTGTTTTTATCCTTTTCTCTGTAGCGAACTGTATAAAACCTGTGTAACAAAAAGGAAGGAACTTTTTTTCATACGGAGGAAATGTATTCACAGGGAATTGATTTCTGAAAAGGACATTTCCTACTTTTTTTCTTACCTACAAATTGCTATGTGGGAAAGTTTCGCTTGTGGATTTCTGCAATATTGCTAAAGATTCTTTACACAAATGGCCATATCTTGTTATTTCCAGCCTCTTGGTGTCAACAAAGAAGCACACAGGTGTAGACAAAATCACTATGCCTGTGTCTACACTGATGAATAGGGCTGATCCCAGAGTAGTTGTCAGACAACCTGGGCAACATAATCTGCCTGTATCACACTGTGCAATCAGCCTTCAAGTTCTCCACACTGTGCTTCTTGTTATTATTACTATTAAATCCTATAAATCAGTCTGTAGATTACATGACTGGTTATGGGTGAGAGGTAGAGGGGGAGAGCGTGTGAGAGAGAGACTTCTTTCTGATTTTCTAAACCTTTATGATAAAAATGTTAAAAACAAAAGGTAAAAATGCTCAGCAGGAGCTGAGCATGTAACACTTGTCAGTAACAAAAACTCCATATGACCTCCTGCCCCACCGTACCCTTCATAGAGATAGACATTTAGGACTAGCTGCCCATCTTCCAGTTTACAGACTGCCATCTTCGTGGCCCAGTGTAACACAAACTGATACGCATTTTGTTACAAAATCAAATGTGCCATGCACCTGGACCAAGAAGCAGAAGAGTTGGAGGGCATTATCAGAGCTGGCCTCTGTGCGCTAGTTTCTATGGCTTTTTAGAGTCAGCATCTGGGCCTGGCCCAGTTGGAAATTGGCCAAGAAGATCATGCTCCCCTCATCTGCGTGGTATGGGATGGAGAAGATGCATAGAGTCTCAGAGAAGTCCAAATCCAGCATGCCTGAGAGGGCACTGAGGACAGCAAAGAGAAGCCGCAGCCAGGGACAGTCTGGGAAGGCATGGAAGAAAGTGTCTTTTTACCTCTTCTTTGCAGAAAAGACAGGCCACTGGAGCTGTGGGCTTAAGTGACATACAAATGTGCCCGTGGCCAGGAGAGAGTGAGGAAGCATAGTGCGGAAGAGTTGGATAGCAGGAGCGGGGACCTATGCAATTGTGGCTGGTGGACTTTTTGTGTTCAAGGCCTGCATGCCTGAGTTAACTCCAAAACAAATTGAAAGGAAGGGTGAGGTTAGCCTCATACCTGGAAGTTCAGCAGAGCTCTGAGGGCCTACTGGACACCTGACAGCCAAGGCCTGAGTATACAGATTTTCAATGTAGAAGGCTGGGGGGTAGGCTTGAGAAAGGCAGACCCTAACAATCAGTGTACACATGTCCTGCATCTTCCTAGCAAAGGTAGCACTGGCACAATTCACTCTATGTGCATATTGCCTTCATCCTGCAGCTTCCAGCACCGGGGACATTGGCACTGGGAGGGAAGGTAACCAGAGTTATAATACATCAGCTGCTTATTTCTTGTGGAAGACCTTTCTTGTCAGCAAGTTCCTGTGGTGCTCCAAAGTCTGTCAAAACAGTGTTGGCCCCCACAGTGAAGTCCCCAAATCACAAGGGGATGCAGTTCTAATGGTGTAAGTACAGTGCATAAATAATAAGTTGTACTTACATAACAACCTTCACCCAAGGATCTCAGGGAGCTTTACTGCAAAGTTCAAAATTACTCCTGTCACTTTAAGAAAAGTGAAGAAACTGAGACACTACCTTCAAACAGTCTGAAAACCAATATACTGGAAGATAGGAGAACTCTGAAATTAAAAACTTGTTCCATGAGAGTTGCCTGACTTATGCCCTCCATCACCCTGGAAAGCAATTAGTCTGATGCTAGCAAGTATAATTCAACACAGAATAATTTATTACAATTAGGGCTGCAAAAAGCCCACATCTTGCCATAGGTTTTTATATTTAATATACATACTGTGTCATTGCCAAGATATGTGAGGGAATACAAAGGTATCTGGCAGGCTTAACTCAAGTACTGCTGAAACATGTTAGGCATACCATAAATAAATACATTTAATTTCCTCATCCATCTTACATTTGCATCAACTGGAAAGGCACACATTCCATCCAGTGGTATTTTTCTTGACTTGAAAAATGACTCCAGGAGAAGAAATTTAAGGACACATAAATAATTAAAAAAAATCCTACTCTTTCTCCCTCTCTCCTATATACCAAGAAATCACCCAGAAATCAAGAAAAGCATAAAAAGACAGACACATTTTCAGACATGGATTTAAAAAAAATTCATCCATAATATATAAAGACAGGTAGGGTGCAGAGAAAGAGTGGGATCTTAAGAAAACACCACAAATAACTCTTTAATCTAGCACAAAGGTCTAGTCATACTATTGAGCGTGAAGGTAGTTTTATGGGCCAAACATAACAGCACTAGCACATAAGCCCACCTTTGTCAATGTTACAAAAAGTGCTTCTAGCTAGGATTATTATGAAAGGTAACTGCTGAACTTAGGGAAAATACTAAAATAAACCCCAAGGCAAGTCAGGTTGCATATCACAGCAGTTTTCTTCACATGTTTAAAGGGTTGGATTGAGTTTATCTGTGTCTTTTATCTAAACTGGTTCTCTCTTTCAGTCCAATAGATTTAAACTTGCAAGGAAATCCAGATCTACCAATGGTGCATCAAAGCCCAACCCTTTGAGGTTCTCCTGCTGTCTATACCATGGTGAAATGTGGGCTGAACTCAATCCCTTTCCTACAATATATGAGATGAAATGTAGAGAAACTTTACATTTGCCCTGTACCTTTATATCCTTGGGTGAGAAACACTAAAGACAAAGGATAATTTTCCATGCATTTTTAAATGTTATTAATATCTCAGGATATTTATATTCTACTCTCCACCACAAATTTGCTGTCCTACAGTGCCATGATGGTTAAAAGATTCAAAGCTGTTTTCATCCTCAGAACTTTTGAAACACAAGTGTCTATCTCCCTAGTGCCATGAGATAACTTGGTAACCTCTAACATATCTGGGGGCACGGGTTTTACAGAATTTGTTCTAGATACTAAAACATCAGCTTCTAGCAATCTTTTCATGCCTTTTGTGGGCTCTCTCATTGCTCTATGGCTACCTACTTAGCCCAAACTTTTGCTGCTGCCTCCATTACATATGCATGTGAGAATGTGTCTGCTTTCTTTTGATGACCACATAGCAACATACCAATCCCAAGAGAGGTCAAATGGCAGAAGTCTTTAGGCTTCTTTTCATTCACAATGGACCTTCACATTTTATAAACACAAGGGCATTAAACATGGTATCAGGCCTACAACAGTGTAACTGGAGTCCTGCAGCCAGTTTTGAGCTCCTTACTTCAAGAAGGATATGGACAGTTTGGAAAGAGTCCAGTTCAGGGCAACATGATTAAGAGCCTTGGAGGAAAGACTTATGAGTAAAAACTGAAAAAGCTAGGGTTATTTAGCTTGGAGAAGAGAAGACTGAAAGGGGATCTGATAACAGTTTTCAAATACCTGAACTGTGATTATAGGGAAAATGGAGATGGGCTTTTCTTTGTGGCTGTAGGGGACAGGACTAGGAGCAATGGCCTCAGTCTGCAGCAGGAAAAACTTAGGCTGGCGATTAGGAGGAGCTTTCTGACTACGTGAGGAGACACGTACTGGAACGAGCTACCCAGAGAAGCTGTGGAATCTCCATACTTGGAAACTTTCAAAAGCAGGTTGGACAGAAACTGGCCTGGGGTTTAGTCAGGGATGATCCTGCCTTGAGAAGGGGGCTGGATGAGATGACCTTGTGAAGTTCCTTCCAGCTATACTTTCCTATGATCCTATAAACTAATGTTTTGCCTTGTGTGTGTATAACACATTGTACCTCTAATATTTTACAATCATTCTTCTTTTGTAAGTCCTGTGAGATAGGGAAATACCATCCCCCTTTATAGATAAGACTTACAGATACTTACAGGATAAGAGACTCAACATCACCAAGGCAGAGGTGGGTCTGAATCTGAAGTAATACTGCATCTTAGGCGGAGGTCTTGTAGTCTCTATTCACACTTCAGAGACTTTCACAGACTTATACAAGGAACAAGAAAAGTAGTGACTTTTCTGCATATAGAGAACAAGCTTTAGTTACTGTATATGAAATGAAGCTGAAGTTAAGTAGGGAGAGAGAGGAGATCAATCAATTAAAATTAATTCCACAAAAATTAACAAAAAGGAGGAAAAACCTCACAGAGAACCTGTTAATCATGAATAAGGTTTTAACTGAATATAATTCTAGCCTCCAGTGTAGAAACAGCTCTGGCCTTAGATAATAACCCCACAGGGAACATTCCTACAAACCAGCTTTATAACTGGGGTTTAAAAAACAGTGCAAAATCCAGTAGGTGGTTTGCGTTCATTTGTTCAAATTGTTTCATTAGGAACAGATAAGTATCTCATGAGAGAAGTGTTCTCTTGTCCAGCCTATTAAAACATCCATTGAGGGCATAATGATTTCAGCTGGAACCTGATGCAACTCATATTGAAAACATTAAAAGTGATGATTTTCCCAATCCATTTTCAGTAAACTGAAATCAAAACAAAGCCACCCTTAACATTTTTAAGGCGGCATTCTTACGAATACTCCAAGTAAACTATTTGTAAACGAATCAATACTTTGCATGAGTTCTAAGGTTTATGAGCAACAAGTTCATAAATTCAGTACAGGTGGTTAAAGAGAGAAAATGAATTGGTAAAATTCCCCAGTGGACTGCCAAATTGTAACGGGAAGCCTCTAGCCCCATTCTTAAGACAGAAAGAGTGAGAGAGACAGTAAGAGAAAGAGAGAGAGAGAGGGAACTGTCTCTCTAAGACAGATGGCTTAGCTGTATAAACTGAGTTACATAAGCCAAACAGCAGGAAGTGCTAGGCAGAAGGACCCTGGTAGTGGAAGGGAGAGAAGCTCCTGTAGGTGCAACCCAGCTGTATTTAGGAGGGCCTGGGGAGAAGGCACCCTCTAAGAACTGAATAGACTGGAAGGCACCCTGGAAACAAGAGCCAGACAAATAGGCATGGGGTGGGTGTGAGGAGAGTAGGAAGGCCACAATGAAAGGTGCTCTGTAGAAGTGTGAACTGACAAGCCACCTGAGACTAACTGATGGGCAGGATAGGGGGGTTGTAAAGACTAAAGACTATGAGGGCCTGGGAAAGGAAGTCCTATGATGCAAGAAGGGAGAGGCATATGAAGTTTTGCCCTCTGACTAAATTGAGGGTCTACACCCAAATTACTAACATCAAGGTGTAGCAGGCAAACAAATTAGGTATTTGCGTGGTCAGTCAAACAGACAGATGGGAGTTGATCTTCAGGGGGCAGCAGGTAGCCCTATGGACTCTGTACCAAGACTGTCACACAAACTAAATGAGTTGCCATAGCTTGCATAAGAACATGTTGCTGACAGAGTTTTCATTGGCATTTCTTTAATTTATCTTTAGTTGTTTTTAATCTTTCCTTTAAAAATAAAAGAGTTTAAACCAGACAAGCAACCAACAGAGTTGAGAACCCTTGCGTGCAATGAAGTAGAAACATTATTTCCAGGAAACCTTTTGTTCTGGCAAAGTTCACAGAGAAAACTCTATATTTTACATTAGGATGTTCATCATAAGTTGCCAAGCCCATGCTTGCTTGCTTTGGAAGAAACCGGACAAACCCTTTTGCAGATCCAGCAAACAATAGGATGAAGAAGTGAAATGGAATTTGTCTCAGTAAAGTGGGCATGGAACACACACTGCTACAATACTCAAATCAAATCAGCCCACCAGTCCTGTGTGGTATGTATGAGAGAGAGAATACAATGCTGGCTGTACTGGATAAACAAAGAAAACATAGAATTCAAGGCAGGTGTTTCCATAGTCATCACAAAAATGTATTGCAGAGTAGGTATTTTGCTCGTACATAAAATCAGTCCAGACTTGCCTATACAGATAGTATTAAGAATATTTTTTGCTGTGGGGAGTGCCTTTTATCAGAACATATTTATAGCCCATTACACTGAAACTTTCTACAGTAAGCATTGATTAATATATCTTAAAGTTCACTGGGTTCTCTGCTTCTGCCCGTATATATGGCTGTATGTTAGGCGAGTCCTATAAAAATGAATCTCTAATGAGCACTGTTTTCCCACATCATAAAGTGCATCTAAATGAGGTTCTTCAAGAGATCTCTGATGATGCATTTCATCCCTCTTTCTTCATGTGGCAACTAAGCTCACCTACTTCAACAATCCAAAATGTCAAGGGGACAGAGGTATTGTATTTGTTACTAGAGTTAGTGTGGTCTAAAAATGACAGGCAAATGAGTGGGGTAAAGAAATACATAGCCCAAGTCATCCAAGGTGATCTTCCTATATGTGGAGGTTTAACACACCATGAAATGATCATTCTTGAAATTGTCAGCCAACATACTTCCTCAGATACGTGCCACATTCCTCCCCAGTATAGATATATCTATACAATTCCAAATGAAGATAATGGTAAAAGAATAACAACAGAAATAGAGCAAAAAAGCCAAAGGCAATCTTTTCATTCAAAACACCCTCCTTGGGCTTAGTTTTCTTCTGCCTCACAATCTGCAGTTATTCACACCTGGTCAAAGTGACTGTAAACGATTTCCATCCCACCTAGAGGCATGTTGCCTCTCTTCTGTACTCTATTGTTAGCCATGTAAATTATATCATATTGCATAAGCTATTGGAGAGTGAGGCCAACAGTCAACTTAGTTTCTATTTTTATATGCCTACTAACCAAGACAGTGAATAGCAGCACTTCAAAGGAGTAGCATCCATACAGTGTATCTGAATATTTTCAAATGCACTGCTGTCATCCAAAGACCCATTTTTGCTTGTACTGAATTTGGACAACAGGATCAAGCCCTAAATTCTGGGGCAGGCATGCAAATCCTTCTGATCCAGTCTCAATGACATTGCCTTTCCAGTGCCCCAGTGATTTCACTTTCATCCGTCAAATGATCAACAGACTAGCTCTCTCTGCAGCCAGATTCCCCAGTTTCTGAAGAGTTATTCAATATCAGTAACACCTACACTGCCAAAGTATATGGGCCAAAACCATTAAATACTGGAAATCTTGTACAACAGATTGTCTTATGAGATTTCCAGCCTAATTGCCAAACCAACTTGTTTTGTATAAATACTACAATTTTTTTTGGAAGTTTATCCAAACCAAAATTCAAAACAATTTAATCATGGTTAATTTAGTTACACATAGGAATAAAGAACCATTATTTCCAATTAGACTTAGATGAATTGTGAACATCCCTAATCTGTGATTTATTTAACAGATTCAGTCAGTGTTGTCATAGAACACAGGATATAAAACCAAGACTGGTCATTTCAGTGTGATTTCTTCAAGGAAAATGGGTCAGTTTTATTAAGAGAACTCTGCCAACTTGCTAATTACATGTTATGTTTTTTTTACTTTGCTATTGTTTCAAATAACCTTATTATTACTATAACAAAATAATTAGAAAAATTGTTTCACTCTGTTTTTTAAGTTTTACTTTGTTCTTTTCAAGTGTATGCATACAGTCAGGTTCATTATTCCCCCAGTATAGTCAAGTTTCTTCTGAAAGCTACTGCCACTGACATACATAGAATAATTGGAAAAATTGGACTGGAAATGACTCCCAAGAGGTCACCTAACCCAAGTCTCTTCTCAATGTAGGATCATTCCTGTCTAAACAATTTCAATAGTCACATGGCCCTCATATTGTTAAACATATGTCTTTTTTGGATAAATTTATCAAAATGACTTTGATTTTTTGACATATGGAATGATGGCAGCCAACACATTTTCCCTTGCTCAAACAAACTTTCAGCATTGTTTTTCTGATGGTAAACACTGAACTTCAAAATGTTAAAGTAAGTGTGTTAATAATTTTCACTGAGGAATTTTGTAGAGGCAGAACACAGGAATGAAAATTCACAGAAAAAAGTTTCATTAAGTGGTAAGCTGCATGCTTAATGACACTGTAGCTCCTCACAGCTGGATGTGTACAGCGAGCTAATTGGATTTAAGGAAATGTATAAGCACGTTCCACAAGGCAACAAAATGGTTTATATTTTTCATGCCTTATTTCTACTTATCATGGGAAATAAAATGACCAATCCCCCCTGCCCTCCCCTCATTGTTGCAACATTAAGACAATTAAAATCGCATGCCATTTCAGGAAATGTCAATATAAATTTTGCAAAGTTCTTAACCCAGTCATGTTACGCACACACAATACTTTCTGTTCCTTTTTCTTCTGAGGAAAGCTCCAACTATGCCTCTTAAGTATAGGTCCAGACAAGCTGTTTTACAGGGAAGAGCAAGGGCAGATCTGCTAGGTAAGGAGACATTTAGTGCACCTTTAAGATGGTATAGACCAGTGTGCTCTTTTCTTCTTCCATCTGGTCAAGCTTCAAAGTTCTCCCTACTAGGGAGTCCCTACCTCCTGAGACCTACATAGTTGCTCATGCCCCAGGCACACTAGATGGGGCAGATTCCTACACTTATCCAAGTACAATGACAAGCTGTGTTTAACATGTGTATGGGGACCCAAAATGGAATAAGGTGAAGAGTCCTTTGACTTTGTCCTACCTCTCATCTAACTGCCACAAAAATACAGGACATGCATAAAACTGAGTTAACACTGAGGGTGGCACTGTTGTACTTCTTGACCTTGAGATGTTTAATTATATAAGCACAACACTGCCGTAACAATAGGGTGACCATATTATTTTTAAGGAAATCTGGGATACTGCCCCCAACCCTGCAAGTCAGCAGCTCTGCTGCAGGCAAACACAGAGGCAGGCAGGCAGGGGCATGAGAGACAGTCCGGCAGGGAGGCGAAGCGGCATCATAGGCCATCCAAGCGTGCGGGCAGGCACTGCTGCTGCCCGACCACAGTGCTTTAGGCAGTCATCCATGTGGCCCACATCTCAGGCCGACACTTTGAGGCAGACAAATTCAGCTTGCCAAATTCTTTTCTCAATGCTGAGAGAGTGTTAGGACAATGTTAGGACACTCCCATTCTGTCTCCATGCTGGAGTGTGCCCTGTGCCCCTGCTCATCTGCCTCTTCCTGCAGCAGCCAATTCTGGAACTTTTGTTTCAATATGCACCAGTCGGCCAGGATGATGGGATGGCCTACAAAATCTGGGACTGTTGCGGCCAAACCAGGATGTATAGTCACCCTACTTAACAGTGTTTTGCATTTAAGACACAAAAATAAATACTATTCCTCCTCCATACACACAGGCCATGTCCAAACGAGACGCTGACTGTGCAGAAACGAGAGTTACTGTGACACTGGCTGCATAGCAGCAATGAAGTACAGTGTAGTCAGCGTCTCATGTAGACGTGGCTTGAGTCTTAAGACTTTGCGTGAAAGTTTTCCTATCAAATAGAGCAAAGCTAGGAAGCTTTGATTCTGAGTCTACAAAGAACTGAGTACTATCCAAAGTAATACAGCATGTCTTCAATCATTTCATTGGCTGCTAAGAACATTGAGCACCTTGCAGGTGGCAGAGGGTATTCCATTAAGCAAGTTCTTCATTTAGTAATGTTGAAAAGTGTCAGAGAGAGATACCAGAATGATATGAAAGCAACATGAAGATCACCTGTAAGAAATGCCATAGGTAAATCTCTTGTCAAGCATATGGCTAGAGTTTTTAAATATGTGTATTTCTTGACATTTGATGAAAGTGGTATACCTGCAACATATATATGGAAACTTCACTCACCTAACAGAAGAGTTATAACATAGTCAGTGATTTCCCTGGAAATATGACACCTACTGGTTCAATACTCCTTCATGCCATCTGCTCACACTGCCAATTTTTCCAAGGAGTAATTCCACTGAAGTCAGAGTTACTCTAGGGAGGAACTTGGCCAATGTTGTTCCATATGGTTTCCATCTCCAAAGTCAGTGATGTGTCCAACTAGACTACATTATGCAACATTTGTATAACAGCCTAATGACCATCCAGACATCTGTCAGATGGTAAAATTTGCGTCACTGAAAACACTGACTCTGCTTCAGGACACCCAGACGTAAAATTTCCAACCCTAATGTTGATATGAATGCATGCATTTTGCTAGGAGAATACATTTACCACACACTGCTGGTAAACAGCAGCGGCTAACCACAACAGTAGAATATTAACACTTTAAATACAGTCAACGTGATGTTTCAAAATGCAGGATTAATTAGATTTCCTACTGGTGGCCTCTGGGCTGCATGCAGCCCACAAGTGGTTAAGTTGCAGCCCCTGGACTCCCACCTAGCTACTACTCCTCCCGTCACTGTGGCTGCAAGGACAGTCTGAGTTTCTGGGTTCCCTCTTGCTCCTCCAGCTGCTGCTTCCTGTGCCAGCTCCAAGGGACAGGGCATGCAGTGCAGCCTTGGGTGGATGTTGGGGTGGGCAGTCACAAGCATACAGTGCAGTGATGAAGCGTGCACATGGGCATGCCATGCAGCACTGGGGGTTGCAGGTATGCAATGCAGTGGTGGTGGGGAGGGGGCAGAAGGAAAAAGGATATCAAACTTTATTTTAACTCTACCCTTTCTCCTTCTCCTTTCAAACTAATTCTCTAAATAAAGAAGGTAGCCCAAATATGGGGTTTATCAACTCTGGCAACGTCCAATTCAGCACTTGCCAATATTATATTGTAGAGAAGTGGGAGAAGAGTTTCAAGAACTCTTGAAAGTACCTGAACTTTGGAAGATTTGAGAAATGGATATGGTACAGGTGAGCTTTATGCACTACTAGAGGAGGAAAGCACATGTCTAATCTGAATAAAAACACACTTAAATACAGTTCAACACAATAGGTTGCAAGGAGAAAATATAATTCACTCACTCTACAACCTAGTGGAACATGCCATTAAGTATGTTAAATGGCAAGTTTAAAGTTTGTGCTGAAAATGTTATCGTTCCCTGTTCACCCATACTGACCAAAGGAAGTGACAATCTATGCACTTACTATCTCTTGCTGGGTGGGCATATGCTGGGCATTGTCTCTGAAGTCTCCTTCTGTCTTTCCACTTAAATGTTAAAAATAGAAAAGTCCCCTGCCTTAAGAAACTTCTGATCCTGTGATCCAAAGTGTAATTCAGTCAATGTAAAGTTCCACCAGTTTCACTGGGCTTCAGATAAAGCTGTAAGTGCCCATATCCAGTTGGATGACATTAGCAAAAGTTTCACCATTAGGTTCAAGGGGAACAAGATTGGGTTCTAACTAGACAGATATAGGAAAGGATCTGGGATAAGAATGGTAACAGATGGTGTTAGCATTTGCAGGGATAATAAGCCAAGAAAAAAGTAGTGGATTAATAAAAGACTTCAAGGAAAATACCCAGGTCATTGGGTTCATGCAGCTGGGGAAGCTATTCCAAAGCACTGGAAGTGGCATGAAACAGGATAATGAGGCACAAACACTGTTCACTCACTCCCTGAAACCCCACCAGGTTCAATGGGGCTCAACGGAGGGGCTAGAAATAAGGGCAGTATTTGCCCCTCTGCCAGAAGTCATGGGGGACATAAAGCGAATACCCAAAAAGAGAGACCGGAGAAATAAAAACACTTCCTTCCTACAAGGCATTCAGTTCATGAATTGCATCCATATTGTTTTCATTTGGAGAGAGTTGCTTAAAATGTAACAGTCCACTTAGC
Organism: Crocodylus porosus; assembly: GCF_001723895.1. Classification (NCBI taxonomy): domain Eukaryota; kingdom Metazoa; phylum Chordata; order Crocodylia; family Crocodylidae; genus Crocodylus; species Crocodylus porosus. The sequence continues at coordinate 7,986,751 of NW_017728906.1, read as the reverse complement.
TGACAAAGCTGCCTGACACTCTGACCTCTGTAGAAATAGCCACCTGGTAAACAAGTCAAACCTTTCTGACCTGATGACCCAGTTTCTTATTCTCACTAATTACTTGGCATAATCCAGCAAAATCCTAATACTTAGGTACAGTGCTAATTAGGTCCAATCCTAATAATTTACATTCTACTCCAAGTGGAAGCTATCAATAATACCAAATTAACAAATTCAAAAGGACAGATACAGGAAACAAAAAAAAAAAAAATCAAGCATTATTAAAAGATCTCTTAATTTGTTCTTTCCTCTATCAGGCTTGTGCCGACGATAAGTGATTTAACTTGTGCTTGGATGGGGTAACAGTAGTGTATTTCCACTGACTTAAATTGTGTTACTCTCAGTTTGTAGTAGCATAACTGAAGTATGACTCAGGCCCAGCAACTTCACAAGAACAAAGGATCTAAATATGAATAGCAAGAAAACTTTAGCAGATAAATGCTTGCCTTAATCAGTGCTGATGTGATTGCTGTTGTCAAATTTTGGTCAGCTGCTTACCTTCATACTCTTCAGTTTTAAATGTCAAATGAAATAATGAGTTTCACAGACCCTGTCTTTGGGTATATTTACCTGTCACTAGCACAGTTACTCATTGCAGTCCAGTCATGATGTGGATTGACTAGGATGCCCCAGGAAAGGAAGACAGAGGATGGGGTCAAAGTGCCCACTACCAGTTGCAGAGGTTTGGACATCTTGGTCTGACCTGTGCAAGAAAGAGACAGTACCAATTACACTTAATTTCTCTCCTGTGTTTTGGGGTAAGAACTTGTAGTGGGATGACACCAACACCAACATAAATTAAGATTTAAATTCCCCTGTCAATTCAAAGGGAATGTATAATGCAGGGCAATCATATTTGATTTGATGGGAGTACCCTTCCCTCTCAGTTGAGAGAAAATACTCAATTTCCAAGTGATTATAGTACTACACATCTCCTTAGTAAGAATCATCAGTACTACTAGATTTATATCCAGTGCCAATTTATACTGAATGATTTCTTTTTTGCCAGGAGGACAATGAAACCTACCAACTTACTTCCCTTAGAGTTGTTGACAGGCTGCAAGTGGTGCCTATAATCTGACTACATGTCTTCCCTTAAGCCATAAACTCTTATGCAATATTTGGAGTTTATCTTTGCCTGAAAACAGTTCTATAGCCATTCTTCTATAGTTGAATAAAAGCATCTAGACAAGGCAGTGATCTACCAAGTGCTATGCATTGTCATGGAGCAAATTTGGCTTCAAGATTTGTGCCTCTTTATGCCTCCCATCTTTCATCAGCAGTACCTCAAGAGAGTTAAGGAATAGTATTTATGAGCTCTAAAGGGATTTCCAAAAAAAATTGCAAGGACGTGTGACTAAGTAATTTGCGGGTAGCTGGAGAATCCCAGCTGTGGGCGTTGTGTGCTACATTGATGAGAAGCATATTCACATTTTGTTTCCCATTCAGAGGAAGCATGTTGTGATGCAAAATACTGTGGAATGAACTAAATTTTAAAATGGGCAAAATGCTAAACATATGCCTGTTCTGTAGACTAATTTATCCTTTTTCCTCCCTGATGGTGTGTGCATGCATGTTTCTTACATAGCTCATTTATTTCTCAAGCTATTTGGCATCCCTCCTGTCTACAGTGAAATAATTTCCTTAATTTACTTTCTGAGGAAAGAAGGATCACATGCATATGAATTTTTATGGACGAGAAAGGCCCGTTTCTTATCTGTAACTATACAGCTTCACCTTAAAGCATTTTCCTGAGAAAAGATGATTTGTGCTCTAAGTCTACTGAATATATCTTGAAAAAACTTGAAGTCAGCTGATTCTTTAAAAGGATACCTACACAATTAAAATTAATTTCAATATGTTAATATATTGTAAGCAGTACCCCAATATATCTTAAAATGGAGATATTTATAATTTAAAAAGCAAAGGAAGATCACTCAGAGATTCCTAAAAAAACTCATAATTACTTTTTTTCTCTGAACTCTATAAAAGTCAGGCTTAAGAGTTTGTCAAAAATAAGGAAATAAAAGAGACTCAACTCAAACATTTTAAAATGGGTTGTCTGTAAAGTGTCACATTCTCTAGGAATATGTAATAATATGCTAGTAAGGTTTAACTTCCATTCATTTGATACGACTGACACTTCATGCAAATATCAAGCCTGTTGAAAGCCTATGAGTAAAGGGGAGCAGCAGGAAGGATGTCATGGTTGGGGTCTGCTGTAGACCACCAAACTAGGAGGAAGAGATAGATGACACCTTTAAACAACTGATGAAAGTTTCCAAATTGCAGGGCCTGGATCTTATGGAGGAATTTAATTATAAGGACATCTGCTACAAGGGAAACCCAGCAGTACACAAGAACTGCAGCAAATTCTTGGTGTGTGTTGGGGAGACATTTTTAATACAGATGGCAGAAAATCCAACTAGAAGAGAAGTTCTTCTTGACTAGCTGCTTACAAACGGAAAAAAATGGTTAGGAATGTGAAGGTGGGAGGTAACCAGGGTGACAGTGACCACAAAATCATAGAGTTCATATGTCCAAAGGGAAGGAAGAAAGGACAGCAGTAAAATAATTATGCTGGATTTCAGAAAAGCAGATGTTAACAAATTAATGGAGCTAGTACACAGGATTCCCTAGGAGGAAAGTTTAAGGGGAAAAGAAGTCCATGAGAGCTGTCTGTATTTTAAGGAGGCCCTTTTGAGGGTACAGGAGCAAACTGATACAACAAAACTGTGCAACGTGTAAAAGGAGACCAGCCTGGCTAGACAGCAGTCTCTTCAATGAGTTGAAACCCAAGAAGGAATCATACAAAATGTGTAAATTTGGTCATAGTACTAGGGAAGAGTGTAACGGTATTATACAACCATGCAGGGGGAAATTAAGGCAGCTAAGGTACAGTTTGAGATGCAACTGGCAAGGCACATAAAGGGCAATAAAAAAGGATTTTACAACAATATCAAGAGTTAGAGAATGGCCAAAGACACTATAGGTCTGTAGCAGGGCACTAAGGTGCCTACTATTGATAAACAGTAATATGGGGTCAGCTGCCAGTCACCAGGGCAGCACAGGTGTGGGATGCCGAGACAACCAGTTTGGTCAGCTGGCCAGAAGGGGGCAGGGCCTGGCCTATATAAACAGCCAGGCTGAGGCCGGAAGGTCAATTCCCCTCTGGCAGTGAGGAAGGTGGAGCTCTGTTGGAGCAAGCAAGGCAAGCAGAGCAGAGAAGCCTGATGGTCTGAGCAGTTTCTGCATGAGGATACTGGGTGGAGGAAACCCTAGCAGGGATATGAAGAAAGGTTAGCTAGTTTGGCTCGGAATTTATGTTGGAACACAGGAGTGGTAGTTTTCTGTTTTGTCGTTGTGTTACACTGGAGGACCGGGTGAGGCTGTAGGGGTTGGAGGAGGCCTCATAGGAGCTCCCCAGTAGTGTGGGGATTCCTGGCACTGGAGAGGGCACTGCATTTTGGGGTGTCCTGACCCCGGCCCCAGTGTGGGCAGTATTGGGAGGAGCCCAGTGTGGGTGCAGGCGAGAAGCCCCAGTGGGGTGCAAGACCCAAAAAGGGGGTCTGGAGGCCAGGCATGGCTGCGGCCACCTGAGCCTTGATTGTGAGGAGCCCAGTGGGCGTGAGACCTGGGAAAGGGGTCTGGGGGCCAGGCATGGCTATGGCCACCTAAGCCTCGATTTGCGGGGATTGCGAGGCTAGGCCCTGATGCGGGCTACGAGAGCCGCGGGGAGACAGGCCCTGATGCGGGCTACGAGAGCCGCGGGGAGACAGGCCCTGATGCGGGCTACGAGA
>NW_017728906.1:7951437-7982809 GCF_001723895.1 Crocodylus porosus | reverse complement strand
CCTGATGCGGGCTACGAGAGCCGCGGGGAGACAGGCCCTGATGCGGGCTACGAGAGCCGCGGGGAGACAGGCCCTGATGCGGGCTACGAGAGCCGTGGGGAGACAGGTCCCAGTGCGGCCTACGAGAGCCGTGGGGAGACAGGTCCCAGTGCGGCCTACGAGAGCCACAGGAGAAGCCAGGATGCAACTGCGAGGGTACAGGCAGGCACGGAGATGAGTCCAGGGACCCATGAGGGCACGGGTGACTGTGGGACTCACGTGCAGCCCCAGAGGTTGGAGTGCACCGGGCAACTAGACAGAGCCAAGATACATCAAGGCACCGTGCCAAGGAGGGTTAGAAAGGCAACCTCCCTTTAACAAATTACCATCAAAGACGTGGCAGGCGAGATAGCGAGGGTGCATTAAACCCAATTTGGCATGGTAGGTAGGGGGCGCTAGGGGAGTTCACGGCACCCCTAGGTCGCGCTGCCACAAGGTCTCAAACAGAATCCAGAAAGCAATCTAGTTACGGATGGTGCAGAGAAGACTGAATCATTTAATGCATTTTTCACTTCTGTCTTTATAAACAGGACTAGCAACCAGATGACAAGCACAGCTGGTAGCAAAAATAAGGAAGGACTCAAACAGCCTAAAGCAATGGAAGAACAGATTGGGGGTTACTTAGAGAAATGAGATGCATTCAGTTCCGCAGGGTCAGAGTGGATGTGGTACTGAAGGAATTTACTGAAGAAATTTCAGAGCCATTAGCTATCCTCTTTGAGAACTTGTGGAGGTCAGGTAAGCTGCTGCTCACCCAAGACGCTGCTCACAAGCAGATGATTGGAAAAGGGCAAATCTAGTGCCCACATTTAAAAAAGGGAAGAAGGAGGATCCAGGGAATTTACAGTCTTATCAGTCTGACCTCAGTACTTGGAAAGCTCATGGAGCAGGTCCTCAAGGACTCTATTGTGAAACACCTAGAGGAGAACAAGGCGATCAGAAACAGCCAGCATGGATTCATCAAGAGTAAATGATGCCTAATCAATCTAATTTTTTCTGTGACAATGTGACAGGCTCTGTGCACCGGGAGAGAGAAGTGGACTTGATCTGCCTTGATTTTAGCTCCCACAACATTCTCCTTAAACTTAGGAAATACAGGCTAGATGATAATACTGTAATGTGGATATATAACTGGTTAGATCAGCATGCTCAGTGAGAAACCATCAATGACTCAACATCTAAATGGAAGGAGATAAAGTGGGGTTCCCCAGGGAGTCTGTCCTGGGTCCAGTACTGTTTAATATCTTAATAAATTATTTGGATGATGTTATTGAATGCATGCTTAATAAAGTTTTGAATGACACCAAATTAGGTGGAGTTGCAGATACTCTGAAAGGTAGGTCTAGGATCCAGAATTACCTGGATAAACTGGAAAAATGGTCCACAATCAATCAGATGAAATTCAATAACAGCAAGTGCAAATTCCTGCCCTTAGGACAGAAAAAAATGCATGCACAAATATGATTTGAGGAATTACTGGCTAGGCTGCAGCACTGCAAAGAAGGACCCAGTGGGGTAGGAGCTCGATTGCAGCAAGAGACAGAGAAGAGGAAATATAGAGGACTAGTCTGCCCACAGCCCAGGAGGGGCAGAGAAAGGGCCAGTAAGCCTGCAAGCCTAGAGGGCCAGAGGTCGGGGCAGGAGCCCATAGACTGAGAAAGGCAGAACAGGGAGACAGAGCCCATAGCCCAGAGGTGGGCAGAGTTTGGGGCCAGAGGGCCCACAGCCTGAGAGAAGGGATGAAGCCCAAGGAGCCAGGCCTAGTGCAGTGGATCTAGGCTAGAGGGAGTAGCCAGATCAGCGGAGGCAGAAATTGGGAAGGCTGAGGCTCCAACAAGGGAGCGGAGGCCTAAGGTGGCCTGCTGGTGTGGGGCAAGATACCCACTTAAATGATGACTGGAAACACCTGATAGGCATGGGTACAGCAGTAAGGGAGATTCAGAGGCTATGATTAGCCCTTAGAGGGATAAGCAGTGACACTGATACTAATGAGGAGATCTGATTTGGGAAGCCTTGGGGCAGCCTCCCTTTTCTGAAATAATCATTTCAACAAGGTGTGGCAGTGAGGAGAAGGGGAGATTGCCCAAATACAGCCAGGGAAATAAGGACTGAGAGAGATCCAGGGGCATTATGGCCACCCCGGGCTAGGACCCTGTTACATATCTATATTAGTTAAGGTTAACAAAGCTGTATGTGGGAGAATGGTTCAGACAAATCATTTAGTGAACTTGATCTAATAAAAATTTCCCATGACTGAAGAAGCTAATGAAGTTAATAATCCTCAACTGTTGCTTTAGGCAGTTTAATTTTTTAATGCAATATCTTAACAGCAATCAGTTATCTTATCTTTTAATGTGCCTCTACTGAATTAAAATATTGCTTCATGCCTGCAAGCGAGGGTAGAGAAATTAGCTCCTCAAAGCCATAGATGGTTAGAAATGTTTCATTTGAGGATCTCAAATGCTTTAAAAATATTAATGAATTTATCTTTCACTGTACTGATTTTGGAAGCAGAGAGTTATCTACATATTAAGAGGAGGAAGTAAAGTGCTAATAGCATAAATGACTTGCTAATGATCACACAGGATGGCTAATGATCACACTTATGGCTTTTCCCTTCTGCAGGATGTATTAGGGAGGTTAGTAGATTCACAGATGTTAGGGTCGGAAGGGACCTCAATAGATCATCGAGTCCGACCCCCTGCATAGATAGGAAAGAGTGGTGGGTTCAGAAGACCCCAGCCAGATGCCCATCCAACCTCCTCTTGAAGACCCCCAGGGTAGGGAAGAGCACCACCTCCCTTGGGAGCCCATTCCAGATTTTGGCCACTCTAACTGTGAAGAAGTTCTTCCAAATGTCCAGTCTAAATCTGCTCTCTGCTAGCTTATGACCATTATTTCTTGTGACCCCCAGGGGCACCTTGGTGAGTAGAGCCTCACCAATTCCCTTCTGCACCCCCATGATGAATTTATAGGCAGCCACCAGGTCGCCTCTCAACCTTCTCTTGCAGAGGTTGAAGAGGTCCAGGTGCCCTAGTCTCTCCTTGTAGGGCTTGGCCTGCAAGCCCTTAATCATAGGAGTTGCCGTCCTCTGGACCCTCTCCAGGTTATCCACATCCCTCTTGAAGTGCGGCGCCCAAAACTGCACACAGTACTCTAACTGCAGTCTGACCAGCGCTCAATAGAGGGGAAATATCACCTCCTTGATTCTGTTTGTCATGCATCTGCTGATGCATGATAAAGTGCCATTAGCTTTTCTGATGACTTCGTCACACTGATGACTCATGTTCATCTTGGAGTCCACTAGGACTCCAAGATCCCTTTCCGCTTCCGTGCTACCAAGCAGGTTATTTCCTAGGCAGTAGGTGTGCTGGACATTTTTCCTCCCTAGGTGCAGCACTTTGCATTTCTCCTTGTTAAATCGCATTCTGTTGTTTTCTGCCCATTTGCCCAACCTGTCCAGGTCTTCCTGTAGTTGTTCCCTGCCCTCCAGTGTGTCCACTTCTCCCCACAGTTTTGTATCATCCGCAGACTTGGACAGAATACACTTCACTCTTTCGTCCAAGTCACTGATGGAGACATTGAAGAGTATCAGTCCAAGGACTGAGGCCTGCGGGACCCCACTACCCGCCCCCTTCCAGGTCAATACCGATCCATCCACTGCCACTCTCTGGGGAAGACCCTCTAGCCAATTTGCCACCCACCAGACTGTGCAATCATCCAAGTCAATTTGTTCACCAGTATGGGGTGAGATACCATATCGAAGGCCTTCCTGAAGTCTAAGTAAATGATGACAACCCTGCTCCTGTGTCAAGGTGTTTTGTAACCTGGTCATAAAAAGAGACTAGATTAGTCAGGCATGATTTACCTGCTACGAACCCGTGCTGGTTTCCCCTCAGCATAATTTTTCCTGCTGGGCTGTCATATATATGAGCCTTAATAATCTTTTCAAAGACTTAACCAAGGATGGAGGTGAGACTGACTGGCCTGTAGTTGCCTGGATCCTCCTTCCTCCCCTTCTTGAAAATAGGGACCACATTGGCCCTCTTCCAGTCTTCCGGGACCTGACCCATGTGCCACAAGTGCTCAAATATTCTTGCCAGTGGTTATGCAATGACATCAGCCAGTGCCTTCAGTACCCCCGGATGGAGCTCATCCGGGCCTGCCGACTTAAACACGTCCAGTCTTTCCAAGTGACTCTACAACATCTCAGGGTCAACGTTTGGTAGTTTGGCACCCAGCTGTTGCCTCTCTACAATCCCATTGTGAGACTTGTCTTGCCCCTTGCTTAGGAACACTGAGGCAAAGAACTCACTGAGGAGTTCAGCCTTGTCTGTCACCAGTTGCTTTTCCCCATTCAGTAGTGGTCCTATACCTCCCTGGGCCTTCCTTTTACTCCCTATATATCTGAAAAACAATTTTTTGCTATCCTTAACGTGGGATGCCACCCTGAGCACTCTGATAATGTGTATAAAGTCCTTCCATTAAGGCATGAATTTCATTCAAGTTTCTAAAGAGCTCTATCCCCTGCACACAGAGGCTGGACCTGGCTGGGAGCAGGCCCTGTGTGGCAGCCCCTGGGCTCTGCCAGCCCACTCTGCATGGCCACTTTGCCCCTGCTACTGGCTGCTGCGGCCACTGCCAAGGCCTGGAGTGTGCATGGCAGCCTCAGGCAGCTGCCAGCAGCAAAGGCAGATGCCATGTGTTGGGGGTTGCTTGTGCCAAGATGGAGTACTTTACATTTCTTGACGTTGAACTTCATCAGGTTCTGATCCACCCAACTTGCTAGCCTGTCTAGGTCCACCTGTATCTGTAGCCTGTTTTCAAGAGTGACCACGCTTCCCCATAACTTGGGGATCATAGATCCTCCCATGTTTAAATCAGTATAGTTCAAAGCAAAGTTATTGTTTATAACTGAGCATCAACATTAAACCAACCAAGACAACTTTTTCCTACACACTTTTGGTCTCCGTATTCTAAAAAACGGAAACTTAGTATTTTAAATCTCACATTTTTTATCCAAGAAGTCAGTATAAGACCCTTCATGTATTACATCTGTGTGTTTTAAGATATCTATATAGATCTATATCTATATATTTTTAACCAAAGCACTACCTAGATATGTATACTTAAAATTTTATTTTAAATTACTCAAATGTGGATTTGGCTACCTCACTTGGAGACTCACTCTTTAAAATATGACCCTTTCAGTTCCATTACATAAACAACATTGTCTTTATTTGACATTGAAAGAGGCATGGCAATATTACATTACCTGAGCAGGTTTTCTTATTTGAAGTGCGTGCAGGTCGCACTACAATCAAGTACCTTGGCTCTGCATCTAGAAATAAAAAACCTATAATTAGTATGAATTTACAGTTTTTAAAAGTCAATCAATTTATTATTCATGGTGAACAGTTGAGCACATTCAATTCTTGTTTAATAATTTATTACAATCTGTGGGCACATTTATCTTATGATTTATTCATTGAGTATCTAGAAACATCTGAAACACCATCAGAAAGATTTTAATAAAAGACATGTCCCTGCAGTTATGCAGCTATGATCACATCAGTATAAGTATCCATATGGAAATTATTATTAAACAATAGGAGTGTCCAGAAAGGGACATGTATTACTATAATTCTAATGATATTGTTACACTCATAGCCGTAATGGGGAATTTCATCACATGAACAGCTCTTGATACATCAATAACCACTCCAGTTTGGAACACTATAGCAGCAGGTAAAAGCTTTTGTATTAGCCATTATATAGTTCACATTGCCATAGTATCTGAGGAGGCTCGTCTACAATAGAGCCTCTGTTACTATAGCCATGCTAGTGTTGCTATGTTGGCAGAGCCCCCTTATGAAAATGCAGCATCTAACAGCAAGGAGTACCTTTTCTGCTTGCATGGACATAAAAGACATACAGTAAGTGGACAAAAGTATTTTTCTGTTGGCAGGCTATATTGGGATAGTTATGTTGGCCAGAAGCAGGGAAAGATTGTAGTCTGTATCCATCATAAGATCCTGGCTAAACTTTATAAAATAGAACAAGCCTGAATGTCACCTCCCCATAAAATTCCTGGTGCTGCTTTATAAGGAGGACTTCCTGTGCCAGGGTTTTACAGACATTAAGACAGTATCAAACTGATAACAATTAACTACAAAATAGCTCATATTCAGCCATTACCCTACCCCCGGTAGAAAAATACCCCTAATCACTGACACCAACTACCAGCTGTCCTATTGGTAGTCTTCATGTTTTCCCTTTTCCTCTGCTATGAGTCACATAGCAGAAGTGGAATATTTTTATGATGATTCTGCCCATTCCTTATTAAAATGTATGATGCAGAAATCTACAGTGATGTTCCATATCCCTTCATGAACACAGCTGTAAACTGCAATGGTCTTAACTATGACAATGCTGCTCTGAAACTTTTCTTTAAATGAGATGCTGCTGAATTCTCTTTAACAACCATGAACATTTAAGAAAAAGAGAATGACCCAAAACTTCAATACAGCAATACTGCATAATAATTTTTACTTCTTCTTATTTTGTGACTTTAATTTTTCCAGTAATGTTTCTTCTACCTTTTCTGTTGCATGTGTCAAGGAGTGAAGTTAGCTAAACCACAGCCACCCCAGCTAATTAGTGCCATAATATTCAGACCATGAAACAATAAGGTCAATATATCTCTAACAGGGGTAAGGGATATGGGAGGAAAAAGATTCTGAAAAGTTAGGGAGAAACTTGTCACAATGCAGTGCACACAAATAATTGTACAATGTTGTTCAGAGGAGAAAAGCACTTTGCTAATCTCATCAGAAGTATGAAATTCAAACACACTATTAGATCTCATGAAATAGCCAATTATCTAACTATTCTACTTACACTAGAAATTACTTTCTCTGAATATTTTTCCTTGTAGCTTCACTAGAACAAATACTTTAGTCACATGTAAGTCCATAGTTCCCCCCACAGCTATTCAGAAGTTTCTGGTCCCATAGAAAATTCAAGTGGCAGAAGATTAGAATTCAGAGAATGACACATCATTTTTAAAGGATGCATTTAATTATGTAGACAGATACTCCTTAAACCTATAAAATAATTTCAATGATCACAGTAATCATGTGTGTATCTCCCAGAAAATAATTTGATTTTTCATCTTTAGTTTAATTTTGTACTATGTATAGCCTGTTACAAAATTACATCTTCCTTGAAGTTTTCCTGTAGCAGTCAGCTTCTCAATAAATAGTTGTTTTAGTCTGCACTGTAGCATTACTAATGTAGACAAAGGTACCACAATGCTGGGCAGAGTATAATCTGCAGAGTGATAATATAGCATTGTATGTATTCATGACCCTTGGGTTATAAATGCCTGGGAATAAAATGTGTTTCTTCTAATCTCTACTTGTCTGCTGACTCCTTTGGTGAATGTGGGCAAATAATTTGGAATATGACTCAGGTTCCATGCCCCTACAATGAAATAAATATGATAGTTACCTGCCTCAAAAGGATTTTGGAGGTTTAGTTGGTGAAGTACCATGATAATTTTGGACGGAGGCATTATACAAGTGAAATTAATGCTGTTATAAACTTCCTCTGAGTATTATGTTCTATGCCAGGGGTCAGCAATGTTTTTGGGCAGAGTGCCAAAAGCACCCACAACCTTGACCTGTAAGAAGTTGGGGTGCCAAGGGCAGATGGTGAGGGAGCCATAAGCACCAATCCTTATTATGGTAGCACAGCCGCGGCCTCTTCCTTGCCATCTGCCCTGAGGCACAAGTGCCAAGCAAAATGCCTTTGCACACAGCCTGGCATCTGTGTCAGGGGTAGCCTACCCTGTTCTATGCATTGGTATAGCATTCAGCACAACAGGCACCTCAGGAAATGAGAATCTTGGGTACTGTTATGATAGAAAAAATACTTAGGTGACAGCAAACTTACACTTAGCAAAATTCTGCTCTAGTGGAGTTGTCTGGGTGCCAGCCAATTGTATGCCCACCACACTTTCCAATATTTACATATCTTTTAAATTTAACCTTGGGGTTTTTCTCAGAAGAAACGCTCCTAAAAATTCTTGTCAAGTTTTTCTCTTTCAATGCAAGATTTGCCATCTCGATCTTTGTTCCAATTTAAACTTTCCATTTTTGGCCTGGGAATGAACTGTACAACTTGCTGTAAAAAGCCAGGCATGCTTTGTTTAAAAAAAGATTTAAAAGTAAATCACGTGGCTAATGGCCGGCTAAATAAAAGCTAAGGTTTCTGAATAGTTGAGAAGTTTGGGTTTCACATTTAGCCCTGCTAGAATAGCATTCCAGTTCCATAAGGCAGGAGTTGCAAATACAGCTGCAGCTGTTTCAGTGTCAGAGTCATTTGTTGGCTGCATGTGTTGATGGAGGACCAGCTTGTAAATCCTGTGGAAATATTGTCCTTCATAGGAAACCATGAAATGGAGCAAATCAAGCTTCACGGTTATTTTTACACAAGGGCTAACAAATTTTCAGTACACTTGATACAATCTGGAAGAGCACAAACTCATGTGGTGAGAGGCCAGAAGTTCAAATGATGTTTCTGGCACTGAGCACCAGATAACTTCACCCCGCAGCTTAGAATAATACACTATTTGATTAAAACAATGTTGAGATGGTGATGATCATTACAGTTTGGGGAAATTTAGTTGAACTGACAAAAACCCATAATATAGGTATACTCAAACAATGTTGACCCTCGCTTTTACATTGGTTTAGCCTACCTCTAACTTAAACTGCACCAAGTGAGGAATATACCAGTTTAAATGCATCTGCAATGATGGTTGCGTTGATTTTACTGCATTTATTGTAAGCCTATGTTAGTGTTGTGGCACAAATGAGGAAATACAGAAGCGGTTAAAATTAAACAATGGCTGACACTGCTCTAATCATCCCTTAATTTGAAACACATTTTTGACTTTTTAAGATTTTTAGAAAGAGGACAGTTTGCAGCACACTCTGCAGTATGCTGTCTTTATCCAGGCTCAAAGCTGTTTGCAACCATTAAACACCACAATATCTATCCCTCTAGGATAGGTATTAGGGATTTTTCAGAGGGGTAAACATAGATAAGAGAAATTAAGGCCTTATATTTTTCAGAATTTTATACTTATGCTGGTGCCCAACTTTAGATCCCTATGCCTGAATTTTCCAAGAGCTGATTATTAACAGTTCCCACTAAAGTTTACTGGAGTGATGAGTTTTCAACACCTTTTAAACAATCAGGTCAGATACTGGACACCCAAAATGAATGGGCACTTGAAAAAGTAAGCCTGAATGACCTCCCAAAATCAGATCAATAGCATCAAAGCAAGAAGCAGAGTAATGGTTCTGACTCACAGGATCCAGCTTGCTACAATACAGACCACCTATGCAAGTTACAACCTATAGCCAACATTTTCAGCTCCGTAATTAGCAACATAAATTACTGTCTTGATTTTCAAAAGTGTGAGAACCAAATCTGAGAGTGGTGGACATTCAGAACCTGTAGAAATCTAGCTACGTTTGCATTAGTGCCTACAAAAATGGACTGAGATATCTGACTTGGAAGTATTGATGTGGTCTTCCCATGCTCCACATCTAATCCTCAACTGGAAATTAAAATGCATTTGTGAGATTGTGTGGCCTTTTAATGTCGCATAAAATTGACTCTTGAAGAAACGCAAACTTGATTCCAGATCTTGCCTCATTTTTTTTTTAATTTGGCTCATGAAATGTGCATGGTACTTCTCAGAATGCACTAAGATTGCACTAAACAGCATGCATTTTCATTTTAAAATGCCTACTAGCTGCTTGATAGATGTTATCTAGACTGTTGGAAGTTGATAGTGTTACCCTGCCTTTTCCACAAGTGATTCAAGTTAATCCTTTGGGAGGAGTCGGGGGGAGGTGTCCTCTTACCTAAGCCTTGGGCAGGAAAAACTTTGTTTAAAATTTGAGAAAAAATGATGTGGTCCAACTCTGAGAACACCTGTGTGGCCACCTGTGTTACCACAAAGCAGGAGGGATTTAAAAGAGTAAACTTCTCCCTCCACACATTTCAGAATAATTCAGATAAATATTCAGGACTGATGTTTATCACATTGTTCATTGTATCAGGTGTTTGTGTTCTATATTTGAAATCTATTCCCAGCAGAAATATTGTATGTTGGGCGTTGGTTGCTAACTCATCTTGTGGATTGGCAAGAATACAGCATATCCACATTTTCCACCGAACTCATAATTTGCTCTATAACAGCATCTTTAAACGGACTTTTTTCTAGTGTAATAGACAAAACTAAGAAGCACTCATTGTCTGAGGTTCAGATCATAATATTAAACTAAATTGAAGTCAATTATGCGTTAAAATGTGTTCATTATTGTTAAGGGAATGATTTAGAATCTGGAATGATTTCACCAGACAGCACAGTTTACATAGTGGTGTAGACTCAAACTAAGATTTGATTCAAAACAGAGCTAATACATATATTTTAATGCAAAAATATGCTTTGAGTTTCTGAATTAGAAGTTATTTTCCAGCTTAGCAGAAGAACTGTAGTTATTTGTACTGTATAAAGCATCCAAGCATCACACACATAACGAATAACATATTCCCTTAAAATACCTCTGTGAGACAAGGAGATATTATTTATCGTATACATGGGAAAGCTGATGCAAAGAAAAGCGGAGTACTTGCTCCATGTCACAGAGGGGCCGGGTCCACATAAGTAGGGGCATGCCCACAAACAGTAGCAGCACAAATCTGTCTTTGCATTTGTCCTGGCACTTGCCACTTTGGCATGGGTTGCACAGTTTTTTTTCCCCAGGACTTTTTTTTTTTTTTGCTACTGGGATTTCCCAGTAGCAAATTTTGGCCTGGAGCTGCAAATTAGCAGCACTGTGCACTGATTAATGTGCAACTTGTGCAGTTTGTGGTGCTGCAAATTGATTTGCAGAGTCACAAACCACACATGCCTTCAGATCTGGATCTAGCCAGGGAGTCTATTGCAGGTTTAGTTCTTGATTCCCAGTTAATTTATTTTCCCTCCCATTTTGGTGAGAAGGTCAGTAAGTCTTTATGCTGATTAAATAGTAGGTTTGCAGTCCCCAAAAGCATGGACCTCAGTGACAGTTTTTAGAATATTTTTACCATGTGGAAAAATGAACATCACTCTGAGACCAGCCCCTTATCTCGCAGGGCCTGAATAACCAGTCAATGGACAGAGAGAACTCTAACATACTGCCCTACTGTAGCAAGACTCTGTCATCCCTAGTATACACCTATGGATGAAGCCTGCAATTCAGTAATCTATCTTGCTTACATAAATTATATGAACGGCTAATAAGAAACAGCAAGCTAATTGTTTTGCTCTTTAAGGACTGCTCTCTAGCTCAAGCAGTATTATAATGAGGAGGAGGAGGAGCAGGAAGGGAAGGTAACTGGGAAAGGAGCCCCAGTTGCCAACCCCGGGGGGCGGGGGGGAGGAGCGCCAAAATAGCAGCAGTGTAGCCAATGATGCCATTTCCACCATACCTCTGAGTTCAAGGCCTATTTTACCCCAGATTCTTGTGCAAAAATAATAGCGACTTTCGTTGGTCTGTTGAAGTAACTATTGTGACTGAAAAAACAGAACACTAAAGGATATTAACTTTTTAGGAAAGACAGAGATAGAGGCAAAAGTGTGAGAGGGCAAAAAATGAGGGATAACCCAGACAAAACAGAATCTGTTTACATTATTATCACGGTCAGGAAGGATGCTAAAAAATGCTTTGTTGGGAAATGTTGGGATTTTGCTGTAGGCCCTTAGGGATAGATTTTGACATAGACATATGTCCATCAAATTGGACATACAGTACTAGCTTACTGTTTTCAGTACTGAGAGAAATGATTCCAAAAATTGTATCCTAATGGGAAACTTAGCTCCCCAGATACAGAATGCATAGCAAATGTTACTACAATCCTGATATTCTTGAAGACAATAGCAGACAAATTTCTGAACTGAATAGCTGTTAAATCAATGAGAGAGGGATACTATTTTAGACCTTGGTTTTGGTAAGTAGTCAAGATGCTATAAACGAAAAGGGAATGATAAATACAAGTAGGTCTGTAACCAATTCTGAGGCAATTGATTTATACTCAATTTCAAAAGGGCCTAGTTTTGTCAATTAAAAAAAAAAAAACTAGTTAGGGAAGTCGACTGGCCTGAAGAGTTCAGGGACCTGAATGTAAAGGGAGCTTGGAGTTTCTTCATGTCAAAGGTGCTAGCATTATCATGAATCTTTCTTAAGAAAGCAGAACAATTAGTAGAAAGGGTTGCTAGACTTAAGTGGACAAAGAACCACTTCAAGATGTAAACAGGGTTGATCACAGACAGATGAAAATCTTAGAGGTCAGGAAATGCAGAGTGATAGTAAGAACCACCAAAGATAAAAAATCCATATAATTTACACAGATTACTAAAGCAAACAGCATGAGATTCCCCAGGCATATCAATGAAAAGAACCACAACAGACGTGGAAGCAAGACTTAATGAGCCAAATGCACTGAAGTAGGGGAGAATACATATGCTCCCAGAGTTCTGTAACAAGTGATGCATGCAATTGCAGGTCCGTCAGGAAGGATCTTTAACGATTCGTTAAGAAGGTGTGGGTGATACCGCATAAGTAGAGGAAAAAATACAATACACATAAGAAGGGTGAAAAAGAAAGATATGGGTAAATACAGGTGTGTTACCTAAAAGAAAGGCTGAAAAAATAAGATTATTTAGTCTGGAAAAGAGAAGACAGGGGGATTTGATAACAGTCTTCAAAAAACCTGAAGGGTGATTCTAAAGAGAATGGAGATGGGCTCTTTGTGGCTCTAGGGGACTCTAGGACTAGGAGCAATGGCCTCGAACTTCAGTAGAGAGAATCTAGGTTTGAGATTGGGAAGAGCTTTCTGACTATGAGAGTAGTCAAGCATTGGAACAGGCTACCTAGAGAAGTTGTGGAATCTCCACCATTGGACATTTTCAAAAGCAGATTAGACAGACTCATAGCTGAGATGGATTAGTCAGAAATTATCCTGCCTTCACCAGAGAGCTGGACTAGATGAGTTCCCTTCCAGCCCTACTTTCCTATGATCCTATATGGACATTAATAGCATGCAAATTTTGAGAACAAATTTTCAAGGAGAGCCATAAAGGTAAATGGAAAATGAGATAAAATGGCAAAGGAGTTCATATCAGACTAACTTGATACTGATAGCTTTCTTTGATAAAATAACTTGCTTTTCTAAATGTGGTTAACCTCATGTATCTGGACCTCAGTAAATCATTTGATACTGCTGTTGGGATTCATGACCCAGATACTTTGTTCTGGGTAGACCCAAACCCTCAGACTAACTATAACCTTTCCACTCAATAATAAATGAATTTTATTGATACATAGTGATAGCAGGTAAGAATAATACAAGCAGTTCTATATCTATCAGTCCCAGGGAAGTCACAAGAGTCAAGGTACGTCTGGCCAGAATGTGAGCTTCACTCTGAGGGTCTCTCTTGAATGTCAAATGTCAGCAGTTTGGAGGTTGGAAGCCAAGGCTTACATCTGGACCCCCCACCCCGCCCCAGCAAGGTGAATGAGACAAGCTGGTGGTGAGCCCTCTGCCCGTGGTGCCTCGGGTTCTCCTCTCAGGGACCCTTTCTTGCTCTAAAATCCCTTCTTTTGTATTCTTCTCCCCTCCTGATGACTCTTCATTCATGGGCATAGCTGACTGGTCTTACCGTGGTCGTCATACTGTCCATGTTCTGTCCTGTCAGCATATTCCTTTGTTTCACAAGCCCATTACATGCACACATTTTAATTTGGGCTTTTCTGGTCTTCTCTTAATTCGGTCTGTTCTCCCAAACTGGAAATCTCAAGGGAACTGCACTTGGGCACAGGGTGCCTCAGCATGAGAACTGGCTGCTGGCCAGACCTACACTGAGGAACCCTGTGCCCAAGTCAGCACCCCCTGCAGCACATGGAGCAGCAAAACAAGTTGTGCCACTACTATTTGTGCTGCTGCAAATGCACGCCCCTGCTTGTGTGGATGTGGCCCCTGCTGTCATACTGTGGCCTCATTATACATAGTATAGTGAATGACTGTGATGTAAACATTTCTGAACAGGCATAACTGGTTCTTATACATTAATCTTTTTTTGCAATATACCTTCAAATTGACAATATTATTTTTAGCTATTTTCAAATCACTCTCAGAGTGAATAAACTTAATTCAGAATGGTAACATTTTAGACACCTTTGTAATAATGAGGCATAGTTGTATAGTACCAAAATAACCTACAGGAGAGTATAAACCACAACATGAACAAGACTTCATGGAAGAAGTCGTGTGGAATGTCATCAGTTCTGAATACTTGTTCTTGCTACCTCTGTTTTCCTGATTTTTTTTCAGGCAATCTTAAGTTGTTAGTGCTCACAGATACAACAATAATCAGCTTCATGCTTTTATGTTGTACTGGGAACCCGGGGAACTCTCAATTTGGAACTCAGCCAGTGACTCAATTTAAAACTGTCTCTGAAAACTGCTCTAAGTTGCTTCCCTCTATAATAGCCCTTCAGGAACTACTTTAGCTGCCAGAAAAGCACCAGCAGAAAATGGTATTCTAAACATCACCTTTTCCCCACTATTCATATTCACTGTACTA
The DNA here is from genome assembly GCF_001723895.1 of Crocodylus porosus. NCBI lineage: Eukaryota > Metazoa > Chordata > Crocodylia > Crocodylidae > Crocodylus > Crocodylus porosus. The sequence continues at coordinate 7,968,063 of NW_017728906.1, read as the reverse complement.
CCTATTCCAGGATGGCACAGAGTTGTATGGTTTCATACTATCCAGAGAGCCTTTAACACTGTTTTTTCCATCTGCTTTATGGCACCACAATAATACTTAGTAGCTGAAGGGTGGGGAGGGAATCTAGGTGTTCATAGATAAAATCCTGGCACCACTGAAGTCAGCAGGAGTTTTGTCAAAGGGTCAAGATTTCACACAAAGGTTTATATCCAAAATTTAGTTTTTATTAAAATAAAAGATGGACAGGGACACACGGAGAGGAGATATCACATAAATCCACTAACACTGATAATACATAATAGAAACAAGCTAAATTATCAATTTTCAATTTAAACAAACAAACAAACACAATTTCCTCTTCCATATTTATTTAGATTAATACATAATAAAGTGGCACCTATCCCAAACTCCAGTTAGTTCTGACAGTTCTTAAACACAGTAAAACTAGTAGACATACTTCATCCAAACAAGAAATTAAACCAACATTAACAATTTGAAAGACTGCCATCCTAAACCATCTTTCTGCCCCCAGAAGTATAATAAATTAATTAAATGTCTACCACCAGATTCCTGTTGCAAAGGGATGCTTGCTCAACTGCAAATATGTAAGAGCTAGGACATCAGGTCATAAGGATTGCCATTGAGTCAGGCCATTAGTGTACCAGTATCCTGTCTCTCACAGTGTCAGAGTGGATGGCGAGGAGGGGTAAATGGTGTGTCCAGAATTTTCCACCTTTTGTCCTTCTCCTGCTGGATCCAGCATTCAGAGGTTTAGGAAATTCTGATTTAGAGGCTGAGCCCCTATCTAAATATCTAACAAGAGACCTTTCCTACATGAATTTGTCCAGTTCCCTATTGAACTGGGCTAATCTATCAGCCTCCACAACATCTTGTGGCAATGAGTTCCACTAACCAGAAGCACAAGTTTTTGTATGTTTGACTATACATACAGATAGATATAAATGCATGAACCCTTTCTTGAGCTACAAAGGCAAATCGAGTATGTATAAGTGAGCATCAAGGGGTATAGGTGCATAGTGAAAAAGCTCAGATGCTTTTGCACAGAGAACTTTGAAAGGAAATCATTCACAACACAAGAGGAATAAGTATCAGCCAGTTGTAGAAATTTGTACCAAGACTGCAAATTGCCACAATGTAATTGGCACTATTTTAGCTTCATCTTCAAGAGAGCTTACCAATGGACAGTGACACAGGCATCAAGTAGGCATCAAGATCTAGCAATTCAACCCATATATCATGTTTACAAGCATTATAAACTCTGTGCCCCGTTGCCATTTATGCGTTGCATTAACCTTTTACAGCACTATTTTCCTGTGAAAATTAATAGTGCCTGGGGGGAGAAATCCCTTGAAAAAAATTGCATAGTTGTAGTTTCCCACTTTGGACTATCAATAATGTAACTCACAGCCTCATGTTTTTTCACTCTTAAAAACTGTATTCTACAGGATAAGACCATACTTGCATAACTAAGGTAGGAGAAGCAATCAGAAATTAAGTATGAGTATCTGTGCAAAGATCCATACATCTAGTATCTGCCTCCAGACAGCATTTAATTTTCCTGTTTGGATGCCTGTGTCTTTTCTAATAAGATTCCAAAAAATCATAAATGAAGGATCTCTAGTGAACTATACAAACCTCATTCAAGTTCAGTTTGTAAATTTATAATGACAACTAGGGCTTACAAATCCATATGAAAAGGAGCTTTAAAAATATGTGTCAGACATAGGAACAAACATTTTCTCGTGGTTTAATTTTTCTGCAAGCTTACAACAGAGACCAGACTTGAGTTCACTAGAGCTGGAAGTATATTTAAAGCCTTGGCTCTGATGAAACAACAACACTCTGATCTCAGAAAAACAAATTCTTCCCCTCCCCCTAAAATTTGGCAATAGTCCTGTAAAACAAACTATAAGATGAAACCACTGCCAATACTTGGGAAATTACAAAATGAAAACAATAGATCCTTTCCCAGGAGTATATGAAAGCTCCAACTAAGCTTTGGTTCAATAACAGATTTCTGATTGAATATAAGCAGGTCTTCCCTGGAAAATGGGTTGTCTTTTATTACATGAACTAAAATACTAACAATACAGTCATCAATAAGTCTAAGACAATACAAAGCAGGCACGCCTACACAAGACACTACAGCAACGTAGCACTGGTGGGCACAAACTGTGATGCTGATGCTATGTCACTGTAGCAATGAGCTACAGCAACAGAGGTCATCGTTATGGCAATGCAGCATCTAAAAATAACTGTGCCGCTGGGAATGTGCAGTACCAAATGCACAGTCAACGGCACATGTAAGTTTGCCTGACATAAACATAGCAGCCACCATCTGCCAGAATCATAGATTCATAGATGCTAGGGTCGGAAGGGACCTCAATGGATCATTGAATCCCACCCTCTGCCAGTGGCAGGAAAAAGTGCTGGGGCTGTGTAACCCCAGCCAGGTTCTTGTCCAGTCTCTTCTTGAAGACCTCCAAAGTAGGGGAGAGCACTACCCTCTTTGGAAGCCCATTCCAGATTCTGGAAACCCTAACCGCGAAGAAGTTCTTTCTGATGTCCAACCTAAATCTACTGTCTATCAGCTTGTGGCCATTGTTTCTGGTTATTCCAAGAGATGCCCTGGTAAAGAGAGCATCTCCTATGATGAAGATATTGAACAGCACCGCCCAAAGACCAAGCCTTTGGGAGACCCCACTGCCAACATTTTTTGAGGTTGATATCGACCCGTCCACCACTACTCTCTGGGTACAACCCTTAAGCCAATTTGCCACCCACATGACAGTGTAATCGTCTATGAGACAGCTGTTCAATTTGTTTGTAAGAATAGGATGGGATACCATGTCGAAAGCCTTCTTGACAGCTACTTGGACTCCCACATCTAAGCATTTAGTCAGATAAAAGCTAAGAGAAAATGGGCAACACCTGAGTTTCCTATCCAGATTAGACAATACAACAAAAACATGGGCTAGACAGCGCTCACTAAATGGGGAATATTTCAATACTTATTTTGATCCTCATCATTCAGTGCATGGGTTTCATGCATCGACTAGCAAAATTCTGATCATTCTTAGTTGGCAATCTTCATCTGGAAGATGTTAGATGAATAGACTTTATGGCCAAAAGGGTCTAGTCTCTCTGGATCCTTTGCATGAGGAGTAGTAGAAGTTCACTGCTGCTTAGACTTTTTCTAGGATGCTTGCAGTACAAGGGAGCCAGATATTGAATAATACAATCCTTTTGCTGGGACTTGGTACTTCCTATCCAGCTTTCTTGAGGTCAAAGGAATGGATTATAAATCACCTTAGTAGGCTAGAAAAACCCTTTGTTTTTGGACCTGCAATCCCACCAAGTTGCTATTGGGTGAAGAATACCTAACAACTTATGCTGCCGTTCTTAAATTATCTCTGGTATATAATCAATAGTCTCAGCAGTTTTTATGAGGTGGTCTTAGAAGATGACACACATGCTGAGAGCAGAAAGAGGGTTAGCTATTTTGTTAGGCAATGAAGCCGTCAACCCTTGGAGGGGAAGGGTGTTGAGTCTGGTGAAGGTTGGTCTGCTGTGCTGAAGTTTTCCTTACCTTAGCTTAAAGTTGAGAAGGTTGTAAACCGGAATCAGCTGTATCCTCTTCCTTGAAGTGGGAGATTTTGTGTGCAATAAAAGTGACAATGGCTTCTTGAACCAGGTATTCACATCCCAAGGGAAGTAATACTGCTAAGGTTGAAAAAGGCTTTAAGCGGACAGACGCACAGGGAGCATCTACATGTGCAAATGCTCTGGTGTGGGTTTACTACATTACATGTTTACTCTGCATTACATTGGGCAGGCATCTACCTGTGCAGGGAAGTAGTCTGCTTCTCATGGCAGCAGTCTGTTCCTACCCCCATCATCCCTGCACTGGCCCCCTGCAGCAGCCGGGGTGGGGGAGGGGGGTCTAGGTTCACTTTGGGTGCCAGGCCAGGAGACTGCAGGGAGCACAGGGCCAGAAGACAACTGTCTTGTGGTGGGGGCTGAGACATTTTTCCCTGCCCCGAGGAGCTGCCTGCTGCCAAGGCAGGTTCTACCACTGGAGCCCAGTTTAAGACAATGTCCCCCTGCCTGGCAACAGGTAGCTCCCAGCCCCCACTCTATGACTGCTTGTGGAGCGGGTACTGGAAGATTCCTATCTCCCAATGCCAGCCCCATCATCATGGGGCTGGCACTGGGTGATGCTCATCTCCCAGCACCAGCTCCATAGTCACTTTATTGCGTAAGAATCTCCCAACCCTGTGACTGCGGAACTGGTGCTGGGAGATAAGCATCTCCCAGCCCTGATTCTGTAATTGTGATGATGGAGAAGGGGCTGCCTCAGCTCTAGTGGTGGAAGCAGGTAGCTCTGGGGGCAGAGAGCAATCTTCTGCCCCCTGCTGCTTAGTTGACTAGAAGCACACTTGCTCCCAGTTGGCTGTCTACATGTGCGCTACTGCACAGTACTTACTCTGAAATTACTGTACAGTAAGTATCTTCACATGTAGACAGTAACACTTACTGTGCAGTAATTTGCTCTAATCTCAAGTAAAGCATCTTGTGTGGACACACCCACAGGAAAGTAAAAAATTATCTACTTCCTCAAGGACTTCATTTCCCTTTGTGTGTGCTACTGGGAACTCGGTTCATTCTCTCTGGATCCCCAGTGAATAATGGGGTTAAGAGAACCCTCAGTACACTGCAGATGAGAACAACTGGGGATGCAGAGCTGTCTAGTGTTCTACATCTACCCAGTGCTGGTTACAGGTGGAGTTGGAGCTTGCAAGTGTTTGCAAGTGTAATTTATACTGGTTCTGCAAGTGAAATCAGTCATATCAACAAAAACACTTTTATGCTGGCATAACAGCATCCATGCTAGGGCTTCTGCCATTACACCAATATTAGAAAAATAACTCCCTAATGTATGACACTCTTCTGGCAGACCTGTTTCCTGAGCAGGAGTATGTCCTCAAACAAGCAAAGAATTATCTACCTTTCTCTTTGTGGACAGTAAAGGAGGACACTGTTTCTTTACAATATGTAGCTGGTCACTAGATTTAGTACAATCTAAACAGTTTGTATCATACATTTTATTAAACACTTTACACTTACTCATTTTTAGAGTACTACAACATGCCTGAATGACTGGAACTACTTGGTCCTCTATTGATTTAATGTGAATTAGAGACAATAAATGAAGTCCAAATATCACCAGGCTCGACATTCTTTTTTCATACCTTTGACAAGTCTACCCATTAAGCAACCTGCCAAAAAACCTAAATTGTCCTACCCAATATCTAGTCTGTCTTATTCAGCTCTGGGTCATCTGTCTGAAACTTGAAAAGGATACTCCATTATAATGGCCTATATATGATTATGAAGCAAGCAAGCAATTATGGACAAAGACCTCTTGTCCTCTCACTTTCTCTCTCTCTCACACACACACACACACACACACACACACGTACAGTAAGAAGTAGCCTAAAGTTCTACTCAAATACCTGATACACCAGTATTTTGGAAATGTTATATCAGTACACTGCATGTGTTACTATTCTCATTACATTTTTTTCTCAAAAGCAGGAGAATTCATTCATCTTAGTACTGTAACTGGACTGCAGACCATTATAGTGCAATAAATTGCCATTATTTAGAAAAAACTCTCTGAACTCAATAATTTCATGCTGTTCATCTGATTTGGACACCTTTCAAAGAACACGACATGTTCTGCAAGATATGTGGAGCACATATTTCAATATAAACGTTGTAAAAAGAGTACAAAGCAGCATATATGAGAGCCAACCCTTCACCATCATTGTAAAACAATTACATTCCTGCCACTGGAAAGTTTTATAATAAGCGTGATGCTGAAAACTATTATGACAGTGAAGCAGTACTTTGAATCAAAGAATGTATACTATTCATCTTAGCTGCTTCTGTATACAACAGAACTTGAAGAATAACACAAAAAAGTATCACTGATACAACCTACTAGTCCCAGCCAACACTAGTTTCGTCATTATTTTACCTGTTGTGCTACAACTTACAAGCCCGTGACAGTGGGACACTAATGTGCAGTGCAAAACACTGATAGTTTCCTAAACCAACAAGCAAGGATTACTGTATTTGTTTTTATTAATAAAGTGTATGCCTAATTAAGGAAATTTAAAAAGAGGAAAATTAGTTTTCTTTCTTTCTCGTTTCTTTTCATCACTCTTGTTTTTCTTTCCCTTCCCTACCCCAGCTACCACAGCCCCCATCCCCTATTCATATATTCTGAGACAAGAAATAAACATAATTGTAGAATCCATCATACATAATGTTGCAATGCTAGCCTATGACATACCACGACTTAATAGTTAACAAATATTAATAATTACCTCTACAATTGTATAGCCTTATTTCTACAAGTTGCTTATAGGAAATGGTCAGATATGAGAGTACATACTAAGAACCCTTCAGTCTGTGAGAAAACTACATACCAAACATTGCTCTAGCAAGCATTTCAGAGCCATCCTTTTAAAAATGTAGAGAGAGGTAGTTAGCCATATTAGTCTGAAATCAGACAGGTGGCAGGGCAGGGTGGTACTTTAGAGCTGTGATTCTCAACCAGGGCGATGAGGTACCTGGGGGAGCCTTGAGATCATTTCAAGGGTGCCCCTGGGTGCCACATATTAGGTTTGCAAACATAATTCACAAAAGAAGCCTAGCGATTTCAAATAGGAATCCAGAGCGTCTCATAGCTAACAAGGGGGTCTTTGAGTCTAAAAACGTTGAGAACCACCACCATACTAGAGACTAACTTGTTCAGAAAGAGGCATAAGCTTTCACAGGAAATGGCCTACTTGGTCAGAGGCTATAAGTGGATCTGAAGAGCACTTAAAATGTGTTTGAAGTTCAGCAAGAATTGTGTCTTATCCATATATAGTCTGATTGTTCACATACTGTGGGTAATGCAGTGCATGGAGTTCCCAGACTTATTAAGTGAATAGTTATAAAGTTATAAAGAAACTCCACATAGAGCTTTGGGGATGGGAAGAGCATGTTAGGGAGGTGTAAACTGTTTTGGCTTGCTTTAAGGAAAAAAATGAACTTTGCCTAAATAAAAATTTATCTCAGTCAACTAATTTGGGAGTTTAGTTTTAGTTTATCTTTAAAAACAAAGCAAGACAAAAGAATAAAAACAAATTTGATTTTCATTCCCAAGCCTCTGCATTTGGGCCTCAGCAGGATCAAAATACAGTTAAAAAAAAACCAAACCAAACCAAACCAAAACAGAACAAGACCTCTCTTGTAGTATTCCAAAATTGACTAGAAAGAAGCAACAGATTTTTTTTTATGGAAAGTTATTTCTTTGTGTGCCAGTTTAGGAGGCTCAGTACATTTAGAATTCAAAGGAAGCTTAGGTAAGGGACAGTTATTTTATATAATTCAGCAATCTACGTCAGTTCTTCTGCTGGTGTCTTTCAACATAGTACCTGATCACTTTTCAGGGGGCTCTTGTTCCCAGGAACAATCACACATTAGTTCAGAAAGTCTGTTCAGCACTATACAAGGCAAAGAAAAACAGGGACTGAGCCCCAGTAAATCTACAACTTAAAATAGTTGTAGATGCCTCTCCGAAACAAATGTCAAGGCTGTCCTTAGCTAGCTTGTACTCCTCTCTCTGAGTTGTTTCCACATATGCAGCCAAACTTGATGCTCAAGAGGTCATTGCTAGCACGAGCTCATTAAAAGTTCAGGAAATCAAAAGAGCTCTCTGCTTTGTGTATGACCCTCTGCAGAGTTTCTTATTCTTGGATCGCATTACACACAATTTAACTGGAAAAAAGAGAGAAAAAAGCTATTTCAAAGGAAGAATCACTGCTGTGAGCTAATGACTATTTAACTGTGGCACTGTAGGTGCATGATCTCCTGAACCACATCTTGACTGCAAGGGCTAGAAAAGCTAAATTTAAAAGTTACAGTCATATTTATCTTGCTTCAAATAAACATGTGATTTCCCATGCAGGGAGCCAAATTACTGCCTGCCTTACATTGTATGCAGCCGGCTGACTTCAAGTGTCAATGTTAACATAGTTGAACGCATGGGTCAGCAGAAAATCTGATCCCTTAGTCTTATCAAAACTGAACGAGAGGGTGGGAACCTTGGACCGTATATGCCTGTGGGCAGGGGAGAAGGGGTGGGGGTGGAAGAGGACCAGTTATTTTATTAGATACTCACAGGAATTATGGATTGTTTACATAGTGAGTTTTACTATTTTTCTACATTAGTGCTTCTGTTTAATTTGTGATATAATTTCCTTATACTCTGACCTCTCAGACTGGGGCCAGGAGGCAATTCTGTAGGCAACATTTTTAAGTTTGTAAAGTTTCCCTAAATAAGCCACCATTGTCAGAAAAATGAATATTACCAATGTATGCAGGTCTGACTAACTGATGCCTCCAGATCTGTGTGGGGACCTGGGTGTCCCTTTCGGTAGAGGCAGCATATCATGTATAATCACCTCATTTATCTTCATTTCAACTCCCTCTAACCTCACTTTTTAATCTTTACTATGCCTCTACAAACCAGTGCCAGACGCCTTCAATCACTGAAATCTCCCTTCTGCAACATACTCAAGATGGGAGTTAATTGGTCAGTACTGCAGCTCTCCAGAGTGACATTATAATAATATTGTTTTATCTACACTGTCAGCCTTTGGTTTGTAGAAGCAATTGAAGAACTTGATCAATTTAGGTTTTAAAGCCCTAAACAGCCTGGAACTTGCCAATTTAAGAAACGAATACTTTTCCCACACAACACTATCATGGCTGCATCCTGGGGAGATCCTTAAAGTGAGTCTTGGTCCACTTACATAAGCAATGATAAGTTTTCAATTTTGGGCTTTATGCCCTCCAGCCTCCTCCATAATAGACTATAAACAATTGCAGGGCAATCTGTAAGGTTCATCTGTTTTCCCAGGCATGTGCAGAAGATAGAAGAATAAACTGAATGTACCAGGAGCTCATCAAAAAGAATGCAATACTGTTCTGCTTACATAGTTATTTGGGTTAATGGGAGAATTTGGTAAAGAACTAGCCTGACTTGGAGTATAATACTGTAGAAAGTTTTAAAATGTGTAGGACTCTGGACAGGCATCTTTTTGTTTTTGGAAGCCAAAACAAAAATCAATATATTAAAGATTCTAGGACAAGGTTAAGAGACCTCTAGCACCACTAAAGGAGTGGCAAACAGGATTTGAAGATGCCTCTCAAGTGCTAGATGGAGATTCCTGCACCAGAAGGAAATCCCTTGCCAGTGTAGGCAGCTCTAAACTAATCTGGCTATCTTCCACACACAGCGTTCTGTGCAAGACCCCCAACCAGCCTGCCTATGAACAAGTGCCTGTAGCTGCTGCAACTCCCTAGCAGCTGGCCTCATGGTGCTTGCCATTCCTTTCATCTCCTCTTCCCTGTTGCCACTCAAGCTGCACTAAGCACGAGCACACAGCTCAGGTTCTACCCTTAACAAAACGTTGCATCTGTACGTGGTACAAACTGAGAAACAATCAGAGCCGGGCTGATTTTGTATCCTGCTATTCCATTGTCATGCAGTGCAGAGGATTTTCTTTCTTCCTTCAAAACAACCCATAAGACAAATAAAATAACTCTTTATCTCGTCAACCCCTAAAACCCTAGAGTTAACACAATTACAGTAAATCTATCATCTTTAAATGCAGAAAGTAAATGTTTTGGACATGAAGTGTACACAGTGCCCTTTAGAGTGTGGGGGGAGAAGAAACTGCCCCCCTGACAAACCCCAGCTGGGGTCTGGGGCCAGGGAGGGATGTTAAGCACCCCTTCCCACTCAAATTTACTGCTGGCTGCAACTGTGGGCTACAAATCCCAGAGGCACCTGGAAGCAGGAAGAGGAAGTGATGAGCAACCATGCAGAGTCCTGCTACTGTACTTCTGGACTGCAAATCCCAGAAATCTTGGAGGCAGCCAGAAGAGGAAGTGAACACACAGTCAGAGAGCTGTGCTCTAGCAGGCATGTGGCTGCATTTCCTGAATCAAAGTCTGTTCACTTATGTTTCAATTTAATCTGTGCAATTTAGATTAACCTGCAAAGAACTGATTCAGGCTTTTTGACTGTCTGTACCTAGCCCTATGTCTACCTGAGCCAGTCTCCAAAAAAAAAAAAAGCAGTACAGTAAAAGTTGGGTGGGTCATGATCCTTACTTCTGCTTCTTAGTGACACATTCTTATGGCTCAGATGAACATATCTTATGAAAGTAAATGCATTGTTTTTTCAGGGACTCAAGCAGGATGGAATAAGATCACACTTAGGTATCCAAGTATGCTCTTGAGGCCTAATTGGTGGAACAGAATCTGCACTTAGCAAATTTCCTTAGCTCAAACACTAAATTGGGGATGACATCAGAAAGAAACTCCAGGAATCTTGATTCCTAGCCAGCCAAAGTCATGTTTTCACTGCAGTAGCCCCCAGAGGAACAGGTTCCCTGTCTCTAGGTAGGTTTCCACTACATGCTGGGCACTCTTAGGATGGGATGCTCTCAAGCACAACCTTCCCATTGGCTCCCACTCACACACACCATCTTGCCAGTGCTGCTCTCAAGATCTCTGGTGTGCTCAAGAAGAGTTACTATGGGTTCTCCTTTGGGGTCTTCATGTCCACATTTCTGGGTTTGGAATATGCAAATGGGACTGGGTGGACAGGGTATGCTTGAAAGAGGAGTACCACATTCTTGGGTGTCCCTGGTATGTAGTATAGACATACTCTCTGATATCCAATGGGGCTTTTCCCTTTCCAAACCAGTTTAATTAAGAACTTCTATCTCATCCACCCCTGCACACCTCTCACCAGAGTCTACTGTACTCCCTATTATTCAGTTCTTTTTTTTCAGTTCTGCAGTTTTATTACGAAAATGCTGTAAGCAGCCAGAGCATTCTTGGCAGAGGCACTTTACGAGCAAAACTTTTATTATTTCAGCTCAGATGTATCCTTTTACACATAAATATATGGTACAAAGTCCTCCTATGCTAAAAGAATAAGTGGGGGTTGGACAAGAATCTTGATTCACAGATTTTACAGCTAGAAAGGATCATCAAATACAATCAGGTTCAAATCAGGTATTAATATATTTCTGAAAGCTCAAAAAGCCACAAAGTAGTCTTTTACTATTTCCCTAGGCTTCAACAATGTTAAATGACCTAGGATCTTTCATTTCCTAGCCTATCCATGCAGCAAAGCAAGCAATGGAACACTGCAACCTACAATTTCCTTCACTTCCTCATTTTGTGAATCATGTCAGACATCTTTGATCTAGGCTGTTTCCTGAAAAACAAGGACTTCCATTCATCATGCCTGCTGTAGCCCTAAAACTGAACAAAAAGCTAGAACAAATCTTATAGAAAGTCCAAGCAATCTGGTTTTAAACACCTCGAGTGACAGAGAATTTGCCACCAACCTTGATAGGTGTTCCAGTGGCTCACTGTTCTCTCTGAATGCACACTTTAGTTGCCCAGAGTGAACAAACAGTATTGCCATTATCCCAGAATATTTTGAGGTCATGGGACAGTCAGATGGTAAGTATCTTATAAGTACACCCATGTTTTTTGAGGTCTTTCAGCAGCTCTTGAAATAAATAAGAAAGCTGCCATGTTTACATACAATAGTTTATTCTGTGTATGGAGGGCTGTCTGTCTGGTGGGGGAGGAGAATTAAGCATGCAAGAAAGGGATTTTTTAAAATGTATTATATCATGAATTATTACCATTAGTAAATTCAATTTGTAAATACATATTGTCACTGGGTCTTAATACTGCTATGTTATGTGGCTGTCAAAAATAACTTGGTCTTAGCCAAGGTAGAGTTTTACTTTGGGGGACAGCTGGAGCCAGCAGACCAAGAAAAAATGCATTTTAAACATTTTTCATGTTTCAAGGAACCTTTATGTCCCCAAATGCTCAGAAATACAAGCCACACAATTAAAACAACATCAACTTTTAAATGTTAACCCCAAATCCAAATGCCAGGTGTAAATTTTCCTCACTTTGTTTAGACGTCCTTTTCAGACCAGAACATTATGACCCAGACTCATTATTTTTTGTTATAAATGAGAATCAATTCGACAGTAAGCCAGGAGGAATATTTAATTTCCAAAGGTTTTATTAATGACTGCACTCCTACTAACATGTGCTAGGTCAAATATGCGCTGTTATTGTCCATATTTACCTCTTTTTCTGTTTTGGAATTTATTTCCAAATTAAGTAACCATGTCTCAAGGTACTGCTGTTTTAACTAATATAAATCTTAATTTTCATATTCCTCCATGAGCTCTCTGTTCCCAGGGTTTGGCTTTCCAGTACTTTCTCAGATGGCAACTTCAAATACCTGCTTTATTTTGTCTTAGCCAAGATCAGTAGCGTTTGCATGGCCTACTTGGTCTGGTGGCTAAGGTGAGTCTAAACACCATCACAGGGTCTTAAAAGCTTGAAACATACCCTACCACTCTACTCAGTCTCTGATTATTGAGACACTATTCCATATCATTTTGTTTGATCCATACCCAGAGAAAATACAAAATGTATTTTATCTTTAAATATAGAAATACATATCAGGCATTAAAAAGATACAAATCAAGTAGCCAGCTAAATGCCAGACTCCCCTCAAATAAAAGGACAATGTCTTCCTCTTGATGGAGCTCCCAACTTCTCCACCTCCTTCCAAAACTCCTCCACCCCCTCCAAAAAAAAAATCTTCAACACACACCACCACCACCGCCACCCCTCAAAAAACACCTACAAATACTTATCCTTCCAACTGTATTTCTTTGTGCACTGACAACATTAGTACTCAAAAACAAAGTATCTTACCAACTTCAGTCATGTAGGATTTTCCATCCGCAGGCAAAGGAATATATTGGTTGGAGTAGAAGCTGCTTCCATAACCCACAATGAAACCTTCGAGTTTGGTGTTTGGATTTGGCCGAAGATATTTCATGCAAATGATGTCACCAGTTGTGTTAATCTGCACTTTCAGGCTTTGTCTCTTAACTGGAGAGAAGCAGGGAAGAAAAAAAGAAGAAAGAAAAAAAGAAAGGGGAAAAAAAAAGGTGAGGAGTTATCATCTTCCAAATGACTAATTAAAATTAGAACACACAGTGGCTCGATGTGTTAGTAGTGACAATTGCTTTGAAAAGATACCATCATGTTGAAATCTAGTTTATTAAAAAAAATAAGTCTTTTATAACCACAATTTTTCATTGCCTATCTCCTTTCTTGAAGTGGGAAAGATATATAAACAAACAAACAGGGGAAACTATATAGATCACTACATGCTAACTAGTGTCAAAATGCCTAAAGTAAACTGAAAAAGAAGTGAAAGTTATCTTTTCCTTTAAATTATTTCACTTATATTGGGTGCCACTTTACAAGGATAGGTGGCAACATTTCCAACAGAAGTAAATAAGCATGAATTCTGAATTGAGTGTAATCTTTTCATATTGGGCTGTAGTATTAGAAAAGTGTTTCTGGCAGAGAATGAACAACAACCATATCCACTTTAAATTATAGTGGGGGACAGGGTTAAGTAGACAAAATGCAATTTTCTAGTTGAAACGACACCAGAACACCTAGATTAACATATTTACTCTAGCCAAATATACTACAAGACAATACTTTATTTCTGTGCTTTCCAAGGGAACAATACAGATAACAGGAAACATCATTATATACACTGACTGCAATTTAAATTATATCAGCATCATGACATTGTCATCATGATATGAACTTCATAATAGCACTAGCAGTTTTCACGGCTGTAGTTATATTGTCACTTTCTTGGTAGTAGGGAATAGAGTTAATATTTCGGCTCTTCGTGGGTGGCACGTGATTTTGTTCTTCATTGTTATCTTGGCTATATTTCCAGTAGAATCAACCCCCAAGTGTTCAAAAATACTGAGTCACAGACCCTCCCAAAGCCATGCGATTGGCTTAAAAAGTAGAGGGATTTATGTCTTTTGAACCTATGGAGTACACTTAAAGCACACTGAGTGCTTTAAAATATGGCTTAAGTGTGCCCCAAAGGTTCAAAAGATATAAAAGCCCTTACTTTTAAGCCAATCTCATGACTTTGGGAGGGATTATGACTAATTCTTTTTGAACACCCTGGGATCCCTGTTCCCACATCTCCACGTGCCACTCCACGGCTGCCAGCAAGCCCCGCATTGAGACACCCTGTGCCCCAGCCAGCCTCCCTCCTCTTCCCCCACAGCAGGAGGAGCTGGGCATTCACACTTTGCCCACAGTAGGACCATGTGTCCTGCAGCAAAAGGCACGTGTACGTGTACGGGCATGTGCTGTAGCACTTGTGCCACTGAAAGCACATGCCCTTGTTTGTCTGGATGCGACCAGAGTATCAGGTCTCTTGTAACTCTCTTGAGCCCCAGTTCTATGCCCTGTCTCCTTGGCTCTGTTTCTTGCTCCTAGATTTGGGGCCTGCCCCCTTGCAAAAGAGACCTGCTGCACCTCAGACATTTTCATCTCCAATGCTCTGAGTATATCAAAGCAAGAAATGATGCATCCCATCACTAAGGCAATATCCATCCAACCTTTTACATTTGGGATGAACTAATAAGTAGGAAATTACACATTTTGAGCTGCCTTGCTCCATATTAACATCACGTACACTAACAGTTAGTGTATCACTATTGAAACAGAGCCTGCCTACCACCAAACAGGGAATAGATCACTCAAGAAATATCCAGTTCATTTCTCTCCCTCCATAGCATTCACTTCTGCCACTGCTGGACACAGAATAGTGGGCTTGATGGACTATTGGTCTGACCCAGTATGGCACTTACTATGTTCTTATGTTCTGACTATCACATGATGGGTATTGGCTTAAAAACAGTATTTAAAGATTGTTTTTTTGGGAACTGGCCTATAGGTATAGATATATGCATTATAAGGGGTCAAGATGGGCAGCAGGGGTTAATTAGATTTTTAAACAGCTTGGGTGTGACACACAAAGCTTCTCATAGCCTTGGAAGGAGACAAACTGTCTAACACAACAAGGCCAACAAATGGACATGGCCTAAGGATTGAGGGGGGCATGCCATAATACGAGATCACAGAGCAAACGGGTTGTCTACCACAACAAGGACACAAAGCCTGGGAACTGAAGAAGTGTATACCATACTGTCCCATAACATGAGATAAGTGACACTGGCAACAAGGCCTCAGAGAGCAGGGGGACCTCAGTCTCATTTTGGGGGAACAGAATAAATTAGGAGAAAGCCCAGAAGGCTATGTGGACATGAGACCACAGAGAGACAACCAACCAGAGATAGCCACGGATGAAGAGTAATCAAGAGGGAAGGAGAATACAAAAGCAGAGGCTTGAGATTAACAAGGAGTCCCTTCCTGTCCCTCCTCTTCCTCCTTGTCCCTCACCATCCTGCTCCCTGAAAGGGGTCCCTGTTTCTGTCCCCATCCCCATCCACCAGGAAGGGTTCCTGAGGCCACCATGGACCGAGGGCATACCAGCAGCCCATCTCATGCACTCCACTGGAGGGGAAGCCATGGGCCTTGGCATCCCACCTCCAAACTGCTGACATGCTGTGTTGACATCTGATACCAAAGAAAGAAGTGAAGCTAAATGTACCTTGACTCTGATGACAGCTCTAGGATTGGTAGATATACAATTGTTTGATTGTTTGTATTGTTGGGTTTTTTGTTATTACTCTGTATCAGTGAATTCACCTATTATCAACTGGCAGGTGTTGTGGTCGGTCTGAGGGTTCTGCCCACCCAGAACAAAGGTATAAGGGCTGAGTCCCTAAAATCCAGTGTCAACAGTGGGTACATGCTTTATTCTCCTAGAAAATGCTCTTGTTACATGACTATAAAGCCAATTCCTTGAGGTCAGCCCTTGTGGTAAGTAAGAGAAGTAATAAGATCAATTAGGCTGTTTCTATTCCCAATAAGAAGGGATTTAAAAATATATATATTAGGAACAAAGACACCTAGGTCCTGCATAGAACAAATTATAGTGATCAGAAAAAGCAGAATAACATATAGATATTTCTGATCTGTATTTAGAACAAACCATTAGGATGCCTTCATCCTGTATAATGCTCTTGCATAAATATTAAGTATTATGATTTAACAAGGCTAAAAAGAAAGGCCTACAAAGGATGGAAGATGGGATTTACTTCCAAGCAGGAATATTCTGCACTGGTTTGGTCCTGCAGGGAGCTTGACCAATCTCATTACCTCCTATGACCAGGTGACCTATCATCTGGACAAGGGAGAAGAGATTGTTGTCATATATCTTGACTTCAAAAAAGCCTTCACTCTGGTATCCCATGATCACGTCTTGGCTAAACTGGCCAATTGTGGCCTTGGGCCCACCATGATCTGCTGGCTGGGGAACTGGCTCCCTGGTTGGACCCAGAGGGTTGTAATTGACAGAAGTCAATCGTCATGGTGTCCTGTGACCAGTGGGGTTCCCCAAGGCTCTGTCCTTGGACCCATATTGTTCAACATCTTCATTAATGATGTGGACATTGGAGTCAGGAG
>NW_017728906.1:7948409-7951016 GCF_001723895.1 Crocodylus porosus | reverse complement strand
CCAGAGCACCCCAAGGGATGACGAGGTCGAACGGTCACAAACTCCTGCAAGACCATTTCAGGCTGGACATAAGGAAAAATTTCTTTACTGCCCGAGCCCCCCAAGGTCTGGAACAGCCTGTCATCAGAGGTGGTTCAAGCACCTACAATGAACACCTTCAAGAGAAAATTGGATGCTTATCTTGCTGGGATCCTATGACCCCAGCTAACTTGCTGCCCTTCGGGCGGGGGGCTGGACTCAATGATCTTCTGAGGTCCCTTCCAGCCCTAATGTCTATGAAATCTATGCAGTATTCTTATATACCTTTTGTTGCAAATTTGAGCATGTAATACGTTAAGACAATTTCAAGAGAGTGGCAGTCAGTAGATCAGGCAGAAACAATGAATGGTTACCACAACAAAAAATTATTTCAAGAGACAGAGTATTTGACAAGTAGCCAAAGAAGGCTCACTTGACCTAAATGATGCCCAGCTGGCAACACTGCAATGGTTATTATGTTTGAGTCTGTGTTTTGTTTTACTTTTTACAGCACACCCTAATAAAACTGAATGTGATAGCAATGCTATTGACCTTAAGTTAAAATTCATTTAAGAAATTATTCAGTATTCATGAAGATGCTGTAAAGATGTCCATGCCTTTGCAGTTGTAGAGTTCCCACTTTGCATTAAGACCCTCACTAAATATAAGATTCTTGGACCAATAGCTACTTCAGAAATATCATCCCCCCATCTTATTTTCCCATAACAATACCCTGCTGATCTGAAAATATTCACTGTATTAGAAGAGTACTGACAGCCAAAACCAGCATGACAAATAGTGCGTACCATATCTGGACTAAACCCACATCTTAAGAGAAAATTGTTGCACATGTGATACAGGAAAACATTTTGGGGAGAAAACGCTCTATATGTAAGATAAAGATATTTGGAAGGCCATTCCAGTGAAAACAACTGCACTATAAAGGAGTCAATTAGTGGTAATTCTTTGGAAAGTGCATGCAGCCCAAAACAGTCTGAGGAAACCGCCCAGGAACACCATTAGGTTGACTAGTTGGAAAAAAATAAGCATTTGGAAATCAGCAGCAGAGGCCAAGAGCTACATGAATGCAACTCCCAAAAAACCCTAACTAAACGTTTCATATTTATGCATCTTTCTCTGACCTGGCAAAACTACAACTAAAATAATATTCACTTGGATCCAGACAAATTTGTGGTGAGTCAGGGTGAGGTACAGGAGAAAGAGGGTGCTATTTGATTTGTTTTATCCGTCACTGATCTTAATCAACAGAGTAGGGGGTCTCTTGAAGGCAGGTGAGATCTGGCAGCACCTAATCTCTTGCATTCCTGTGAGAGCTCTCACTACTGTTTGCTATGTAGCTATTTATTTGATTTTTTTCAATCTAAACTTCCATAGTAAGTAGTAAGTCAGACCTCTCCATATTAATGTGAACTCCCAGTCACGAAGAGTAGTAAAGAAAATGCAAAGTAGAGTTCCTAACCACTACGAAAGCTTCTGTTTAATTTCATCACTGATCTATATCTGGAAAGACATGAGGAGCCAAATTCAGAATACAGCCATCTGGCTGGTGTCATGAGGCATCAAAGCACAGTGATGCCTTGCTTGGACACAATGCAATTTCCAAAATTGTTGGCAATTTGGAGATCTGTTAAAGAGTTTGTTTCCTGGAGATGTAACTATGAAGGAACAGTGCCCTTTTCAGTCACTTAGCAACACAAGATCAACAGCATAAAATTGTGCATTGGGTGATCCACTGCAATATTACTGTTAATAACAGGTGCAGTTTTATCAGCCAAGAATGGAATCCAGCATGGTGGAGAAATGAAAAAAAAGTAGCATACAGCTCAGATTATCTACTAAAGGTCTGCTCCGTCTGAATTCTGCGTTCATGACAGCCTATATAGAAAAGCAATCTGTTGCATTTTATAGTACCTTTTATCATAGTATATTTATGAATATCAACTGAGTACCTCAATAATCCAATGAGTTAAGAATTGTAGAAATCACATGGATCTACACTGAAATTCAGCTTCCTAACTGATGAAAACCCACAAGGCAACACACTAAACAGCTCTTCCATAGTTTCAATTTTCTTCTGCTCACATATTCATTTCACTGGTTCTCAACACTATTCAGTAGAAGCCATTCAAAGTCAATATTTGACTCAGATCCCAACAATCATGATTGTTGGCAAAGGCTGACTTCTTAATGGCAAGCACTGTAGTTATGACAAGCTTAGGAATCTTGAAGATCTGTTTCTTACTGGGAGTATCTACATATGCCCTTATGTGCTCATTTGGTACTGGGTAGTCATTTAGTAATTTAGCAAGTACTAAATGACTGTGCAATACCCACTAATACTGCACAGTCCTACTGGCACACAGTTATTTTTATATGCTATGTTGCTATGGCAGCGTAGCGTCTTGTGTAGACACACCCATTGAGAACCAGCTGTAGCAAGTGCTGCAAATTGTGACTTTGTAGCATATAATGGCATTTTGAAAGATGCCACCTTACATTTAATTAAAATTTATTCAAAATACCATCTTAACTTTGCTTCAGCACCTTGCTACTGGGTCCTGTTTTTAA
>NW_017728906.1:7933109-7946485 GCF_001723895.1 Crocodylus porosus | reverse complement strand
GCTTCCAGGGGAAGTGGTGCAGGCTCCTAGTCTGGGGATTTTTAAAAGGAAGTTAGATGAGCACCTTGCCGGGGTCTTAACATGAACACCCTCCAGGTGTCTGGCTGGTGCTCAGGTGGCCTTAGCCATGCCTGGCCCCTCCCAAAATCGTCTGTTCCTCTTCTCAGGGTTGGGGCAGTGCACCCCTAAACTATGGTGCCCTGCTGGTACCGGGGCCTCCACCACTGTGGAGCCCTACTGAGCTTTCCTGATACTACCTCTCTGTGTTGGGATCGGGACACCCCCAAAGTGCAGTGCCCTCTCCAGTGCTGGGAGCACCCCACTTTACTGGGGAGCTCCTAATGAGGCCTCCTCCACCCCTACAGCCTCTTCCGGTCCTCCGGTTTAACCATAACTAAACAGAACCATAAGCCAATTGGCTGTAACGCAACAATAAGTCTCCTGGCTATAACATACAATCTAGGCCCACCCAGCTTTCCTGCAAAATCTCCCCATTAGGGTTCTCTCCCCTCGTACCATGGTGCAGCCACTCAGGTGCTCGGGCTGCTCTGCTCGACTCGGCTGCAGGGCTCTGGTTCCTCAGGCTGCCAGAAGGGAACTCCCAGCCAGGCTTCAGCCTGGGCTGTTTATAAAGGCCAAGCCCAGCCCCCTTCTGGTCAGCTGACCCACTGCAGTTGCTGTGGCGACCAACACCTGTTCTCTCATCATAATCACAGGGCACCAGAGTGCCCCTGTGACACAGACCCAGACTAATTTTGTCTTCTATGAGCATGTATTAGTGCACTTTAACTAATCACAGCTATATTTGCAAATGCAGATTATCAAATATAGGTGCAATTAGCCTAAGTTTGCCATTTTTAATAGACACACACTTGCAATACGCATTAAATTAAGCTAATGCCCAGTAGTGCATCTCATGTAGATGAGCCCTATTCGTTGTCTAGAACTCTGACTTAAACATGGCATTTGAGGGTCTGCCAATTAGTAGAAAATGCAGTTGCTGCTTGCTTTGTGTTGTGAAAATATCTTATTTACTGTGATAATTATTCCTCTAATTTTTTATTGCTGGCACTTGTTAGATGGGAAGACTAAGGTCTGTTATTTCAACAGCAACTGAAAACATTCCAGAAAAAAACAATTCTTTATGCTGATCTATAAAAGTTTTTAAACTAATAACTTTTTTGACCTTTCAGATATTGAGAAGCAGATACGATATAAGATATAAGATAAGATAAGAGAAATGACTTGGCCAGCAATTTTTAAAAGATTTTTTTTTCAACACAGAATTTATTTCCCAGAAACAAAATTAACAGTTTATTCATTTCTCTGCATTTTATCTCTTCCCAAACAATCTAATTTAATCAAAATACCAGAAGTTGTTGTCCGATATTATGGAAAATAATAAAGAGTCACTACTGCAGATACAGAACACAGTCTACTGCAGGCTGACATGCTCTTTCTTGCCTTGGATTGTCTAAAACTAACTAAGGAATGTAAGAAAGTCAAGCCAAACTCAAAGGTTCCTCTCAAAGTCATAATAGTTTTGATGATGAATTAAATTAATTAGATTTTAATAAGGTAGTTACCAGACCCAGAAACTCAGAGCTTCTTATACAGAAAACATGTTTTTATTCAATTATGTAAATATGAAGATTTTGGAACCCGATGAAAAAGCCCCAAAGCGAAAACCTCATATCCTAATTTACCACTTCAGACTAGATTTCCTATATATGGTTTAACAGCAAGATTCTTCTACGGCCAACATAACTGTAATCCAACTACTTTACCCTGAAAATCCCAAAGAATTAACACTTCACTGATTTTGATGATTGCATGTGACAAATTGAAGTTGGCAGATCCACATTCAAATACTGCTTGGAACTCAAGATCTGCACTGGTAATAGTGCATTTTCTTCATTTTGTAATCCAAAGCATGTCAACCAAGCCAACAGGGGGTGGCGGGAAGACACATTACTCACATGTATCTATTTTAAAAGAGTCTGCAAGAAATGTACTCTCCCCTTCTTTGCCATTACTTATTCAATATCTTTTCAAATAGCTTATTTTTTTCTTTTGTAGTAAATATTACTTAGGAATCACCATGATCTTCCTTTGGAAGAATTAGCAAAAATTGTGAGATTGAGATAGTTTATATTGTATTTTCATTCAATGAGAAGGGAAACAAATATTTTTTCAGCTGAACTATTTTGGAATTCTCTTAACCTGAACTTGATAATAAAGTTTTTGCTCATAAAGTTTGGTAGTTATTCTGAAATCAGTTTGTAGGGCACCCCCCCACAATGTCCAGGTTGGGGTTGCAGTGGAACAATTTCACTGCCCAGCCTTGATTCTTGGTCCACCCAAAGTTTAAAACCAACTGCCCAGAAGTGGCAACAGCATTTCCATTCAGGCAGCAGTAAGGGGGTCAAATGAATTAATGGCCTTTTATAATCTACCTGATTTCTTCTAAACTCTCTATTCCACAGGGGTTTACAACACTGTCTCCTTTTAATGGGCTTGCTGTTCCATGTAAAGCTGTCCTTTCATCTGCAATTCTGCTGTCAGCTGCTCCTGGTAACGTAGCTCCTATTTCATAACATTGCAGACTGTTTTTAACTCTAGCTAAAAACATTAGCTCAGGTGTGGAAACCATAAAACTTAGATGAACATTAACTCGGGTGTGAAAATAAGTTTCAGTGAAGCACTAGATGCATTGTCAAGGTGCTCAAGAAGGCTAGATTTTGTTTGGATAATATGCAAAAATAAATGTGCATTTAATCTTAATGACTACAGAAGTAACAGAACAACATATTTTGATTATTCTTGCCTACTTGATTATGTTTTTATACATAATATAATACAGCATATTAATGCACATTCCAATAAAGTTATATTTTTCTGCTGTTCGCCCTCTTAGTGCCTATCTATATTCTTCTTTTAGTAACTGCTTGGCAATTATTATATTTTAAGATGAAATCTAGATTTCCCAAGGTACCAGCTAACCACAGTGGAACACAGAATTTTATGTGATCATTTATACTACCATTATCCTGATTTCAAATAGAAAGCTATTATAGATCAATGCTTTTCTATTTGATCACGTAATTTATCTTCTGTCAGAAAATAAAGTTATTAATAAGACTAAAAGACTAAAAGAACAGAGAAACTATTTTACTGAGAAAAATGTTGAGGGACAATCTTTACCTTCTCTATTGTCAAAAACATGCCCTGACTGTATAATTGAAGACATCAGTAGGATAAGACAGTCATATGTCTATAGAATGCCCAGGTTAATAACTAAAATAAGTATGGGAGGGAGAAACACTAGAAGAAGTGGATACAAAAGGTAAGGGACATTTCTCAAACCTATTCTCTCTTCTGAGAGTCGGTGAAACTTCCAGGAATGCTTCTCTAGCCCATTGCTAATGGTTCACCAGTAAGTAAAAGAAACCAAATAGAAACAAAATAGACGTTATTTACTCAGTCCAGCTGATCATGACAATATACTAGGGTGCACCAATTCAAAGCTGTCCAGAAAACACATCTTTATACATGCATCTTTATTTGAACTATCGAATCCGAGGCTAACACAGAGTTCAATAGATTCAAAAAACTAAAAAAGAACAAAAATATCTGATGCAGATGTAGGAAAAAATGAGGATGATCTCAGTTACAAACAGTGAGTCTTTGTCCCTAAAAATTATGAGTTTTAATACTTTAACACATGATTAAAAATTATGTCTAGTGTCTTTAAAGAAGTATGGACACTGTACTGCAGAACAATGACAAAAAAGCTAACTATGAAAAAACCTTGCTTAATCTTGCATAAAACTAACATAATTAGCTCTGCATCGAATTTCTCAAATAACATATATGAATTCCACAGTTATTTTGAACCTAAATTTATATAGCAAGAAGGAGCTGCTGGGGCTTTATCGATCATAATTAGAGGATCAGAGTGGTTGACCAAAACAGGGGAAACAAACAACAGTCTAATTATGGATGCCACCAGCCGGAGAAACTTTTTATCTTGTTGTTAAATTTTGCATTGATTAGGGCATCACCTTACACATCTAAATAGGTTCAAGAGCCAGGGTGAGCTGCAGTTGTATATTGCATTAATATTTGTACATACAACTCTAAAAACCATAGAAATGTAGCTTTCCCAGTGATAAGCTATTTGTTTCTAACCATGGCAGTTTTCAAGATTATAAAACTGAAAATTATAGCATTCTGGTTACGTTATCCACACTAGTGAAATGCTGCCAACCTTTGGGCACAACAGTGAATTAACCATTTATTTATTCATTTAAAACATTGTAGAACAAAGCCATTGACTCCTCATTCTATTCTAAATTTGTGTTCCTACAACACAATCAATTTTTTCACCAGCTCTGTGCATGCAAACAGAATAAAGATTCATTTCATGGGATTACTCAGGTGTACTTGAGGGCATATTTGGGCTTATTTTAAAACCATAACAACAATAAAATACTCAGTTACATGATTTGCCAGCTCTTTTGATTGACAGATACTGAATGATGATGCAACTTGATTAAATTTACTAAGCACTGGTGTTCATAGTAATTAAAAACATGATACATTTTAGTGGGCTCTCACAAATCTGAACTGTGTAACTGTCAGGCTGTTGACATGGTTCAGAACATGATGAACAAGTTGGATAGTTGTACAATAGGTAGACTATCATTATCCAAACTAAAATTCAGGCAGGGCACTAAGATTAGTCCTACTCTTGCAGAGATTTTCTAATGCTCATTTTTGTTTTAGGTTTGATACAAAAGACAAATGAAACAATAATCAGCCTTGGCCTGTCTTTACATTTGCAAGGAAAATATCTTTCTGAAAAGCCTATTTTCAGTTTTCTGAAATGACACTTTTCCTAAATTGCTATATTTCACTGTAGGTACACGACTAAATGAAATGTGCATTAGCTAGCAAACCTGCTATTTTTGGCAGGTATGTACACATGAAAGGACTTGGCACTGAAGTTAGTGCACTTGGCACTAAAGTTTGTGCCAAATTCCTGAAGCTCTGCTATGTGCCCCTAGTGGCTGGGCAGATCCAGCACTAAAATTAGTGCCAGGTTGCATCTACGCATATGTTAATGTGATATAACTACACGCTGCCTATCTACACATGCGTTAAGGCTTTCTGCCCCTTTCAGTGTCTTTCCTCACATTCAAAAACAATGTGTTACTATTCAAACACACTTAGGGTGCGGACAGAGGTTACATTTTTTGTATGATGAGCCCCCTTAAAGCTCTTGATAGCCATGCTGTGAGTAGAGTTTATTCGTGTAAAGCATCATAAATTAAAGCAGGGGCCTGCACATTTTTCAGCGCCCTGTACACTACTGAGCCCCAGTATGTCAGGCACACTAGAAATGTATAAATCAGAGGTGGCCTCTGCCCCAAGGAGCTGACAATCTAAATATACAATTATCTGAGATGGTTTAGTCAGGAATGATTCTTCCTTGAGCAGGGAGCCAAACTAGATGACCTCCTGAGGTCCCTTAAAGCCCTATCTTCCTATGATTCTATGATCAACCATAAAGAGAACGGGACATACCATGAAGTCAGAACAAATAATGAGGTCTAAATCTGCTTTGCAGCTGGGGCAATGATAATGCATAGGGCAGTGTGGTCAGCCATAACTGTGACAGTAGTTATTTTGCACTTTCCTTCTCCTCCTTTAGTTATGCTAAGTTTTTTTTCTTTTTAAAATCCTTTTTGTGTGCTTTTGTTAGGAGAGGATTAGGGAGATGGAAAGAAAAAGGTATGGGAGGATTTGCACACAGTGAAGAGATGGACTGGAGGAGAAAGCTTTATGCTATTCATTGTCTATTAAGAAGGGCACTTATGAAGACTACCCTGAACATATCACCTAAACTTATGGTTTAAGGAAGTTAAGGTTGCAAAGTAGATTCAAAGTTGTCTGTGAAACTTTAGTTCAGATCCCATGTCCATGAGTCCTGATTAGAACAAATACATTAATTTTGGGTTTCTGACCAAACCAGAAAAATGAGGGGGAAATTCACTCCAGATGAAGCCAAAACAACATTTTTAAGTTTTTCTTGATAAAATGAAAAAAAAATAAGTGAAATACTGTTTCAGGTCAAATAAAAACATTTTAAACACCTTCTCTTCCCTGCTCAGGGAGGAATGAATCTTTTAAGAATTTCACTGCCAAATCCTAATAAGCCTCTAATGAGCACAGAGTGTGTTTATTCAAAGCCTTATAACCTGGCAAAAATCGGAAGCAATTTCATGCATGACAACAGTTTTGGGCCAAGTAATGGAAAAGTTGATAATATGATTGAATTAATAGAGACTTAAAGGATAAGAGTATAATTAATGCCAGTCAACATGGTATAATGGATAATAGATTTCATCAAACAAGTTTGATTTCATGCTTCACCAGCTCAGTATATAAAGGGAACTGCATAGAGATAACAGACTTTCATAACACATCAGATGTAATACAACATACAGATTATATCAAAATGATATACATGAAATGGGTAAAGAAGCAGCTAGCCAAAATATTTTTAAAAACAGCTGTCAATGGAAAGTCACAATCAAAAGAGTGTTTCTAGTGGAATTCTGCAGGGACTAGTAAGAGGCTCAAAGATGTTCAACATTTTCCTCAGTACTCTAAAGTATAAAATCACTGCTAATCAAATGCATAGATGACAGTGGCAGAATGGAACATGATGGAAACAGTAGTTCTAGCATGATCTGAAATGTTTGGGAAACAGACCCAATCAATTATACAAAGTATATTCTGGTACACCTAAGTTAAAAGGTATACATCTAGAAACAGGAAGTGCAGCAGGATATCCTAGATGATTATGATATTCTAAACATAATCTAGAGGTCATCATGGATAAGCAATTCTATGTGAGCCTTCAGCAGGACAATGTGGCAGAAAGAGCAATGTGATCCATGGAAGTATGAACAGGAGAGTAGTATGAACTAAAGAAACAAGTTACTGAATTTTATTTCTATACATGACGCTTGTAAGACAGAAACTGGAATACTATGTTATAGGCAACTGAAAACAGGCACTTCAAGTGAAAAAGATTAGGGAATCTTTAACTGCTAGCACCACTTTCAAATCTTGCAGGGAATCTTTAAGTTAAGTTCATAACTAAAGACAACCTCTGCCTCCTACTACCTACATCCTTTTCTATACTTTGTTGTCAAGATTCTTGGCATAGCTTCATAAGAACAATGAAGGGGAAAGTTACTTGGAATGAAGACTGCAATAATTCTACCTGCTATAAATCTGCATGAAAGGTCTTATGAAAAGGACTTCGTTGCACACATATAGACATCTCTTTTTGTCCAAGCACTTTTTACAACCAGTGCTCTTCCTACTACTATTTCCATGTCCAAGCCTCTGCATATATTTTACCTTAATTAAACTTTACAGTGGCCCCTTGGAATAAATTCAGTAATTATCACCCACATTTTATAAGATTAAAACCATGATTCAAATGCAGGAATTCCTGGATTCCCCTCTTGTGCTCCAACTACTAAATCTAACTTTCACCTTTCAGCCACTTACTATTATTTATTAATGTAGCATGACAAGCAAAATTAAGAACAGGCAGGAGGAATTATTGTCTGACAAAAATCCTGTTCCTGTGGTTTCAGTGAAAATCAAGACTAGGAATTATCAAATTTTGGAAAAATCTTTCTGGACAGCACTCTAATAACTTTTCTCTGACTGTAGGCAGAAAAGGAAACATTTCTCCTTAATTTATCTCTTTGGATCATATGGTATTTCACTCACTTCTCTTTCCATAGAAGGAAACTTTATCTGTCCTCACCTGGGATTTTCCCTTCTTCAAGCAATAAAGTCTATAGAGCCAGTACAAGAAATACTTCAACTTGCTTCCAGCTTGGGAAGAGAACTACACCTGTCAATCAGTCACTGGCATCAGGACAATGTCCTGCCTCTGAAATGTCCTGTGACTGGGACAAGTTCCACAGCCAGACTGATTCAATTGTACACTCCTGGATTAAAAACTATGCTTAATTTCCTCTAAGGAAAAAGCACAAATGATTTTCCCAACTGCAGACCATTGAGAATTCCTCCTCATGAAATAAATTTAAAATGCTGGATATAAATGTCCACCTCTGTTCTGGATCTTCTGGGGTGGACCTCATGTGAAGAAAGTAAATCTTCAAGTAAGGAGACATAATGTCCCAATTTATGACACTCAGGTCAACAAGCCCTGTCACAGAGGTTTTTGCACTGCAGTGTGCTTTCAAGGCTAAGTAGGACTATTCTTTTAATATGGACATTCAAAACAAGATACATCATATCTCCTTTAACTTTCTTTAAGCAGTAAGCTTTGAGAAGTTTTTAGTCAAATAGGTGGAACTGATTGTAGATTGGATGACCAAAATGTAGAAATTGAATAATGTATGCATCATTGCTCATATAGTTGCCTTCAGATCATAGTTGAGATTATTGGCACTTGGTATGACAGGACTTTGATATTTACCCAAAGGAAAACTACTACTTAAATTTATTTGAGAATGAATGTTATGACAGTTGTGAGGACTACTTGTCTGAAAGCAGAGTACTCTATTCCAAAAGATCAGATG
This sequence comes from Crocodylus porosus, assembly GCF_001723895.1. NCBI lineage: Eukaryota > Metazoa > Chordata > Crocodylia > Crocodylidae > Crocodylus > Crocodylus porosus. The sequence goes on along the minus strand of NW_017728906.1, from coordinate 7,937,846 downwards.
AAGCTCTGGTTGTGTTGCAGCTGTGATGGTCCAGGAATTATGTGGGAGACAAGGATTATTTGTAGTGATATCTTTTCTTGGATTAGGTGCATGGTTGGGATAAAATTAACCAACCTTTTGAATAGAAGGCATTCCTCATCAGGTCTCTATTTCTTCTTGTTGGCTGGCTGTCAACCGGTATTTTTGGTAGGACATTTGGGTCTGCTTCATAGTAGCCAGGTATGTCTCCAGGTTGGTATCTCTTAGGAGCATAAGTATGTCCTGTTAAAGCTGATGCCTTTTGAAGTAGGTTAGGTGAAGATGGTTTCCCAGGTTTTATAAAGGTGTGTTGCACATATAAGAGTTGTGTGTGGTAGCTAGAAGATTACAAATGATGAGTCCCCTTGGGATGATGTTCTGTTTCCTGCAAAAACTTAGGAAGAGGATGTCACTGTACAGTCTTGTTTCTTGCAAGTGACAGTCCTCAATATCTTCCATGTTCTGATCGTGTTGGAGTGATGTAGCTGTGAAAGTCCAGGAATTATGTGAGATGCAAGGATAAAGCTCCTGTCATCAGAGGGGAGACTGCTTATTGGAAGGTCTTCTGTGATGAATGGGCAGAATAATGTGCCTCTTGCAGAGATTTCTCTCTCAGTAGAGTTGTGAGAAGCTGAGTAAAGTTCCAAAGCCGTGCTTGAATGACTTTGTAGGGCAAGGAAAAAATTGTTGTTACAGCTGCAAATGACAGGCCAATAGTTAGAATCATGGGGATCTGCAGTGATGGCTCGCCTAACCATCTGATAACAGTATACCGTATATGTCAAATAATCCTCATGCTTCCACTCATTCTTCTTAGGGGCAGTGACAAGATATATATGTTGCCTAGGACAGCTGCACACCACAGAGACCTGATTCTAAAGCATAAACTTGATATCCCAGTGCTCTGAAACGCTATTCCCCATTTTTGTAGATTGCTGTTCATTATTTTGAACTTGAAGGACAGAGTGAAGTTGGGCTCAAAGATTGCTCTGAAACTATTTTAAGTAATTAGTAATCTTTCTGCCTCAAAGAGGCTGCTCTTATTTCCTACCCTCTCCTACATAGGCCCTTCCCGTGTCCCTCAGAAAGTTACTCATCTGGGACTAATGGGTAGGCTCCCTGCAGGCTCAGTGCCTCTTCACTGTACCGGAGAGGTAGGGACCAAACAGGTGTGTGCCTTCCTGGAGGGTCTCAAATTGGGATATGAGCTAGGTAGTCACAGGCTTACAAGGAATGTCTAACCAAGGCAGACTGTGAGGAACTACAGAAGGGTCTGGCACGAATGAGTGAATGGGCAATTAAATGGCAGATGCAATTCAATGTAGATAAGTATAAAGTGATGCACATAGACAAAAATAACCCAAGTATACCTACACTACAATGAGCTCTACATTAGCTGGTACCACACAAGAAAGTGATCTGGGAGTCATTGTGGACAGTTCACTATAAGCGTCAGCTCAGTACTCAGCAATCTTCAAAAAGGCAAACAAAAATATTAAGGATTATTAAGAAGGGGCCTGTAAACAAAATGGAAAGTATCATCATGCCCCTTTATAAAACCATAATGTGTCCCAGCTCTATTCTCCATGCTTCAAAAAAGGTGCTAGAAGAACTACAGAAAGGTCCAGAGAATGGGAACAAGGATGATTAGTGATATGAAGGGGCTTCCATATGAGGAGAGACTAAAGAAGAGAGACTTTTATTTCAGTTTAGAATAGAGTCACTTGAGTGGGGACACACTAATATGATCCAATCTAGGCTTGACTGCTCAGATGCAACGCTGGTCTCTCCAAGCCAACCTGGCTTCTTTTCTGCCCAGGGGAATGGGTCCAAACTAACTCCACCCAGACTGGGTTATGAGGGAGTCCTCATCTTGCCCACAGAGCTGAGAGCCTGCCAAGCTTCACAATACTTGTAACAGGGTGGAGGCAGAAGGCACAAGACCCCTCCCTTTTTCCTCTAGCTTTTCTTGACATGGCTGTCCATGAGACCTACAGGGGCACCAGCTGTCACAGAAGGAAAGTCTACCCAAAAAGCAAAAGTAACTTTGGGATATAGCTAGGAAGTAAAGGAAGAGCAAAACTGTTAGTCAGAACCTTTAATTAAACTTTAGCATTTTCTTCAGAAAAGGTCTGCAGTGTGGAAGGTGGGCTGGCTGGCCACAGGGGAGTCAGCACAAACTGGAGGGACATCCTCCTGCTACCAGCAAATGACAGCTCTGGTTCTGCCCCCAAGTTTGAAATTTCCAGTGTGACAGATGTGTAAACCCTAAAACAATGAAAAGAGGTTTTTTTTTGTTTTGTTTTGTTTTGTAAAGAATTATTCATTCTCTTATTCATTCTCTGGCAGTAAAGTTTAGCATTACCACCCGCTTTCTTCACATTTTTTCGACAATGATCAACAGGATTCTGCAGACATAGAAATGACACATAATGAAAAACAGTACTTGGACTTGCAACAGCAGTCACTTTTGAGAGGAAGATGGAGATTAAAGATATGCCTGGTGATTTGTGTTGTAATTGCTCATCATAACTTGCATGGATTGTCTGCTGTGGTGACTCTTTTGTGAAGAGAACAAAGAGTGGTTTTCAAATTTCAGCAGCCATTTTGAACATTATTTCCCATTTCTTTGCATGGCATCAGACTACAAGGTCTCAGAAGTCTATTTTGTCTCTTTTATTCTTCTTGATAGCTACATTTTGTGTTTGTTCACTTGGTGATCATATGGCCTACATATAGAGACTAGGAGTAAAAAATGATGCATGAATATAAAATAAATGTGCAATAATCGAATTGTAGTGGGAAAAAGTGCTTTCTATTCGCAGTTGACCAAGGTGTCTCTAGATTCAAGTAAAAAGGAAACCCATTTGAAGCAGTTATAAGAAAATATATCTTAGCACAGAAACTGTGGTTTTCACTGAATACTCCCATGGAAATAATCTGTATTTTTCTTGCTTATCGCAGTACTAGCAGTATCACAATTTAAATGCAGCATTTCAATAAGCTAAATGTTGCTTGGAAACTACCTGTTCTTCACAACTAACTCAGTTTCCATTTCCTTCCCCTCAATCCAAGTTTCTTGCCAAGGGTAAAGTAAACATCAGTACAAAGTTGCCCATACAAATATTTTCATACCTAACACTGCTTAAGAAACCTTTGGTGCCTTGGTAAATTGCTATACCAGGGTCAGCTTGGCCCCCATACATTTCACCCCCTCCTAAAAATTAATCTAACCTGCAAATCTCAGCACTACCTCCACGTTAGAAGCTTCTTTCTATGCATCAGATGTCTCTTTTCTCTGTTCAGCTGATGAGAGCCAAACCGCTCTTTGGTCTCGTTTCTGCTGATGAAACGATGCATTTTTACCTCAGAATAATCCATTCTAATTTATCCAAAATAACAATACCCCCCTCCCCCCCACCCACAATGAGGACAAACATACTTTTACTGGCTAAAGCCAGTCCACTGCCCCTGCTTAGGTTGTCTTTGTCATGTTTTTACCTCACCATGATGGGCACTGGTCACCCTGAGGTTAAAACAAAACAAAACAAAAAAGCACCAACTTTAACAATGAAGACAAGGACTTCAATTAAAAACCCAGCCCTTGGCCATGAACACTGGTCAGTGCAATTATGTTTTAAATACTGCTTACCTGTACCCCCTGAAGCCAAACAGCTTTTTCTCCAGTGCTATACCACAGCTTATATGAGAGGGGTTAAAACCCATATGCTACCAAAACTCCTGACTGCTGTTTCTAACATTTCAGCTTCAGGATTCCCACAAAGCCATCATGGGTGCATACACACATACTACCTTTCTGACAGTTAAGCTGATTTAACTTTTTTTTATGTCAACTTAACTGTCAGAGTGTACACATGTATGTGGAGCAGAATCGACTTAAATGAGGCACAAGATAATACACCTCCAAGGGTCTGCTGCATAGTAGCCAGGTAAGTCTTAGGAGCTTAACTAAGTATGTCCTGTTAAAATCATTGCCTTTTGGAGTAGGTTAGCTGAAGATGATTTCCCAGATTTTCTAAAGTCACATTAGTTAAGTTGACTTAGCTCACAAGATGACTGCCACTTAGTTAAGTCACCTTATTTTAAGTCGATGTAGTACATGTATATGCACTCCATGATACCTCCATCAGATCTAGTGGCATAAGAAAGCTTGGGAAATCACAGTATCCTTTACAAGAAATGTAACTGTGCAATCTGCAACTAACTATAAACTTAAATGCTTCACAAATGCTTACATGTGAAATGAGGTAAATTATAAATACTGTGACAGACCAAGATTGATAAGTAAACTACTAGAATCTCTAATACCCAGGACCATTGACTGAGAAGTTTGTACCACCACTGTATTTAAATACTTGATTGAGAGCAAAAGCACTAATGATGGTTCATGGGCAACTCTGAAGTATCTTTTTTTAGATATTATTTTGCAGAGAGGGAAAAATCTAGTAATACTCTTTAATTATTATTATCATTTTACCCTGACCAGTTAATGTCATGGTGGTTTCTATACCAACATTTTGGCTTAACCCTGTCCAAGAGGGGAATTTAGAATCCCAGAGAAAGGCAACTATTAAAAACAGACTTATCCCTTTTTATAATTATCACTAAATGACCATTAAGACAGTGCCTGCAGACACTGAGGGGCTGTGCTCTAACCCATGGTGATTTACACAAAGTATGATGAGTTAGAACCCCCCC
>NW_017728906.1:7892494-7933009 GCF_001723895.1 Crocodylus porosus | reverse complement strand
ATGATGCATGAATATAAAATAAATGTGCAATAATCGAATTGTAGTGGGAAAAAGTGCTTTCTATTCGCAGTTGACCAAGGTGTCTCTAGATTCAAGTAAAAAGGAAACCCATTTGAAGCAGTTATAAGAAAATATATCTTAGCACAGAAACTGTGGTTTTCACTGAATACTCCCATGGAAATAATCTGTATTTTTCTTGCTTATCGCAGTACTAGCAGTATCACAATTTAAATGCAGCATTTCAATAAGCTAAATGTTGCTTGGAAACTACCTGTTCTTCACAACTAACTCAGTTTCCATTTCCTTCCCCTCAATCCAAGTTTCTTGCCAAGGGTAAAGTAAACATCAGTACAAAGTTGCCCATACAAATATTTTCATACCTAACACTGCTTAAGAAACCTTTGGTGCCTTGGTAAATTGCTATACCAGGGTCAGCTTGGCCCCCATACATTTCACCCCCTCCTAAAAATTAATCTAACCTGCAAATCTCAGCACTACCTCCACGTTAGAAGCTTCTTTCTATGCATCAGATGTCTCTTTTCTCTGTTCAGCTGATGAGAGCCAAACCGCTCTTTGGTCTCGTTTCTGCTGATGAAACGATGCATTTTTACCTCAGAATAATCCATTCTAATTTATCCAAAATAACAATACCCCCCTCCCCCCCACCCACAATGAGGACAAACATACTTTTACTGGCTAAAGCCAGTCCACTGCCCCTGCTTAGGTTGTCTTTGTCATGTTTTTACCTCACCATGATGGGCACTGGTCACCCTGAGGTTAAAACAAAACAAAACAAAAAAGCACCAACTTTAACAATGAAGACAAGGACTTCAATTAAAAACCCAGCCCTTGGCCATGAACACTGGTCAGTGCAATTATGTTTTAAATACTGCTTACCTGTACCCCCTGAAGCCAAACAGCTTTTTCTCCAGTGCTATACCACAGCTTATATGAGAGGGGTTAAAACCCATATGCTACCAAAACTCCTGACTGCTGTTTCTAACATTTCAGCTTCAGGATTCCCACAAAGCCATCATGGGTGCATACACACATACTACCTTTCTGACAGTTAAGCTGATTTAACTTTTTTTTATGTCAACTTAACTGTCAGAGTGTACACATGTATGTGGAGCAGAATCGACTTAAATGAGGCACAAGATAATACACCTCCAAGGGTCTGCTGCATAGTAGCCAGGTAAGTCTTAGGAGCTTAACTAAGTATGTCCTGTTAAAATCATTGCCTTTTGGAGTAGGTTAGCTGAAGATGATTTCCCAGATTTTCTAAAGTCACATTAGTTAAGTTGACTTAGCTCACAAGATGACTGCCACTTAGTTAAGTCACCTTATTTTAAGTCGATGTAGTACATGTATATGCACTCCATGATACCTCCATCAGATCTAGTGGCATAAGAAAGCTTGGGAAATCACAGTATCCTTTACAAGAAATGTAACTGTGCAATCTGCAACTAACTATAAACTTAAATGCTTCACAAATGCTTACATGTGAAATGAGGTAAATTATAAATACTGTGACAGACCAAGATTGATAAGTAAACTACTAGAATCTCTAATACCCAGGACCATTGACTGAGAAGTTTGTACCACCACTGTATTTAAATACTTGATTGAGAGCAAAAGCACTAATGATGGTTCATGGGCAACTCTGAAGTATCTTTTTTTAGATATTATTTTGCAGAGAGGGAAAAATCTAGTAATACTCTTTAATTATTATTATCATTTTACCCTGACCAGTTAATGTCATGGTGGTTTCTATACCAACATTTTGGCTTAACCCTGTCCAAGAGGGGAATTTAGAATCCCAGAGAAAGGCAACTATTAAAAACAGACTTATCCCTTTTTATAATTATCACTAAATGACCATTAAGACAGTGCCTGCAGACACTGAGGGGCTGTGCTCTAACCCATGGTGATTTACACAAAGTATGATGAGTTAGAACCCCCCCCCACACACACACACCAAACACAACAGACTTTTGCCTGTTGGGTCGGGGAGCTCAAGCCTGCCTCCACTGGCCCTAGCCAGCAGGGACTGGGGGGTGCTCCAGCAGCCTCTGAAGAGGCTCTCCCCAGCCTTACCCCCCTCTGCCAGCTCTGGGATTGTCAGTGGGGGAGAGGTGGGGGGAAGGGAGCAGTATGCAGATGCCAACTGAGCTGTGCTTGGTGGAGCGGGAGAGAGAGGGGTGCGGGGCAGGGTGGAACGGAGCCACACTGCCTGGTACCACCCCCCAGCTGCCCCAGCTGTGGTACTGAGGAGAGCCAAACTTGGCTCATGATGCAAAGGGGGCTCCCTTCCACAACCCTTGTCCCAGGCCTCTTGACAGCAGCACCAACAGCTGCTGGCTTGGTTTTGCCAGAGTCCAGAACAGGGACAAAAGATGCAGCAAGTTCCATAGCTAGTACAATATACTTCTGAATTTTTTTGTCATTCTGCATTACCAAAATGCATCTGTTTGGAAAGAGTCTGGATCACAACCACTTGCCCAATATCCAAATCTTGAAGATGACAGGCACCTTAGAAATACTATAGGTTATTTCAGATTAGATAGATGCAATTATTCCTCATCTGAAGTTATGATGATTTTTCCAACAATACAACCACCCTATGATAAATCTGAGTATCTGAATTCTCCATTCAGATGCTCTTTTTAACATTCAAGACATAATACAGAATAGTGCAAAGATTAATAGATTTAGAAATATATTTGGCATTGTTGTTTGCAATATACTGTACTGTAGCATTAGAATGGATTCCCTATTTAAGGCACTAACCAGCTGATAAAGCAATTAACTCTCCGAAATATAAGGAAAAGTGCTTATGTCATACTGAGGGGTAAAGCATTCTGGTTGAACTCAATAAGAACAGTTCCTGACGTACAATAATTGAACTTTCCTTATTAAGTATATAAGATATTAAAAACAATCCGTGGTTAAAATGCTATTATGAATTAACTGAACGTTATAACCAAAACCTGGGGACTGTCAGTGAAGCCATTTATTTCCCTCCAATCTAGAAAGTTGTACAGATTGGGAAAAGAGAGAAAAAGAAAGTCCCAATATGTTATCCTAGATGAGCTTGAGGACTAATCACTGGTAAGGATATTTTCCCTTCTTCTCCCCTTTGCTCAACATTTCCAAGACAGCTTCCATAATAAAGTGATTTAACTTAAGCTCCTGGTCTCTAACAAAATTGAACACTCTCACACATGTCCATTATATAAGTTGGATCCAGCTAAGTCCTATAAGTGTTGGCTCTGGCAGCATATAGTTTTCCTAGCTGGAAAAATGTATCTCATCTTGCATTATGAGATGAGATGAACCCCCAAATTATGATGATATGGCCTCTTACAAAGGTAGCAGGCTTAAAACCATAACATGTGACCTCCTTAGCCTTCTTTCTGTGCTTTTCTGCACTCTTGCTGACCTTTCAGAGTTCATGGTACAGATTCTACAGTTCTCAAAGTGACTGAAGAAAGAATCAACTGACTGTATTTTGGAGGTAATGTCATAGATAGATTTTGAGAAGAAATCCAAAATGTGCTATCAGGTTAAAATCTATACTGTATGGATTACAAGAAGGAACATATGAAAAAATGTATAGGTGAAATAAGTTATTGAAGCATTGTGAAGATAATCATAACATACATATATTTTTTTCTTACCCTTCTTAGCAAGTCTGTGTGGGAGTTTAGGAGTAAAGTTCTAGCATTACTGGCTTAAAGATATAATTCCAGAGAGAAAACATAAGCTTCATCACAGCAGGAATTATGTTGATTTGGAGTTGGGGCTGGGAGTACGCATGTTAACATGCACAGAAGTTCAAAAAGCCCAAGACAGAAGCGATCTAAGTTTCACACTTGACTCTAAGCATCCTAGGTTAGGTTGGTAGTGAACAGAACACATATTTTATAGACTTGTGTGAAGCAGCAAGTATTCACTTTGGATTCAGCTGATTCAGAGGGACAGTGATTATCGGGACTATCCCGATTCAATTTGGCTGATTCGGAGACTTGGCCATAGACTATAATGTTGAATCACTAAAATACCTATAACTTTGCCATTTTTTTGCATATTTGGATGAAAACAGCAGTGATAGTAGCCCCTTCTGAGGGCATGAAGCCTGCCAAGTTTCAAGGAGATAGGAGCAGGAGTTTCTATGAAAGTGCACCTCAAACTGTTGAAAGCAAAACTTGTATCACTTGTGTGTGTTAAGGCAGAGCAGGATGAATGCAGCAGGGATGGTAGCCCCTTGTGCAGGGGTTTCTGTGAAAGTGCACCTCAAGATTCTGAAAGCAAATTAAAAAAGCAAATAGGAGTGGAGTGAAGAGGGTGGCACTCACTCTTTCCGCACGTGGAGCTTGAGGAACCCCAGCAGTGGGAGGTTCACCTTCAAAAACACCAGCTGCTCCACCAAACCAGGATCCAAGTTGCTGTGGTAGGGTGTCACAACATCCCCAGCAATGCTGAACACCCTCTCGCTTTGAACACTGGTTGGTGGACAGGACAGTGTTCCTGGACAACCATGGCCAGATCCTGCCACACCTGGCTGCAGGTTGCCCAATAGGCCAAGGGGTTGCAGTGCAGCGTCTCCATGTCCTCGGTGAGATAGATACCCACTGAGGCCTCCATGCTACCTGCCTGATGGTGAGGTCTGGTGCCTCTGAACCCCAACATTGAAGCCATGCTCTTGGCCCACATTGGCAGCAGCTGTGGTGAAAGAAATTGGCTCACGCTTGGAGTGCTGGCACGGGAAAGTGGATCCACCTCTTCCACATCCCCCTGCCTCTGCCCTTCTGCCTCCCTGACTCTGTTCACCAGCATCTCCATCCAGTGCTTGAGGGTTTTGCTGCTGCAGACGCTCCCATTCACCCTCAGGTTACACATGCCCACCAGCATGTGGACTGCACTGGACTGCAACGGATCCAGCCATTTTTTGATGCCCTCCTTCAGCTGCTTTACTAGTGCCTGCACATCTGGTGACAGCAGCTTGCCCCAGCCAGGAACACTGATCCCCTAGAACTTCTCCATTTGGTTCTGAAGTTCCCTCACTACAGGGATCACCTGGCTAAAGAGGGCACAAGTCTAAGCTAAACTGCTTAAGTCTGATACTGCATCAGCATATCTTAAACTGGGTTCTGCCATTTTTAAACCAGCCTATGTGTGCTGAACTTCTGTTCTGTTACATGTGTAGACCAGTCTGCGATCACTTATACCTGTGTAGGTGTAATATTTGTACCTGGCCAGTCTCCTCTGCCTTCATTCCCTCTGGAGGGCAGAATCGGTCTATGGAGCCTTTGCCTTCTTCAGCTGAATGTATTTTGCATGTAGTACTAGAGTCTTAATATCAAACAGGAAAGATAATATTGTTCCTCAGCAGGAACTTAATGTTATTCAATAGGAATCACTTGCAAGAGCTGTACCATCAAGCCTTCCAAATATATATATTTTTTTTATTTTATTGATTTTGTTGTAAATTGGATTGCTGCTTAATAAGATTGCATGACTGCATCTTGCACATATAAACCATGAATCTTTACCCACTCTTCATTACTACACCCAGCATGATAAGTATTGTTAAAGGAGCTAACATTTTATTATTCCTGCTCTTTGCCTGAAATAAAGCATGATGCAAAATATTAACAATGAAACTAGGCTGGTCAATTCCATTTTCTAATTCTCATATTCTAGCAACACATGGCTATGTTTGCATCACAAAGACTGGAGGGGAGTATTTGAATCTCAAAGTAATCTCCTTACTTTTCATCTTTAAAATAATCAAGTCACTTCTATTCCTTGATTTACTATTACACCTCTTGTTCTCTCTCTCATCTTTCCTAACCTAATCTACATAATTTAAGTATCCCTTTAAAAAGCCATATCACACCCATTGAACAGGACAGTAACTCAAAACCTATCCTACTTTGAAGAGTTTCAAATCAGAAGTTATATCTGGTCAGAATGCTTAATAATGTCTTTTCTTGTCTAAAACATGTGTGTTCTGCTTAACACTTCCATATGATAAACATCTTCTGTAATGAGTATGGATAACATTTTGATTGCATTATGTTCAGGGTTCCTCTGCACAACATATTTGTTGAACCAATGTGAAATATTTATGGTATGCAGAAAGTCATGCCTCTGCCATCAGTGATTTTGTAATCCAAGGTACAGTACATCCCAAAGAACAGCCTCTGGTTTAGAAGTACATTGTATACATATTGCTTCATGTTGATATGCTCTCAGTACTTTCTTCCTTGCTTGTTTCTCTATGTCATTTTAATTTGACAGGACCCTGAAATGTTAAATTACATTAAATGGAGCAAGTGCAACAGAACATGGATAACTCTGGACATAAGGAAACATAGGCAGGCTGTCCAAGCTCCCCTGACTGATGCTGGACACAGGCACTTGTTCCCTTTGGGCTGCTTGAGTTTCTGTTGGTTTTTACCATTAATACCATAAATGACATGCACACAATATTTCTTCCCCATGAAATACTTTTGGCTGTTTTGTCAATGCTCTGAAGCAGTAACAGAAGGAGAAACAGATCTCTTGTAAAAAGGATATATACAGTGCTGGTTCCTGTGCATTCATTGTGCACAACCAAGGGGGTACTTGCTTGTACAGCCCATCATGTGACCATATCACTATTGAGATTTCTTAGAAAAATCTAGGGGATAGGGGCACATTTACAGTTAAATAAATTACAAGCAGAGGATCACATAATCAGTACTAATACTACGTCAGTCCTTAGCTTTTTTTTGGAAAAATCAACACATAAATCTAAAAAATAAATAGTCCCCTGGACTTTACTGAGAAAAATTACCTAAGCAAGTGTTGCAAACTCTGGCCCAAAGATTAAGACATATACACAGAGATGGCCAAATTAACAGCGAATCCTACAAAACATTACTTGTGCAAATAATCCAACTGACTTCAATGGGGTAGGATGTTCCATAAGGGACTGAAGAATCAGGCCTGCTATAATGATTTATTTTGCATGGTTTTCAAAACAACGACATTAAAACTTTTCTATTTTGGTGGAACTTTTCAAGTGGGATGGGGAAAATCCTTCACACCAAATTAAAAATAATTCAGTTTGAAGATTTTGATTTTGCCTCATATTAATTGTCAAGCTCAGCAGAAGTCAGTGGCAAATTAACTCATTAGGGCATACCTTTCCAGCTGCAAACTTGCATGATAGCTATGAAACAACTACAAAACTCAAATCAATATCTCTACTTTATCATCCAGGCAGTACCTCCAACTTCCCACGGCTACCCTATAGTCTCTTCTAGATTGCCCACTCAGCTTCATTCATGATTCAGCCTCTCCCAGACATTGGCTAATGTACTTAATTACACTTTGGTTGTCAAACAAGAGAAAAAGCTGAAAACTGTATACTGAAGAAATCACAACTCATGCTTCTTCACTAGCCTTCCTAATGGCCACTGTGCATCAATTATAAGCATATGTTTTGATGCATACTATATACATGTGTTCAGATAAAAAAATAACATAGTAAGTGATGACAAGATTTGATATCGTAGATATCTTTTTTTGCATGTTCACATCTTCTTCATGCATTGGCTTGAATTGTGGTGATAAATGAATCAATCCTGCCAGAAGACATATGATTGTTTCAAAAAGAGCAAATGACTCCCTAAGAAATTTCAGGGTTACATACTCATGCATTTGAATCATCCCCAATTTTCTGCTGTTAAAAAAAGTTTCCAAATTTAAACATCACAGAAAGGAAAATTAATTTGAAAAAAGCACATAAACCCGAAGGCAAGCATTTGACAAAGAAGAAACATTTTTCCTTGGACAAGTTCAAAAACAACAACAAAAATGTTATCCCAGATCTATTGCCAAACCTCTAAACTTGGAGAAGGGCCTAAAGTATGAATTGTGTGAACTCAAATAGAGTTCTATTTGAAACTGTTGCCATTTATAGACCTGCAAAGCTATGTTATAATTGCTGAAAGGGCATAGGGAAGACTGCTATGACTTTGCTTTTTTTTCTGAATCAAGCTGTTCTTAAGTATGTTTCAGGGATACTGTCAAAACCTGAAAATATATGAAATACAAAAATATACCTACAGACACAGTTTAATCCCATTGAATATACCAGTATTTTGTGTACCATATGTTGATTCATAGATGCATCTAGTTATTGCCCTAGTAGCTGAGCTATAAAATAATTAGACTAGAACACATCATACCATTCCATTATTCTACTAAGACCAAAAACACAGGAGGATAATGCAGCAGGATTTTACCCTGATGAACTACTTCTGTACAGTTCTAAGATTCTGCCATCTTTGTTCAAAGTAAAAAGGATTGGTGTATATCTTTTGGTATGTCAAAACAGAGTTCAGCAAAGAGGTAACAGTATTTAAAAATGAGATGGTAAGTCTTGGCTGAAAGCTATTAGCACTACTTTTTGGTGAGAGGAGAGTTCAGGGAAAGGAACAGCTAAGATCAAGACTTCAGTAGGACCTACAAGACCCTGCACCTTACTCAGCCAAAACTGTTATGTAGGAACAGTTCTCATTACTTAGGTACCAGCTCCACTGTTCTTTAAACAGACACAGGAAACGTTCCTCTTCCTGCTCTCCACGACCCCTGTTTAGTAAAATCAGTACCTTTAAACAGTCTCAGCTGAGGTACGTTTCCTCAATTCTCCATGGGCACTGGAAACAGGATGAATGAAGGTGTCTTGGGGGCCTTCTCCTTACCGTACACATCCCTACATAATACATCCCTTGTTGCAAATTTTTGCCAAATCAGTTGTCAAATATGATGGATTAGGGACAAGTGCATGTGATTCTGGTGACTGAAAATAAAGTTCTGATTTAGCCCTTCATTGGTGAAAATGAGTTTGAGGCTTTACACTATGGGTATTTTTGCATATCATAACACCATCTCAGACTGGCTAGAGCAGCTGCTTTTGTCAGCTGGAAAGACACAGGGCAAATTTAGCCCAAGTACTGAAAATCAACAATAGGTACAACTTTTGGACATCTGTGCTGTAGAAGTTGGCTCAACCCTTATCCACATAGTCTGACTCATTACTCTGTTCTTAGTCATTTTTCATGAACACAGCATTTGCAACATATTAAAATAGCCCCATGCTACACTGATCACAACCGTGTGCTAGACACTAGATAGACATGTTGTCAATGATTACACTGTATGGAGGCACCACAAAGAGACATGGTAAAGTGAGGTGACCGAGGATTAAATAACACAACACAGAGAATAGTATTTGAGAACATGAAAATTAACAAAGGCAGGTGGGAAATCTAAATAAAACATAATACCAAGATCATTTTAAAGATACTAAGGTACTATGAAATCTGACCTATAGATCAGATTGCAGGGACATATATTAACATAAGAACAGGATGTTGGAATTTCAGACTCTGTGACCTTGTAAAGTCACTCCTGTTTTGTGTGGGGTTTTTTAAATACATATACCGTAGTTTTGGCTATACTTGACAGCTGATTAAATTAGTTTTGGTAAATGAACCATTACATTGTACAAGCTCTCTTTGGTTATTTTTGTGTTTTGCAGAAAAGAATAGAGCAGGAGCCAATTTTGACACGAAGTATTTTGCTTAATGCAAATTCTTAGCAAGATGGTTATTCAAAAGGAAGGATCCTTCTGGGATTTCTGACCGATCCATAGTGCCACTTCTCGAGTATTAACACATGAGAACTATTTAACACAAGTTCATTTTGCATAACAATTTCCTTTCCAGCCATTCTAAAAAAAAATGAAGGCAAATGCCTTAGTCCAAATAGCCTGTTCTTTTTTTTATAGCTTTAAAAAAAAGTTTTAAATCTGTATAGTTTAAAAAATAGTCTCCTGGATGTATTTTTGTAAGCTATGGGAAAAGTAACCAGTAAACCATTTAATGCTGTCCCTCTTTATGCATAACTTTAGTTTGCCATTTTCATTATTTCTTCAAACAGCTTTCAAAAGGGTTGGGATTTTTTTCTGCTTTATAATTTCTGGCCTATTACACTGTGACTATCAAAGGAATGTTGTGAGGGGCCCCACAATAGCCTCAGGATTAGTATTTGGCCATTGTGTTACAACAACGGCAAAAGACACAGTTATAAATCATGACTGCTTTAGGTGCTTGACAGGAATAAATGAAAGCACATGCTGAGGTTAAACCTTTGATTGTGAACATGTATTACATAATGTAGCATGGCTCACAAGTTTAGGAGAGGGTAAAAACTACCTCATGCTTTTTGAAAAAGATGAATGATAAGGAGTTTGGAAGTATACTGTAAACACATAGTCACACTCCCATACTGACAAGTACACTTTATATAAATAGTATCTGAAGAGGCAGCAAAAACTCCCTGTTTACAAACAGTGATACTCATCTACCTCTATTTGCTGCAATGCCATTATCATTTTCTCGTCAAATCTGTGCTTCTGACAACACTAGTCATAGCACCACTGTGTTCTGGAACATGGATTCACCTCTACAAACCCATGAACCAGGTTATGCCACCAGCTCTGTAAACCAGCATGGAGCCTGTATCTTGCCTTGTTCCTCCACAGGTAGCTTTATAGAGGGGCTAAAATAGGCTATCTTGAGTTTTTCCATAAAACAAAGGCTAGCCAGAATCTGCCCCAAATGACTGTGTGTGAACTTACACATTACACTTAGACTATACTAAGGGCACTTCAGACATGAGCATCCACAGGTTAAAGCTCATCAGTTTGCGCTAACTGACCTCTGAGTCTCTCAAAGCTATGCACTTTATGCAATGGTTAGCTCCAGGCCATGCTACCTAGCCTGTGTTAGGGTAACTTCAGTTTGCTCCACAGAGAGAAAATGAGCAATTTGTCATCCTCCAGCATTTCAGGAAGCACCACTCCCAACCTCCCCAGCTACCACAGAATGGGAACAGAGCCCAGGTGTTCTGGCTCCTAAGCTAGAGACAGACATTACACATAAACTGGTTTAAGTGATCAGAAACTGGTTTACACCTGTAACAGAACAGACTCTGTGCACATAAACCAGTCTGAAAATAGCTGAAACTGGTTTGAGATAAACCTGGTTGCATATAGTATCTGACTTAACTGATTTGGGTCAAACTGGTTTATGCAATGTCTGTCCCAGACCCCGTATTAGTTTAACTTAAACCAGAGTCCCTCAGCATCCCAGATGCTTTGCAGCTCTGGGCAGGACTCTCCCCTCTGCTCCCTGGCTGGAGCTCTGGCAGAGACAGCAGGCACAGCAGGGTCTGCCTGGCTTCCTCCTGCCTCCTTCCTCCCCACACCTACCCCCCCTGCTCCCTACTCCCTCCCCTCTCCCATAGCAAGGACCATAGCCATCATGTGGTATGCTAGAAAATGCTGATTGGTGTCTGCGTAAGGAACACAGAACAAAGGCAGAAAGGACAGTGTCCACTTAGGGCTTTTTAGAGCTCATTAACAGGTCAGCTGGTAATGTCCCTGTCCCTTCCTTGGGAAAAGCGGTTTAAGAAAAGCTTGAACTAATGAGAGGCTTTTGTTTTCTTAATGGGCTGATAAACACTGTTTTATCAACGCCCTGCTGGGCTGCTCACAAGAGGGAGGAACCCTTCCCTAATTGGAGCATCCTGCTGAGGCCTGGCCATGCCCCACCTCCCAGCTCAGCATTGTGGAAGGGAAGGGAGGGCTGCTCTAGCACCCCCCAGAATCTATCCTGAGTCACTGTAGGCATGTGCCTGCATTTCTTCAATCCAGAGGGGATGTCTATACAGTTACAAACTGGTTCAGCCTAGCCAAGTTAGACTAACCTGCAAAGATTGAATCAATTGAGGCTCAGGCATTTTGAATGTCTGTCTCTAGCCCTAGTCATGCCCCTGCTCACAAGCCCTCTAGTGGCAAGTCAGAGCTGTGCAAGCAAGAAATGGTATTAACCCTCAACATGTGACTGTTCACAGCATGCTCTAACTTAAACATTCCTTATATTCCACAGACTTAGTCTAAGTATAATGTGTAATTTCACCCCAGCATCCACACCCTAGGAATGCATCAGGCAGAATAATCTTCAATCAGAAACTCAGTAAAACCAAAGTAAATTTTGTGGTGTTGTCATTTAATAAAGCCATCTGCTTATAAAACAGATCAACTTCAGTGTCATTTTAGCCTGGACATACCAAAACAAAACACTGGATACATGGAAACAGGGAGAGAGAGAAAAGTGAGATTACAGGAAAGGAATGGGGAGAACAAAAAAAATTTGTTGGTCCTCCAATGCCAGCTGAGAATTTACTGGCTGGAAAAGTCTTCTGGGAACTGCAGTGATAAGGAAAAACTGACCTGAATTCCCCTGCCCTGGAGTTTGAAGTGCTAATCAGAGCACTCTGAAGACAGTATTTTGGCAGAGTCAGTCAGTCAGTGGTCAGAGAATGGAGTTCTATGAACATCTGTACTGTTGGCGGAAAATCCCTCTGAAAAACTGAAACTAAAAAGAATTTTCTTTTTTTAAGAACATAGAGGACCTGCTCCAAATCCCATTGACTTCAACAGCATTTGGACTGGGTCCTAAGAGACGACTCCAAGAAACATGGTTTGCAAGAATACCTTTCTTGTAGTCTGCGTCCTGTAACTTTGTCTCCCAAATCCTGATTTGTTTAATCTTGATCCTTCAAAATAAATTTCTCATTTGGCTTGGATTCATCCTATTTATTAAGTTGTTTTTCAGTGACAAGTGTTTTTCTCACACTCTTGTTTCTGGCCTTACAGAGTCTATACTGTCTCCATTTCAGAAGAGAGAAAAATTTTTCTTCATATATAGCCAGCTAAATTGTACAGTCTCCCTAATTTAATTCAGGTAGCCCCAGACATTTCCCATTCCCCTCTTTCCTCATTAATAAGATGGATTCTTTTAATCAAAACCCTCATACCATCTCACCAATTATTTCACAAATGGCAGTGATACATGGATGTTTAACTGTGATGGGAGGTACATACTCACATCAGCATTTTAGCTTAAGGAGAAAAATATGAGATCATGGAGAAACTGTTTTTGAATTTGACTGAATGGTCCAACAGAAAATTTAAACTTAAGGCCAAAATGCTCATAAAAGATAAATCAGAGAGGGTTTAATATTAAAAAGATGTGTGTGAGCTGTGGTTTGAATGCAGGACAGGGAGCCAGGGACTTCACAGAGTTTTATCCCTTGTTCAGATGCTAATTGCTTTGTAAGTCCTTCAATAAATCAAGCTTTCCTCTTCTGTTGATTATCACTCCTACTATGTAAATGAATGCAATATGCATTGATTATCACTCCTATTATGTAAATGAGTGCTATATGTATTTGATGATTTTAAAAACTTTTGAAGATGAAAAGAACTGCAATAGCTAAGAGCGTATCAAATTTTAAGTTTCATCTTACATTTTATAGTTTCCACATTTCTCTATAATACACAGAAGCCCCACATAACAAAGAATACTAATCCAAAGCTATCATTAAAAAATAAGTTTTCAATCCTTGTGATTATGATGCATATGCTTTGAATGTGAACCACAAGCAATTAATGCAGTAAAAGCTCCATCATCTAGAGTTGGAGAGGGAGCGGCATGTAGGGCAGCAAGATGGTGGCTGCTCCCTCATTCCTCCTCCTCCACGGGGAATTCTTTTCCATCAGTGGCCAGGGGTGTGGCCACAAGCAATCTAATTAGGAGCCAATTAGGAGCCATAACCTATTTGTCTGAATGGGAACATGCTATTCATCTGCATGGGGTGTTAACTTTGAGATTTAATTATACACTTCATGCATCAACAAGAACTTCACTTCTGATCATTTTTATACCCAGTTGTGTACTGATCCCCCTATTCTAAACTGTGGTGCATACATTTTTGGGTATAATCGAGCACTAGGTACCCCCTGTTTAGATGCCTGAAAGCTCTAGCTTTCCCAGACAGCTTCTAAATGTAACATTCAGTATTTCTGCAAACAATTACAAATTCTACACTAGATTTAAAATTTAGGGACAGAGTAAAATAGATTGGATACAAATCTTTACATTGTTACATAAACTGCATTAGTCAAAATCATATTGAATTAAAAAACCTTCTAGTTTCAATTTTTAACCTAAGAACATGACATAAATGACATCCTGAGTCAGACCAATGGTCCATATAGCCCAAAATCCTGTCTCTGATAGTGGCAGAGGTGGATTCAACCAAGGGAAAGCATTACACTGTCGGGACCTACTTAAATTGTGCTTTCGCGGAAACCACAAAAACTGGTGGTTTCCGTGATGGCCATAAAAAATTATGTTTGCCGCTATTTCCCATGGAATCACCTGGACAAAAGTTAAAACTTACTAAAAATAAAATGCTGGCTCACACCCGCTGCTCCCTGGCCTCACAGCACTGTGTGGGGGGAGGAATCAGGTGGTGGAGCGGCATGTAGGGCAGCAACCAAGATGGTGGCTGCCCCCTCATTCCTCCTCCTCCACTGGGAATTCTTTTCCAATCAGTGGCAAGGGGTGGGGCCACATGAACAAAAGCTGTCTCCACCAATCAATGGTGAGGGACAGGGTCTCTGGAGCCTCTTAGCCAGTCCGCAGTGAGGGCTGGGGCTGCCACAAAATGCCCAGGAATGTAGCTTTGTACAGCATGAGCAGGCCACAAAAAACACTTTGTCTTGCCCCAATTTACATAGGTCCTTACCTATCCCTTAGTCATTACCCTCCCTGGTATCCACCATCATTGGTTTAGAGATGCTAAACTAAACATCTCCAGCCATTCTGTTCAACAGGTATTACTAGATGTATCATCCATGAATTTATCTGGTCTCCTTTTGTACCTGGTTATGCTATCTGTCTCTAGATCTGCTATAAGGCTTTCTGATTTGTTGCACAACATGACATCAGCATGGTTGTATTTATGCATGAAATGGCAAAACTTCAAGCTAGAATTGGCTTGGTATATAGTCTCTACACTCAGCAACACAAGCTACCAAGATCACTTCAACCCAGTGCCATGCTCTCCTCACTGGCTCCTCATGAGATGGTTGGTTAAATGTGTAGGCATAGAACGGAGGGTTTTCACAGGAGCGTGCACATGAATCAGAAACTTGCAGGCAACAAGGATGGCTGTGAATGGCAGTGCACTCATGGCAAAATGCAAAACATGCTTTAACCTAACTTTCCTGCAGTCCCTTTAAAAAGGCAGAGCTTATAAAACTTTAATGTAGATTCATCAGGGCACCAAATTATAATCTTAAATATGTGATCACATATTACTTTCATAACACTGACAGCGAATATTATAAAAAGCTAAGACAGAAAAGAAGACCTCTTGGGTTTAAGACAAACCCTCTTGAGTTTGAAATGGAGTCAGGGAAAATTGGTTTCTATTCCTATGTGAGCAAGAGGATTATAATGAATGAGTGTACACAGGTAGAATTAAGGTGGAACAGGAAACCTTAACACTGTCATTTCCTCAACTTTTGAAACCTTGAGCCTGCTACCTTAATTTCTTTTAATGTCAGGTTCTACACGTAATTAACTTCATTTCTGATGAACTTCTCTAGCATTACACCAACAGTAAAAGACAAAACAATTAAAGCAGGTTTTTTGTTAGTAAAGGCAATTCTCTTGGTAATAGCAACTTTTTTTTTTGCAGACATCCATCAACGTTTCTGTCAGAGGTTTGCCTATGGAGGTGACAGCACATGAACTGCTTGGAAGAGGGGCCAGGCATGCTTCAGCACTCCGAGTGGCACATTTGCATACAACCACCTTTCTTGGGGCTCTGCAAGTCATGGACATTCAAAGGGTTTCTTGGCTCCCTTCCCTTACAGCTGCAGGAGGCAAGATTTTCTTTCCTCCTTGTACCATTGAAAGGAAATCCCACTGCATAAGGTCAGGGATCAGTAAGTTTCACCTCCTGGAGACTTGTGCTCTGGGATTCCAAGGCAGTAATACAAATGAAAAAGTGTATATTGAAAAGCTGTCACAGACTATTCCATTTCTAGAAAATGAATTTCGCCACAGTCTGTCCCTGGGACTATTATGACACTCACTCCACTGTACTTTGTATAGTAGGAGCAGTTCTGGACCCTCACTTAACTATGCTGTTTGCAATTGTGAAGGAGCAATATTTGCATTTAAGCTTTAATGCAGTGCACTTTACAGGACAGTGGAATGTTTTAGTGAGAAGACGGGGATCTCCAGCCCAATACACAGACATACCCTTATTTTAGACACGCTTAAAATCTAACCATAACAATCATTTATGGGGGAGCGGGCACCTCTCTGTCCTTGCAATCAAACAAAAATGATGTAGCAAAAGCATAAATCTTTGAACACTCCCAGATAACCCAGGGACCCATAGACAGTGAATCCAACCCAACGAAAAGAATCAGCTGAAATGACAGTAGCAAGGATAAAAAATTGTCTGATGTTTCCAGTGTGCAAAAAGGCAGAACTTCTCAGAAGTCAATTAATTAAAAACCTGGTGATTCCACCTGCTTTAATACACTGTAATGTGTACATTATCATACTTCAGAAGAGAAGAAAACATGTCTTGAAGATTATCTTGAGTGATGACAACATAATAAAAGCAAAGCTGTTTTCTTGCTTTGCCAGAAATTAATAGCTAAAAACAAATATGACTCTTTTCCATGGGAATGAACAGAGTCGAATAACCCCTTCTGCATGGCTGGAGCACTAAAATAGCTCCATCCTCCATAAGTAGACAGTATGTATTTGTTAACACCTGCATAACCTTAAGCATAATACACTCCATGTTTGTCAATGGCATTTTTGTTTTCACATAAGGACATAAAGCCTTTGGTGTAAACCTATCCAAAAGGTTCTTACTGAGTTCTGTTTGAATTGAGTTATTCTCTTATATTAGCCCTTAGAGATTGCAATGCATTTATTACTTCACTGCTGTTATTATTCTTATCCAGCAAATTGCATAGTAGTAACAATCACAGTTAAATTCCAGAAGGACAAGCAGTTCCAAAAATCCAGCCATTTTCAGAAGGAATAGCTTGACAAAATACTACAACAGTGTTTTATCCCCCTACCCCCGGACTCCCTCTGGGTCCCCCTTCACCTACAGCATGGAAACATCTAGGATGTCCTCAGAGATGCTGCTTTGTGGCTTTCCTTTGCCCTAGGCAACCAAGCTACAGCTTTTCCTCTACACTTTGCTGACTGCAGCAGTCTACAAAGCAGAGTGAACTTACACAGGCATTTCTACCAAGTCAAGAACAGTATGTGCAGCACACGATCAGTTGTGGAGTATAGCACTGAGTTAGTACCAAGGTGCTACAAAGTGCTTCATAATCTAGATTCAGAAATATGATTTTAATTTTGCACTATAGCCGTTTTTCTTGCAGTAATAAAATACTTAAAAAATGCCAGTTCTATGCAGATCACATTAACAAGGAAACGAAAGGGTCCCTTCCAACTTTGAAAGCTTGCTTCCAAAGTCCAGCAGAGGGGAATATTTAAACAATATTTATATGACTTGTTTCTTTTTGTTTGTCGTCCCCCCCGCCCCCACACACACACCCTTTCATTTGGGAGTACAGCACTTCCAAATGCACTCACTCTTAATAACCCCGTTTTCTTTAACAGGGATAACATACTGACTTGCAAAAGTGAATTCTAATCCTACTCAGGATGAGAAGCACAGAAACACTTATCCCAAGACAAATTTGAGATCCCCTGCCTGCAATTCAGGGTGTACTTCTGTCACATTGCCTTGAAAGCCTTACTACTACAAACTTACACAGCCTTTCTAAACCACCCCAAAAGCATTAGATTTAGTTCTGTTTTCTTTTCTTGCACGACAGTTCTTACTGTATTCACAAGATGCAATGGTAATGTTTATGTCTTTGCTAAGTCTAAGAGTTTTAAATAACTCTTGTACCTTAACTTTGTCCTGTAAGCTGACCTCCATTTACATTTATCTTTAAGATCGTATTTCCTTACATGCTGAACACAAATTTGTAGTGCAAAACACATGCATTTTCCAAAAAAATAAAAAATAAAGAGCCAAAAAACCACATATAGCTACTTGCCTCTTGGCAATTTCTGAGCATTTCCCGGGTTTAGTGCAACATGTCCACAGAAAAGTAGAAAAAACAATCTTGATATCATGGTTACAAACCCAAACTTGCACAATGAATGATGCTGATGGGTATCACATAAGGTACTGTTGCTGCAGTTAAGTGAACTGTTCTCTCTGTGACAGAGGCAGCAAAACTTTGACAGGAGCTAAGTTTACAGAGTAGGAGGAGACAGAATGACATCACACCCTCCCACTGAAAAAGTAAAGAGAACTAGCATAAAAAGATATTATCAGGCTCCCTCTGCAACAGACTTCTGGTTGTTGTTATAGAGACTTTCCATCTCAGAGGGTAACAAAAATCAGTCTATAATGACTAGTACTTCATGCAAAAGAAAAACAAACAAACAAAAAGCCCCAACTCAGGCAGATGTCAAAATGCCATTAGCTGAAAACCAGCCAGAGACATAAGCTATTTGACTGTATTGTGCATGGAAGCCACATTACCAATGTAAAATTAATTCTACATTACTTGGAATATCATTTTTCCTGATTCAGCTCTTATCTAACCTTAGGATCATTTGGAGCAAAATTCATGTCAGCCTGTATACTGTATACAGAGCAGGCGCTGACTTTGCTGGCCAGAACGTGACATGCATTTATTCAGCAAAGAATGTGTATTTGTCAATTTAAGTACCACTTGCCATGTGCTTGTTTCTTTTTGGCCATTTTCCATTTTTCTCTTCAATACAAACTCTCTGAGTTGCTAGACAAACTACTGTAGTGGAAAGGAAACTAAATTCCTACGTGGGCTACCAAACTCTGCTGCCCCTTACACCAGTGCAAATCAGAAGCATCTCGGTGAATGACTATGGATTCACTGTAGGTTTACAATGCTAGCAGATCACACTTTGACTATGTTAATAAGTGGGGGAAAGGGGCACAAAAGTTTAGCTAGAAGAGATAGGATAAGACAAAACAAAGGAAAATTTAGACCAATTATTTGGAAAATATCCTAAGAGGGAAATTAGATCTAAAACTCTATTCTGCATATGTATTCTCCTCTCCCTCCCATGCCCCAAAATAGTCCTAGTTTCATCATGTTCATATTGTTGGATGGAGCTGTAATCTGAAAGTTAGTATTATAGATGGAGCCAAAGCAAAACACTGAGCCTCCTGAGCCCTCTGGAACTTTGGCAAAATAGAGGTCCTATTATTCTATTAGTTATATAATTGTAAGTACTAAAAACAGACACCTGCAGCAGCCAAAACTGGGGTGAGATGCAAGGGGTTGTAGGAAGCAGCTTCAGGGACCTGGATTGAGAATTTCTCAATGCAGTGACCACACCTATTGGTTAGTGACACTCAATAGCATCCTGAGGGTAGACACTCATCTGCTCTCTGTAATAAAATATTTAAACATAGTTTAGGACAGTAGAAACAGATGAGAAAAATAGTAATTATTGTAAGTCCAGAAGTCCCAAATATATAGCTATCTAGTTGTGAGCAGGAACAGTAAAGGGAGAAAACAATGCTGGATGCACATAACAATGTCTTATGTTAGGAATCTCCAACCTTCTTTTTGTCTTACACATACATCTTATCAAGTCCTCCATTAAATACAATATAATTGTAACTATTCTAAACAAAGCATAAAAGATTTAGCCCATGCCAACTTAATATCTAAGGGAGCTTATAGAGGAAAACACTGAACTAGACACAGTAAGGCACTGTTTAAATACTGTAAATACAAAGGATAGAATGCATCAATTTGTTCTGCAGAGAGTTTGCCTTACCTTACTAATGAGAAAGGTTTGATTTGAAACTTTTGACCCTTCTGGCCAGCTATAACAGTTTACACCAAGGGCAACTATTAATATCTTAAAAAATATGTGCCTGAAATTATCTAAATGTAATGCATTTTGTCTTTCCTCAGAAGGGACAATCATGCTCTTATTCACTATTTCATTGTCATCTCCTGCTCTATATAAGCTCTTCTGTTTCTCCTCCATTTCTGCACTTCCCTGCTACTACATTCCCTCCCCTCTTCCTCTGCTGGAAAGTCTGTCCAGCCATTCTGCCTTCTCTCCTTTTTCTCTGTCCTTTTCTGTGGCTAGCAGCTGTAGTTAGCCCAGGCCCATGATGCTAGCTCTAATTCATGCCATCTTTATTTTATGCAAAAGGTTTTCCTAACACTGGAACCTATAGTTTGGCAAGTGGACACAAGTCAAAGTTAATGAAGTGCATAGGCTGAATACATCAGTAGATGGTACAAGTTAAACCTATTTAACCAAGTGACAGATAGTGGGGAGAAGGCTGAGCTCCTTAATGAGTTTTTTGCTCCTCTATTCCTGAACACAGATCAAGACAAATCTCCCAACTGGATCACAGGCAGGCACAAAAGGGACACCAGCCAACCAACTGTTAGTGCTGATTTGGTGAAGAGGCACTTGGAAGGACTGGATGTGTTTAAGTCAGCAGGCCCGAATCCAAGGGTGCTGAAGGAATTGGCTAATGTCATAGCAGAGCCACTGGTACAGCTGTTTGAGCACTCATGGTGCTCAGGTCAGGTCCCAGAGGACTGGAAAAGGGCCAATGCGGTCCCTATTTTCAAGAAGGGGAGGAAGGAGGATTTGGGTAACTTTAGACTGATTAGTCTCTCCTCTGTCCTTGGGAAAAACTTTTTAAAAATTATCAAGGATCATATTTGTGGGAGTCCAGCAGGAGAAATAATGCTGAAGGGCAATCAGCATGGATTCTTAGCCGGTATATCCTGCCTGCCTAACCTTGTTTCTTTTTACGTCCAGCTCACAAAATGCTTAGACGCAGGAGTGAAGGTAGATATCATTTACTTGGATTTTAAGAAGGCCTTTGATATGGCCTATTCTCATAAATAAAGCTAGCGGCTGTGACATAGATGATACACAGTCAGGTGGGTGGCAAATTGACTTAGAGGTTGCATCCAGAAAGTGGTGGTGGACAGGTTGGTATTGACCTGAAGAGATGTGGGCAGTGAAGTCCCACAAGGCTCAGTCCTTGGGCCTATGCTGTTCAAAGTCTTCATCAGTGACTTGGATGAGGGTGTGGAGAGCAATCTGTCCAAATTTGCAGATGATACCAAATTCTGGGGTAAAGTTAACACACTAGAGGGTAGGGAATGAATGTAGGCAGATCTGGACAGGTTGGAAAAGTGGGCAGAAAAGAATAGGATGCAGTTCAACAAAGACAAGTGCAAAGTGCTGCATCTAGGGAGAAGGAATCACCAACACGCTTACATGAGTCATCAGTGTGACAAAGTGTTCAGTAAAGCTATGGGAGGTGGTGCTCTCCCCTACCTTGAGTGTCTTCAAGAGAAGGCTAGATATGCACCTCGCTGGGGTCATCTAACCCCAGCGCTCTTTCTTGCCCAGGGCAGGGGGGTTGGACTCGATGATCTTCCGATCCAAACATCTATGAATCTATTACTTTCACTTCACATACTGTCCGTATTTTTTGTGAACATTTACCATCTCTTCTGGAAGAATTGCTTTTTTCTAAGAGGAATTCTATCACTGGAGAAAACTTCTGCCTTTACCTTTCTCATGCTATCTACTATCAATTGCAGCAGTAACAGTAAGATAAACATAGGACTGGAAGGAAATTTCTAGGTCACTGAGTCCAAAAAAACACATCATATCACCTCTTCCATACACTGATCAAGCTCTGCTTAAAACCCAACAAGGCTCTACTACTCCTGCTGGAAGGCAATTCCAGAACCTTATTCCACAGATGCAACTCTACATTCTACAGAGATAAGTAGCTCATATGGTTATGTCATGCAACAGACAGGGCATCTGGTTCAGTTCATAAAAATAAAAAAACCTGGACACAAAACAACCATGGAGGTGGGGGGCGAAGGGGATCCATCGTCCCGGGCCAGCTGACCGAGCCCGCCGGGTTGAATCCTCTGGGCAGACTGCGTGGACCCCTCTTAATGGTTTCACGCCCTCTTGAACTCTCTCTTCAAAGTTCTTTTCAAAACCTGGACTCTTACAACCATCTGTGTCAAACATTGTCCAAAACAAAGAATCTTAGATTTACTCTTATTTTTACAAGCTTTATATTACGTTAGCCATCCGCAAACTCTTACTGCTGTATTGGAAGGCTGGTATAATATAGTTTTGCATTCAAAAAACTTTCATTGAAAGGCTAGAAAATGCATTAAAAAGGAGGGACAAAGGAAAGTCACAAATGGACTGAAGCACTCCACTAGTTAACTTAAGAGTCAAAATAGTATCTCAGATCTTTTCCTTCCTTCTCTCTTCTGCCCTAAGTAGTAAACCACATGCCCTGACCTATGGTTTAATATCTAAGTTGACTGCACATCCCAGGCCAAATGATTTTGGACTGGAAGTGTGTGACAGAGTGACTCACATGCCCTGCCACAAGAACAGAAAAGATAGAGAGACAAAGAAAAACTTACCGGGCAGATCCCAGATGGAGGAGGGGAACATGGCAAACCTGAGCACCAGCGGCAATCAGCACAATCAGCGGGAGGCACGGAAAAAGCGGCAAATCACAAATCACTGTGATAAACCCAGCTCGTTGGTACAGGGAATTTAAAGGACACCAACAAGGTAGTTGGCATCAATCCCTAGGGAGCTAACCTGAAGAAGAGCTGAAGAGAGATGCAAAAAGAGAGAGATCAACCCTGGGGCTCAAGAAAGAGTACTGGCAGCCCACTTACCCATGAAGGTCGGAAGAAGTAGTATGGGCTCTCAGCCCTGAGAGACCTGGGTGGGATTTGAACTGGAGAATGGCTGGCTTGGGCCATGCACAGAAGAAAAGGGCAAGTGGCCAAGGTGAAGAGAGAACCTGGGGAACCAGGACTAGATAACTGGGAAGCCAGAGCACCCAGAGAAGAAGACTGATAATTTGGAATTACCGAACACCTGGCGTGGATAGGGAGTGTATGGTGGAGCCCTCCGAAGAGAAGCCAATAACCCCGAGTCGATAACAGCCATGTTGTCTCTTAGGATCATTGCTATTCTTAATCCTCCTTTTCCATCAAAGTTGTGGCAAATGTCCTATAAAGAGAATTCCTGATCCTAACAAGAGAGAATGACTCGACTTAGGGAGATTAGGCATCAACCTTCACAAAGTGTCACAAGAATAGACATTCTAACAAAATACTCAATACAGTCTAGTACAGGAGAAGAATGGAGAAACTTTAGTTCTATTCTTTCTCAAACTAGCAAGTGGAGTGAAAATAAGTGGGCAGAAAAGAAGATACAGGGGAAATTTTTCAATTCTTCCTAAATATAAACAAAGATTCTGAAACTTGGCTCAAAGTTCAAGGTAGAACTCTCCCTATCTAAAGTCATTCTCACATCATTCACAAATATTCCAGCAAACTAAATCCCAGGAGCTGACTCAACTCTCCACTGTCTTGCTGTAGAGGGAAAGAGTAAGCCATGTATCCAGTGTCCTATTTGAGGAAGGGAGAAAGTACTGTAACTATAACAGCAAAAACTGAGGTCCTGGCTTCCCTGTATGAAGGTTGACAATCTTTTCTTGTTTTCTTTAAGAGGAAGACTTTTTGCCCAGTGCCTTTATCCCAGTTTTGTCTCCCTTCATTGCCTTTGAAAACAACACTGCACCCAGTGGCTTCCACCATCCCCTTTAAGAATCATTGCCCTTTAGTGATGTAGTGCATCTATTGTTTGTGTAAGGCCTTTGGGTGAATAAAATGGCCTTTATAAATGTTAATTATAATCATCATTCTCTCGTGTATGACTCAGCTGTTGGACTCCATATTTTTCTTGTAAAACTGTCACAGGATCTGCTGAAAGCCTTCAGGAAGGGAGAGATGCCAAAGTCATGTCACTTTAAAAAAAAGAAGAAAAAAAAAGGAAGCTTAAAGTGTTCCTTTAATAAACTTTTAATTATTCTCCTCTTCTACCCTTCCAACCATTTCTAAGCATGCATATCTGGTTAGTTATCCCATCAAAGACCCAAAAATCTGCTTGACAGATATAGTATGATAACCAACTTTTGAGGCACAAAAAGGAAAGGATGTACCTCACTGTACAGCATGCAGATGATGAACAACAATGGTTCCATTGCCTTGTTCCCAAACTGAGATCCAGACATTGAGATCAGTGGTAAAAATCAAAGCAAAATGAATAGAGAAAAAATGAAGAAGAGCAGAGCAAGTGACAAACAACTACCTGCTGATGGCACTGGAGAATGGAGAGGCACAACAAAGGAAATGTGGCAGAGTGAAGTGCCACTTATGCAGCTCATAAACCCAAATCATCATCATCTCATTTAGTGACCCAATAGTGAAGTTAGACTTCCTGGTATGCAATTCCTAGGGTCAACCCTAATACCTATTACAAAGAGAGAGATAGTTAAGTATATTAGTCTAAAGCAGGTAGAAGACAGGTTAAGGAGGCATCTGAGGCTGCCTATATACGTGCATCGAGACTGCTCTTAATGCATTGTAATTATAGCACATTGGAGCAGATTCAGTTGAATCTGCTGGAGTGGGGTAATTACCATGCTCCAGCAGACTCCAGAATCATGTGCATCAGTATCCCAGCACTCAAAAATGGCAATGGTGGTACTAACTAAAGCTTGTTTAACGAGCTTTAGTTACAGTGCCTTGTGGCAGGGCACTGTTTGTGCCTGCCACTTTAAGGGCCAGAAGACAGCAGCTGGCAGATGCCTGATTAGGGAAGCCATTTTAGATTCAGGGCTGCCCATTTTTCATAGATTTCATGGACATTAGGGCTGGAAGGGACCTCGGAAGATCATCGAGTCAAGCCCACCACCCAAAGGGCAAGAAGTCAGCTGGTGTCATAGGATCCCAGCAAGATAAGCATCAAATTTGCTCTTGAAGGTGTTCAATGTAGGTGCTCGAACCACCTCCGATGGCAGGCTATTCCAGACCTTCAGGGCTCAGACAATAAAGAATTACTTCCTTATGTCCAGCCTGAAACAGTCTTGCAGTAGTTTATAACCATTCGACCTTGTCATCCCTTGGGGCGCTCTGGTGAACAAACATTCCCCCAGATCCTGGTGGTCACCCCTGATAAACTTATAGGTGGCCATCAGCTCACCCCTGAGCCTGCACTTTTTCAAGCTAAAGAGCCTCATAGATCTTAGCCTGTCATCGTAAGATCTGGTTTCCTTACCTCTGATCATGAGCATGGCTCTTCTCTGGACTCTCTCAAGTTTCTCCACATCCTTTTTGAATTGTGGGGTCCAAAACTGGACGCAGTACTCCAGAAAGTCTCTTTCTTCCGTAGTACTAGCCAGTGTAGCACTGCTGAGCCTATAAGGATGGTGCAGGTTTTTCCTCCCAAGGTGGAGAACCTTGCATTTTTCAGTGTTAAACACCATCAGGTTCTTGTCTGCCCATTTGCTGAGCCTGTCCAGGTCAGCCTGGATTGCCCTCCTGTCTTCAGCTGTGGATGCTTTGCCCCAAAGTTTGGTGTCATCAGTGAACTTGGCCAGTCTGCTTCCGACTCCAATGTCCACATCATTAAGGAAGATGTTGAACAATATGGGTCCAAGGACAGAGCCTTGGGGGACCCCACTGGTCACAGGGCACCATGACGATTGACTTCTGTCAATTACTACCCTCTGGGTCTGACCACAGAGCCAATTTCCCAGCCAGCAGATCATGGTGGATCCAAGGCAACAATTGGCCAGTTTCACCAAGAGGTGATCATGGGATACCAGAGTGAAGGCTTTTTTGAAGTCAAGATATATGACATCAATCTCTTCTCCCCTGTCCAGGTGATAGGTCACCTGGTCATAAAAGGAAATGAGATTGGTCAAGCAACAACAAACCCATGCTGGCTATTCCTTAGGATGTTGGCATCAGCCAGTCCATTAAGGATGTTCTCTCTAATAAACTTTTCTAAGATCTTCCCAGAGATAGAAGTCAGGCTGAAGGGCCTATAGTTTGCCAGATCCACTTTCCTCCCTTTCTTGAAGATAGGCACCACATTGGCCTTCTTCCAGTCTTCAGGCACTATACCAGAGTACCAGGTGTTCTCAAAGATACGTGCCAGAGGCTGGACTATGATGCTCACCAGCTCCTTGAGTACCCTGGGGTGTAGATTGTCAGGGTGAGCTGACTTGAAGGTATCTAGCCTCTCAAGGTGTTCCTTTACGAGGTCAGCATTGATGGAGGGCAAGGGATCTTCCTCACCTAGACCTCCCTGTCCCGTAGCAGGCATGGGCATCCCATGGGACTGATGAAAGACTGACGCAAAGTACCCATTTAATAGGTTGGCTTTTTCCTGGGCGTCAGTTGTCAGTTGTCCCATCTGGTTCAGCAAGGGTCCAATGTTGCCCTTGCTTTTCCTCCAGCTCCCCACATATCTGAAAAAGGACTTTTCCTTGTCCTTGATACTCGAAGCTAGTTGGAGTTCAGTTGCAGCCTTGGCTTTCCTGTTTTGCTCCCTGCAGAACCGGGCCAGGCAGCATATTCCTCCTTGGAAGTGAATCCCATCCTCCATCCTTTGTAGGCCTTTCTTTTTAGCCTTAGGAGGTCTGCTAGATCCCTGGAGAGCTGGGGGGTTGCTGTGCCCTCTTACTGCCTGTATTCCGAGATGGAATAGAATTAGCTTGTGCATTGAGGATCATTCCCTTATATATTAATAGGGCATTTTGCTGCTGGGAGGCCAGGCAACAACATCGCCTGGCTTCAGGTATCATCTGGAGGTAAGGGAGAAGCTGTAGGGGATAGTCAGGAGGCTCCTGGTCCTGGGCATGACCTAAAACTGCACCCTGCCAGGAGTGGGTGATCTGGTGGGGCTCTCAGTGGTGTGGGAGCCCCCAGGAAATGCCAGGCCAGTTACCACCCTGGTGAAAGGTGGGTTGGGGCGTCTTAACCCCTAGCCCCCACAACCGGGTGGGTTACCCACTTTGTAGGGTCTGGAAGGTGGACTCCAGAGAGAGAGAGAGAGTTGGGCCATAGGCTCAACCTGTCTTGATATCCCCCAGCTGGTCCATCCTGGGGCCAGAACTGGAAGGGTCAAAGAGCCAAGGGCCCACTGCGAGGAATGCCCAAAAGCTAAGGGCTTGGGGTTCCAGCTGGTTTAGAGGTGGGCCAGGGCTAGTGTAGTCAAAGGTCCTGCGGGGGGGGAAGCAGCTCGGAGCTACGCAGTCAGGAATGAAGGCAGAATAGGCTGTTTGAATGGAAGGATCTAAGTGGGGTCCAACTAGTAGGATTCTGGGGCCCAGAGTGGGACCGGTGATGTTGGTAACATCTGGATGGCTTGGTCTGCGGTGTAGGGGAGGAAAAAAGCGACAGATAGCACCCCCTAGTATCAGGGCAAGAAATAGGCAGCCTCCCACATAATCAACATCAATTAATTAATTATCATCAAGGTGTGGTGGGTGAGAAGGCAGGCGGTTAACCCAGAAATAGGTGGGCAGGCCACAGTGAGATCAGCGTGGAGTAGGCCCCCTGTTACACACCTTCATCAGCATTTTTCTATACATGTGATGCTCCAAGTGCTTTAATTAGACCTGCTCTAATTAAAGCATGCCTCCCCCCACCTCCCAGCGCATGTGTATAAATGCCCTGAAAGACTAAGTCAAAGAGGCTTATGCTTTCATAGGTGTCAGCCTACTTCTTCAGATGCTATGAAAGTTCTGTTTACTGATAAAGTAGGCTGTTGACCATAAAAGTGCATGCGTCTCTCTGAACCTGTTAGTGTCGAAGGTGCCAGCCTGCCTTCTACCTTTTAAAAAGATAGGCTAAAATATCTGTTGCATTCTGGATAGAATTAGCTAAATGCCTTGGGACCCCAAGTTTATGTTGTTGTTTCAATGAATGGAGATACTGAAAGTTATTTGGACTTGGGTACTTTTGAAAATTCTCCTTTCAAATATTGTTTTCGGAATTCATGGATGAATGCCATCTGGTTTTGGTGAAACTTTGTGCATAGCTTACGATTTGTTCCAGCATGCATTTTTTTACACTTAAAATTTCCAACAGTGATTCACCTTTATTACCTGAGGTATATATTTCCCTACTACTTTGTGATATAAAATAAGGTGAAAAAAAGAAACAGAAATATTTAGTTCCTTGGTTATTATTTGTTTTTCTGTCTTCTATTTGCTTCTTGCTATTTGCTCTTCTAACACCTTATTTGCACTCCAAATTTCCATCTTATATTAGATATGCCATAATTTATGCCCCTTTCCTGCAGCTTTCATAGGATGGATTTTCATTTACTGAAGAGTGCCTGGTTAACTCTGACATATAGCTATACCATTTTTTCCTTATGTCTTTTCTGGTTCTACTGGCATGTGGAAGTACTTCCTATAATGCACAGGGCTGTTTTTTGCTGTAAGGTAGATGAATAGGACAGTTTCTTATCTTTTCCTTCTTGGTCTCAGTTGCAGAGTCACAGAGAAATAAGGCAAGAAGGGACCTCCAGAGGTCATCTAGTCCAACCCCATGCCTGAGGCAGGATCATCCCTATCCAAACCATCTCATACAATGATAATCTAAACCAGGGATGGGCAAAATATGGCCCATGAGCTAGGCATTTTGTCTGGCCCATAGTGGGTCCCTTGGCCCTGCCCAGCTAGAACTGCCAGCCCCAAGCACACAGTGGGGCTGGGGCATCATGACAGCCAGACTTCCTTTTCCTGAAGCCCCTCCGGCTCCTTCTGGCTGCCACTGCCAGACTCCGCCACACTGCCTAGGAACACTGGCCCATCTGCCCCACACCTAATCATCTTGGCCCATCCACCCTACATCAACCACTGGAGACACCAGATGGAGCAAATGGGCAGGGTCTCCATAGAAACCAGCTGGAACCTGTGTTGGCAAATCATGCGGTTGGATGGATGGGGCTGAGAAAGGGCAGGAAGTGAGCGGGGCTGAAAATAGGGATGGATTAGAATTGTGGGGAAGTGACAGCATGGGGCCAGAACCTGGGGCAGAGCTGTAAACCACTGCCTGCATATTCCAGCAGTGGGCACTGATTCTGTGTACAGAGGCATACTGAGAGTGGATTGCAGCTCTGCCAGAGGCCCCAGCCCTACACTGTCACCCCCCACCCAACAATCCTGATTCCCAACTCCACCTGCCCATCCCATTCCCAGGTGTGACTCCCCGCTCACTCATGAACCCATCCCATCTGCCCAGCCACGTGCCCTGCTACATGGGTCCCAGCCAGTTTCTATGGAGACCCTGTGATTGTGGAACAGTGACAGTCCAGGGCCAGGGCCTGGGAAACAGCTGTGATCCACTCCCCACGTGGAAATCCTGGGTAGAGGGTCACACCCTCAAGAAATCCTGGGTAGAGGGTCACACCCTCCCTTACTCCACACTATAGAGGAATACACAAAGGAAGGCAAAAACCCTCACAATCCATACCAATCTGACCATGGGGTAAAATTCCTTCCTGATCCCAAGTATGGCAATTGGTCTGACCCTGAGCAGAGGGGCAAGGCCCTCTAGCCAGGAACCTATGGATTTTCTCTCAGAGTAGTATGACCCCTACCCAACC
This sequence comes from Crocodylus porosus, assembly GCF_001723895.1. NCBI lineage: Eukaryota > Metazoa > Chordata > Crocodylia > Crocodylidae > Crocodylus > Crocodylus porosus. The sequence goes on along the minus strand of NW_017728906.1, from coordinate 7,903,409 downwards.
CCCAGATGAAGTCCCAGGACTGGGCTGTATCCAACACCAAATGCTTCTGGGACGACTTAAAAGCATCACCACCTTATGTTCTGAAATATGAGATAGGTTTGTCCCCATTGGGGGGAGGGGTGGGGTGGGGTGTATAGATAGCAATGTCAGTCTTGTTCCAAAAGTTATCCAACCACATCTAGCATTGCATATCAAGACTTCCTGCTTTAGTAAGTTCCATAGGCTAGTCAGAAGTTGAAACATATTTCTTCTTGTTTTATTCTAAATGCACAAAGAAAACTAGCAGGATGCTCATTCCTTTCCCTGTAGAGACTTTCAAGACCCAAATACCACATTTAATTGGAGAATTCCATCTCTAGGGGCTTCTCTTTCACAGCTCAATCTTGATAGGCACTGCTCTTCTTAATTTTCACAGAGTTCTTCAGCCAAAGCTTAACTTTACACCTGGAACCTACTGAATATATCTAAGTGATAAACATTGTTAATGAATAGATCAGAATCTGGGATGAAGACTACTACTCTTTTTACCAGTAGTCTAGACTTTTGGTATAAGTTGGAGCGGAGAGAAACAAGAAGAAAAGTCTGTGGGAGAAGCAAAGTCAAGCATACTGTGTCACCTTTCTGGGATATTGTCTAAATTAAGGTCCGGCTTGGATATGGGACATTTGTTCTAAGATGGTTGAAGTTCATCAAGTCTAAAGATAAGAAACAACTTTCAGTACCAGCTCCATCTTGGCTTGGTGGCTTTGGAAAATGATTTCACTATGCCTGTTCAACTAAAACTGGGTTTTTCTATGCTTGTGACAGGAGGCCAGCTTCCTCTAGCCTCCTTTCAGTCACTCTTACAAGTATGTACTGACTCAGGAAAACAATTCAAGATCAACCTCTGGGTTACTGGATTCAGATGTGAGGAACACAGCAGATAACAAGGATGGGGATTTCTTTACAAATGAGAGAGATCTGTCTCTAAGGCTAAAAACAGATGCCAGATTTCTCCCAGGACAAAGACTTTTATTCTGGAATCCTAAAGATTTACAAACCCATATTCCCACTTTAAGTACCCTTGAACTATCCAGTATAACACTTTTTCAAGCAACAGTGGGGCTAATTTGAGTTAATGGTCTTTCAAGCTGCCTGTGTAAACAATGGTCCCCTATCTGTTTTAATGCAAGTAAAATCCCAAAACAATCAGACCTGGGAAAACCTAACAGTCTTTTCATCCTAAGTTTGCAGAAGCAACTCCAAGACAAGACGACAGTGATCTCATATTACTAGTCCATCCATCTGATACTGACCAATAAATTTCATAGTAATCTAACCGCACAGTATGCTTACCTCCAATACCAAACCAATTTATCCCAATTTACTTTCAGATTACAATCAGATCACCTTTCCCTTATGAAAGGAGGCCTTTTCCCTCGCTAATGGACTTGTACATGGCCATTTTGGGTGGCTCCTGGAACTCTTAACACCAGGATCCTCTGCACTTTAACACCTGAAACTAATTTTAAGCACTCATTAGGTGGGTCAAAGGTACTGCTACTCCTTCTACTATTCCTTAGTACTACTAATTACTGCTAGGGCAGAATTATCTCTGAACTGTGCTACCCATCTGATGTTACACTACAGTGTAGTCACTCTAGGCCAGCGTTTCTCAAGTTGTGGGTCATGCCCCAAAAGTGGGCTGAAAGAGTATATGAAAGGGTTTCAAACAAAAATTAAAAACGGATTCTCCTTTAAAGGAGAAAAATATGAGAAACCATGGCTTTTACCATGCAGGCTGGCAGAGTGCCAAAATAGAAGGGGCTGTTTGGGGGCCTCCAGGCCCCATACATGCCCCCCTCCCCCGATACACCCACCCACTGCCCCACACACTGGGAGCTGGGGCCTGGGGACAGTGGGTCAGAAGTGAGGGGTACTGGGTCAGGACTGGCCAAGGTTTACAAATGGGTTCTGGTACAAAAAAAGGTTAAGAAGCACTGCTCTAGGCTATAGCACCCCACCCACCTCCATTTTCCCTGACAGCCCAAATCAGCCCCACTGCCTCCCTCCTGTCCTCCACAGTGCCCCAGATCCATGCCCACTTCTCCCCCCTACCCACCCATTTACTTGTTTCTGCCTACACTGTCTGTCCCAGGGGAGCAGAAAGGGGAGAATTAATCTGCCTGCCTGGCCCCTGCCACCAGGCAGTGTGGGCAGCTTCAGGTAAGTGGGGAGGGAGCGAGGGGTGGAGGGGTCACAGAGGAACCCCAAGAGGTGGGGGGAGCCCCTGGGGCAGAGGGAACTCGGGAAGCCCCAGCGTGCAGGGGGGAAGCCCAGAATGGGATGCGGGGATGCTTACTTTTCAGTCCTCTAGGCCAGTGGTCTCCAAACTTTTTTGATTGTGCACCCTTATCAGTAAAAAATTTGAGCACGCACCCCCAATATATGTATATTTATTTATTTATAAATTATATACATGTACTGCTATACTAATATATTATGCACATTCTAAAACATACGCAAAAAATAGAAATTAAAAAAGGATGAGATAAAGATGAAACAAAATAAACATAAATAGAAGTTCTAATATTTTCTTCCCGTACCCCAATGGATCGTCTTGCGCACCCCACTTTGGAGACCACTGCTCTAGGCCCCTGCTGGCCTGAACATGTGACTGCTCCAAACTCAAGCTAGCACTAACACCCATCAACACCTGAACAGCTCACAGTGTGGCATGTACCATATACCACTAGTTTCTGCTGCAGTTCCAAGCATTTCTTAGACAAATCCTGCTTAAGGCTTAATTCAGGTGAATGCCAATGTCAAATTTTCTTTTTCAGAACTAATCTATCACCAAATATTCTGTGCCTGATTTATATAACTTCTGTGTTGTTAGTTGACTATTTTTAGCATTTCTTAATTCCCATCAGACCCCCACTTGTTCTCCCTCAACAGTGTTGAGCACTAGAAATAACATTTTCTTGACACTGGAGAGCATCCTCAAGATGGTTTTTAGCCAGAACTCTTCTGTCTGCTAAGCACTTTCCAAAAGGTTTTTCCATAATCAAGTTTTTGCAGCACTGTTACATAAAATTTAACTGCAACTAAATGCTCCTAGGATCACTGTAAGGAAAAAAAAATTGCTAATACCTTTGGCAGTTTCACTAGCTGTTGCAAATATCAGTAAAATTGTGCATCTCTTTTTTGGTACAAAATAACGAAAAATAATTTTCACTGAACTACAATCACGCTTGACTTTCAATTAGTTACAAGCATTTTACAAGTACTTTTATTTATTTAGAAAAGCTCCATTTTAGCCATTTGGACTTTAAAAATGTGTAAAGTATTACTTGCAAAACCACTAACTCTACTCAAATGTTCAATGTTGCTGCTATAAGCCAATATCTTACAGAATCATAATTTTCCTTGAACCTGAGAGATACCCATTCTTATTAGTAAAGAACAGCTTTGTAAGAAAGTCTTTAGGAAGTGCTGTGGGAAAGCCAGTGTCCACATGGGTCACACACCTGGGTAGTGGAATGTAACTTCTCATTTCAAGGTCACCAGGTAAAAATAGTAATGACCAAATATTGTTACCCTCTGTCTTCATATCAAAGTACCAAACACAACTAGTAATACTAATTGCAAAGTTCCCATTGGTTCTTGATTAAATATACCATTTCCAGCATAGGAATTAGAGAACAGAGGAAACCAGGATGGCATGTGAACAACAGTCATTTCTATAGGTTTAACCTTTGCCTCAGAAATGAGGCAGGCTGACAAGCCATCTCAGAACATGTACTGCTACTGCACCTGTGCAATAGCTATTCTTTGAATAAAACGAGAAGTCTGTGTCTAGGACCATCACCTTGGCATCTTAGGCCCTCTCCAACCCGCACACACAACCAGCTTTGAAGAGAGTGAAGTTGATATCTAACATACATTGTGTGACACCTCGCTGAAGTCTGGCTATGGGGGGTGGGCTCCATGGTACAGTTATACCCCCTCCCCCACCTCTGATTTCTGCTCTACTCAAACTTTATAAATAACACTCTGGGAGAGGCAGCTGTATTTCTATTCAGGCAGCACAATGGGAATCGATTGACTTCATGGTTCATTATAATCTGCTTGATTCCTGCTAATGTTTTATCATTCCATAGCTGTTAATGATCCTCACTCCCCGGTAATGGTCTTGATATTCCATATTCAAATGATACTTTATTCTGCAATTTTGCTGTTAGTCATTGCTGGTAATATCTCTTCTTTTTCACAGCCCTGCAGACTGTTTTTAGCTAAAAACTTTAACTCAGGTGTAGCACTATTAAATCAGGTAAAGAAATGACTGATAATGATGCCTTGGATGCTCTGTTAAGATGTTCAAGAAGACTAGATTTTGTTTTATGAATCTAAATAAGAGATGTACTATACAATGTAAATATAATGACTGCAGTACTAATGAAACAATATCTTTGGACTATTTTTGACCAATTTTTGCCTAGTTTATGTTCTTTAAACTTTATATATAATCTAGCAAATTAGTAAACATTCCAACAAAGTTATGTAACATACGTGCACAGCTGCAAAGTGCTTTTAAAATGGATAATCATACAAAAAAAATAATCCTGGTCAAATGAGGTATTAAATTAAGGCACTCAAAAGCAGAGCACCCTAGGGAACTTACACTCCTTCCAGAGTTAATTTTTCATGTGGGGACAGAGCAGGGTTACTGCTGCCAGCTCAGCCCCACCACCTGGGGCTGTCAGAGGTGGAGGGATGGGGAAAGGGAGGAAGTTGCCAGCTGCTTTGAATGGCCGGAGCTGAGGAGAAGCTAGAAGGAATGGAGCCCCCACACCTCACAGGATCCCTCAGCTACCCCAGATAGGGTACTAGGGTGAGCTGGGTCAGGCTCGCAAAGCGAGGGAGCTCCATTCCATCCTGCCCCCAACCCCAGCTCTGGCTATTCAAAGCAGCTGGAAGCTCCCTCCCCTTCTCCTTCCCCCTTCTCCCTCACTGACAGCCCTGGAGCTGGTGGGGGGCAGAGTTTGGGAGAGAAGTGGTTTGCAAGCCTCTTTGGAGGCTGCTAGAGTGCCCTGCCTGCTAGCCAGGGTCAATGCAGACTGGCTTCAGCCTTCCCCTTCCCCCCAAACCCAACAGGAAAACTTCTATTATGTTGTGGGGAGACTCTAACTCATGGTACTTTATTTAAAGCGCTATGAGTTAGAGCAAGGCCCTAACGTCAGTAAGTACCCATAGTGCTATCCCCCGGCATACTAGTGAACCTTCTACTTTCTCTTTAACTGGAGAAGAACGTGTTGCATTCGTGACAGGGGGCAAGCTTGGGGCCAAGTCTCAAGTCAGCCCGCTCACCTGTCTACGTAGGGCAGTCTACCCAGTCCCACCTGCCACAACTGTGCTATTACAATAAACTGGTGGTAAATGTGGGAGGCTGCCCATTCTATGCCCTGATGCCAGGGAGAGCTATCCATGGCTCTGTACCTCCCCTACACCATGCTTGGCCCCACTTGTCCCTCTTAACAACCCACCTGAAGGTGGGGGCTTGGGTTTAGGCACCCCGACCTGCCTTACACCAGGGAGGTTCATGATCCTGGTATTTAAGAGTGGCTTCCGTGCCACTGGCAGTCCCACCAGGCCTCCCTATCTCAGCAGGGTACAGTATCGGGTTATGTCCTGGACCACTGAGGCCTCCTCCATCCCCATAGCCTCAGCCATACCTCCACAGTGTTCCAGAAGCCTTCTCAACACAGATTGCTGCCTATCTGACCTATGTTTGAAAATGGCCACCCTCAGGCACCTGGCGGCTGCCTGCTCCTCCCATTAAAGTGGGAGGAACCAAAGGTGCACTGCCACAGTGTTATATATGACAATGTATCACACCATCTCCCCCCACCGTTTTCAAAATCTTAGACCTACCTATGGCCAGTGGTACTGTGGAAACCTTAAGTCTGCCCTGACTCTAGCCTTCTCCAGGGAAATCAGGTGCTGAGTTGAGCATTGATCATTCCATTTCCCACTTCCATACACAGTGGTCACTCCAAGGTTCTGATATTGCCAGCCTAGCATGGAAAGAGGCAGGAATACATGACAAATAAAACATCGTTAACATTTATCAAGTGCAGCAAACAGCTCTTGTGGGCAATGGGGGAAGACAATGGTTTTCTAAAGGGTGTTTTTTTTTCTTGGCCCAACAACCTTCTTTCCAAAAAAAAAAAAATTATGTCCTTGGCCAAGCTGAAGAGATATGATGAATAAGTGCAGGGATAAGAGGAAAATAATTCATGTTTGCTCTCCTCCCTTGGTGAGTCACCTTGGCCTAGAAAATGTCTTCTACAGACCTTTTGGCTTCATTGGGGTAATACCAAATTGGTGGATTATATGTAGTTCAGAATACTATGAATAATTTTCAAGCACAGTTTTTAAAACTCATAACAGGGCATAAGTTGTCTCCTTCACTTTAACATGGAATGCTAGGGTCTTGTCCAAAGAAGAGAAAAGTTACAGTATTTCCCAAGTATGTGGCAGATGCACAAAAAAAGCTATTTTTATTTTAACAACTGTTGTTTTTCAGTTTTCATTACCACCATCTCTTTACTCCAGGGGCAGCCCAAATGTGTTACACTATATTGAAGCTGAACATAACAATTTGCGCACAATTTGCCTGAAGCAAAACAAAACTAGGATTACACAAAAAAAAAAAATAAAAATCACACAACTGGAAAACTAAATTATTACACTGAAAAGTCTCAGCTGTAAAACTTTACAGCTGTGAATCTAGTCCTAAAGTTGTGCATGTAGACGCTGAAATGTATATGGTCATGAGATAGCTTGATATACACATAGATGAAAGGGAACACGTAGAATATAACAGCAGTGATTTGTTTGAGGTTGTGGAGACCCGGTGCATTGTCTATGGTAAAAAGTTAGATGTGAATTTGTGGAATGCAATAATATTCATAATTTTTAAAGTGAATGTAATGCTCTTAAGCAGTATTATAATCCTTATTATGAGCCCTGGATATTAAGTTATTTTGTTTTTGCAAAAAAAAAGGGTATAGCAATGCAGGCTTCTCTATACTTTCTGCCATTATCACTCAGAAAAAGAAAGGTATTATCTTTGGAGAGGAGAGGCCAATTCAGTGTCCAAATCTATTCAATCCTGTGTTTATACAATAACCTCCTCAAAGGCTTTGATAAACGCCAAATGTGATGTAAAGGCAAACACACCGGAGATAGGGTAATGGAGTAGGTGTCTTTTAATGGTCCCTCCCTGTCCTATTTTCTATGGGATTATGAAGATGACCAGGACAGGTAGCATCTTTCTCTGGCTTAATGAAAAGCAATTCAAAGGTAATGTAGCTAAGTTATCCTCTTAGTCTATAGCTACATTCACCGCAAACAGGAGCACTATGTTTACCTCAGCTGCCCATAGAAAAATTACACTTTATATGAAGCTGCATCTAGAGTTACTGATGTCTCCCATCTGTTGACCCAAAAAGGGACTAGGCTAATCTGCATAGGGCTGATCTCTCATGAGCCAGTTATAAAATATTTTATAATAGCTACAGGATTTTACACATAAAACTGGCTCCTGCTTTGTGAAATAATATAAGAAGTGCCCTGAACAATCCTGGGCAGCCTTCAACCTATGTAGAGGCTCTGCAGCTAAGAGTCTTAAAAAAAACCACTTTAAAGCAATACTTGTGCAGCATCCAAAGCGAAAGTTTGCAAGAATTTGTGGAGCCTTTAAAAGCTGGGACTCGGTATAGGACGCTGAACCTGGAATGCAGTCTGGGGCACAGCCAGTTATCATAGTACATTTTGAAAATTCCTGTTTGTGTACAAATTTTGTTTTTAATGAAGTGATACAATATATTTCTTATAATGCCAGCATTTATGCAATATGCAAACAGAATGTTCACACACATAAACCTGTACCTCATTTTGGAATGTCCTCTCACAGACCTTATGGTCTTGCACAATGTTGGACATAGGGGCTGGAAATCAACATAATGTAATGATTTGAAAACTTTTTAAAGGGAATTTCACAGACAGTGAAATTTCATAGACAGTGAAAAGCACCAGTTGGCTCACACTATAAAGTCCTCTGTGTAACCACAGGACCAATACAGTACCAGTCATCTCTGGCCATGTACATCAGTCAGTAATGTAACTTAAGAATTTTCTCTAGGGAAGAAATGTTGCGCAGGGGGTGGTTTCCAGACTCATCCATTCATTGGCACCTATACTGACAAGGCAAATAAGAATTCTGACTATGTTGTATGTTTTAATTATGTCAATACCTGTTTGCAGCTGCAATCAGTTCATCAGCTCTTCTCCCAAAGGTCTCAAGTGAAAGGCTCTTTACAACTGCATAATGTGGTAATAGGTAAAGTGGTTTCATGACAATTATGTCATTAAGGTGGACCACCTGGGTTCCTTGTAGGAAAGAAAATGTGAGCTACACAAACATATTAAAGGATATTAAATTATATTGGCTGGAGGAATAATAAACATGGGACATTCAGCCTTAGGGAAGCAGGAGGAAGGAAGGAAAAAGGAGGAGGGTAGCAGATGGATGAGGGGGGGAAAGTTTCTAGGGAAAAGTGACATGATCCAAGAAGTGGAGGATTAATTTAACATATGTAATAAAAGAGATGGTTAATAGTCTTACAGCCGTGACCATCCACATTCAGGCATTATCTTGACATAAGAGCAGAATATATACACTGTGTATCTCATCAGCTCAGGTCACAGCTAAAGGCAGCCCCAAAGAAACATTGGAGGTGGTTTTCTTTTTCCTTTAGTAGTATACTGAAAAGCAGTTCTGGATGTAGCATAGGAAAGAGCTGTATATTTATCTAAGTTCATAGCTGTTAATTCTTGGCATGTGTCATATAGTAAGGGGCTCTACAGAATGAATTTTCTTAAAATAGCTGGCTAGGATTAAACAAAGCACTGCATTACTTTCTATTATTAATACCCAATAGAACTTAAGATGATAGACTTTTTAAATATAATTCCATTTCTTAGAAAAATGGTCTTAAACACAAATATCTATCTTAAAGATTTCAGTAAGAACTAAGTAGATGTCATGCAACAAGCTGGCAGAGGGTAGGTTTAGGTTAGACATCAGGAGGCGCTACTTCACAGTCAGGGCGGCTAAGATCTGGAACCAACTTCCAAGAGAAGTGGTGCTGGCTCCTATCCTGGGGGTCTTTAAGAGGAGGTTGGATGAACACTGTGCTGGGGTCGTTTGACCCCAGTACTCTTTCCTGCCATGGCAGGGGGTCGGACTAGATGATCTGCTCAGGTGCCTTCTGACCCTGGAAACTATGAAACTATGAAACAATTACCACGAAGATTTGTTCTACATTTAAAACAAATTGTGTTACAACCATGTGAATGACTGTTCTTTTCCCTTTCTGTGGATGTCTGAGCAGAGTTTTACTAACATAAATACTCATGAAAGTATGTCCAATTTCTGTGCTCAATCACATAATTTTAAAAAATAATTTTCTATTGACATTTTATCCAAAATCCACATGTTGATTAGCATATTAGTCCAATGAGGGAACAAAGGCAGTAACATAGTGGTTTGGTCACAGAGCAAGTATCAAAGATTAAATATGTGAAATTCAACCAGCTTTCATAAAGAGAAAGATTTCAACATTTATTTTAGTGAATTTGAGTTTTGCAATTCATTTGTGATAATGAAATAAAACAGAAGCAAACAAACAAACAAACAAACAAGAAAGAAATGCAACCAATACACTGCATTTACTCTGTTCAACTCAGACTGCAATACAAGCAAATGCATTGAGCCACAGCTATTCTTGAACAACTCCACTTATTCTGAAATGAGCGAGGGGTTTTCAGATATGTTTATGGATTTTCACATAAAGGGTAAGCTCAAAATGAAACAAAGCAATCTTATTCCAGAATAAAAACATCCTCATATGGAATTATTCCTGAATATGCAGTCAACTCTGGCTAATTCACTGCCGTTTGTGACTCCTTGTTACTATGGATTTACCATTTGTTTCTCCCAGCACAACCTCATGACCTTGTTTCTCTCTCTCCCTCCCTCCTTCCTCGTGTCTAGTATTCTAATTTCTTTCTCCTATACTGTGCTTTCTGCCCTTCCTTTCACAGCATCTGATGAAGTGAACTTCAGCTCATGAAAGCTTATGAGTTAGATAGATTTACTTTGGTCAGCCTATAAAGTGCAAATCTACCCTTCCTTCTAATTCACTATACCACAGGGGAATGCAAGTAAGGGTGAATTTACCAATAGTGATCAAATATCAAGAACTGATAACTGAGGGGGAATAAAACCAACAGCAAATTAAACCATAGAGGCAAACAATTCCTTGGCAAATTAACTAGAGTCCACTGTATGTATAGAAGCCCTTAGAAAGCATGTATCAAAATTATTTAAAAGCAGGATCACAATTCTGCTTTCCTAAAGCATTATTTGACACAACCAAGTTTCAAAATTGGCTGTTTTGTGCAATAAGCCAGGGGCTTTGAGATCAGCTCATCTCTCTTTATAAAGTGTACCCAAATAGAAATAGCAGTAAGTCTCAGCCTGGGATTTCACGCTCACAGGGATAGCCTCTACAAAACATTAGGTTCAGATAGAAGTAAAAATCTGAACAAAGAAATCCATTCTGGTTTCGCCCCGGTGACCCGTGCGGAGGCGCAGCCGGCTGCTTTGCTGGCTGAAGGGCCACGGAGTAAGAACCGGGTTGACCTGCTGTTCGACCCGGGACTTAGAAAAATTTCGAGCCCCTACCCTCCATCAATGCTGACCTCGTGAAGCAACACCTTGAGAAGCTGGATACCTTCAAGTCAGCCGGCCCTGACAATCTGCACCCCAGGGTACTCAAGGAGCTGGCAAGCGTCATAGCCCAGC
>NW_017728906.1:7875002-7891329 GCF_001723895.1 Crocodylus porosus | reverse complement strand
CTGACTTGCTGCCCTTTGGGCAGGGGGCTTGACTCGATGATCTCCCGAGGTCCCTTCCAGCCCTAATGTCTATGAAATCTATGAAATTATAGAATTTCTTGACCGCATCTAAACGAGATGCTGACTTCCCAGGAGCTTGTTACTACTGTGCAGTAGCATTGCATGGCAATGAAGCGTCATGCAATGCTACTGTGCAGTAGTAACAAGATCCTGCATAGTAGTAATGAGCTACTGCACAGTCAGCATCACCAAGAAGCCATTTGGGGAGGCTACTGTGGAATAATGCTGGTTACTGTGCAGTCATTTAGTACACTCTGGACTGGGTGCACTCGTGGAGAGTGGGGGCTTTCTGCCAGGAGTGGAGGACCTGAAGCTGGGTGCCATCATCATCCCATCCCAGCTCATTGGAGAGACAGTATACTGACTCCTACCATGGCTGATGAGGCCCTACACCAAGCACCTAGACCCCCACCAGGTCCATTTTAATTGGTGCCCTGGCCAGACCTATGCCATCATCAAATGCACCTTTGGCCACCTCAAAGGCTGCTGGCAGTCCCTCACAACCTCCCCCAGGCCACTTATTTGTGAGCCCCAGAGAGAGTTATTCCATGAGGCTCGGGCAGAGGAGGCATGCCAAGTGGAGGCAGCCTGGCAGTGGGTGCACAACCTCAGTGCCAGTGTCAGGTCCCCCCAGCAAGACCCCAGGCAAGCCACACACTGGCCAGGTACAAAAGCAGGGACTGCAGCTGGGAGGGTTCTCCTCCCAGTGCAGGACTTACCAAGTGTCTGGGGCTGGCAAGGCTGCTGGCCTGGCACGGTTCTTCCCATCAGTGACGGCATACAGCTGCACTCAGTGTCCCAGCCCGTGGTGCAGTGTGCCAGTACCTGGGTCAGAGGCCCCCTCCCAGGGAGGAGCTGGCATTGCTGATGGCCAGCAGTGTCATGATGGTGGGTCTAGGGCTGCGGAGCTGGTGAGGCAGCCACTGGCCAGGGCTCCCTGAGCTGCTAGTGGATCCAGCAGCTGGAGAGGTGGGCAGGGTGAGGTGCTAACTGCCTGAGGGTCCTTCCTCCAGTGACGTGTCACTGTAGAGGCTCAGGGAGGCCACCCCTGCTGGTGAACATTGTGTCGTTATGGCCTGGGTCCCAGGATGCCAAAATGTTGTTCAGCTGTTGCATTAAGGGCATGATCTTGTGGGCACAACCAGATCAAATATTATGGTCAGTCATGGCCACCTACTGTGCTCACAAGGCCTTGACCTTTATGTGGCACTGCTGTGCTGACCAGGACTATACTTGCTCCTGCATGCCACCCAACAGGGCCTCATAAATGTGGGCATTCAAGCCTCTACCCACTAAAACTGCCTCTGCACCTCTATGTCACCCCAGAGCACCATGAGGTTGCCTCTCTCCTGCTGGGTTCAACTGGGGCCCCAGGTGTTCAACATGGGTGTACACATGCGGGCAGGGCTGGGCCCTGACAGGGAGGAGGAAGATGACATGCTCATCCCATGCTGGCTCTCTGGGCCCCCATGCAGTTGTCCCAGTGTTGATGGCCGTGTACAGCTTCCAGCAGTGCCCAGTGCAGGAGCATCGCATGGGACTGGGATCCTTGCAGCAGAGGCAATGAGCCGTAGCACATACAAGCACAGGACACACTGCTCATGGTAAGCAGCAGTGGGGAGCAGGTGCTGGCCCTGCTGCCAGAGCCAGCAGTCCTGGGCAGATCTCAAGGCTGGGCAGGGGGTGCAGCAAGATGCAGCCCTTTGCAACACCCACCTGTAGCCAATCAGCAGCTCTAGATAGGTGACAGGATAGGCAGAGGGAGCCTGTGTCTTGTCCGGGGAGCACATGGGGTCTGCAGTGCTCCTGTGGAGTCCAGCTCCTGTGCAATGTACCCCAGGGAATAAAATGGGTTTTATAGCCTGCAGCTAGGGAGTGCCACAGAGGCAGCCCAGCCGTAGTGCAGGAGAGGCTCCCAGTCAGGAGCCCTGGGGCTGGCCTCTGGACGGCTCCCTAGCAGCAGGGCAGACCCGGCACTAAACTTAGTGCTGGGTCACATCTACATGTGCATTACTGTACTTTAACTAAGGATGACTAAATTTGATACCTGCATTTTCAGGCATCAAATTTAGTCACAATTAGCCATTTTTACTGTGTAGTAAGAGCGTGCACATGTAGATGCATGCCCCTACTGCATAGTAAAACTAGGCTAAGGCTCAGTAACACATCTCATGTGTAGCCAAGCCCAGCAGTGCTTTGGGGCTACCTACAATTATTGGTATTGCTTTAAATATATGAGTTTAAAACCAGTAGTTAAAATAGTATATTCACTTACTGTGGTGTAGTTATACGCATATGCAGGAGCCCATATTGAGTAAATTTGATTAGTGGAAGGCACCTTCATGCTGAGGTAATTCATTCTCAGAAGGAGGAGTTAAGCTGCTGTAACAGTTATGGCAATAAACCACATGTACACTCCCCAGCCCAAAAATTGGTACACTGGTGATATTGCTTAGGGTAGTTTTCACCCTTTTTTCATTTGTGGACCCCTAAAAAAATCTGAATGGAAGTGCAGACCCCTTTGAATTGTAAGTTGGGCATTCACATACTTTTGATTAATCATAACCATCTTTCACAGATTCCTGAGACAATCTGACCCCCAGGGGTCCACAGACTGAAAACCAGACTTAGCCTAAGTTAAAGTGCCCAAGTGGAGTCATCTGAAAATGCAGCGAGAATAAAGGGTGACCACTTCACACCCTGCTTCAGGATGTTTCTCTCCATCTGCCATTCATAATCTATATAGTATGGTTTCACATGATTCTTCCTGTCAACATGATAATTTAATTTCTAACAGAGAAAATTACTGGAAACGTAAGACAATCAAAGGGATTACTGGGCATCAGCACATACTGCTACGTATGCCTTTTTTCTGCTTAAATGCCATAAATCATAGTATTATAGTAGCTAGGGTTGGAAGGGACCTAAACAGATCATCAAGTCCAATCCCCTGCCTTGGGCAGGAATGGATGCTGGGGTCATATGACCCCAGTCAGGTGTCTATCCAGCCTCCTCTTAAAGACCCCCAGGGTAGGAACAAGCACCACTTCCCTTGGAAGTTGGTTCCAGGTCCTAGCCGCCCTAACCATAAAGTAATGCCTCCTGATGTCTAGCCTGAACCTGCTCTCTATCTGGCCATTATTCCTAGTTAACCTGGGTGGTGCCCAGGGCATCTCCTATTCCCTGCTGATCCCCCTGGTGAATTTGTAGATAGTCACCAGGTCCCACCTCAGCCTTCTTCTGTGGAGGCTGAACAGGTTCAGGCACCATAGCCTGTCCTCGTAGGGCCTGCCCTGTTGTCCCCTGATCATGCTAGTGGCCCTCCTCTGGACCCTCTCAGTACTAGCCACATCCCTCTTGAAGTGTGGTATCCAGAACTGGACACAGTACTCCAACTGTGGCCTGACCAATGTCACAGAGGGGGAGGATCACCTCCCTGGACCTGATTGTGATGCATCTGTGGATGCATGACAAGGTGTGGTTAGCTTTACTGACAGCTTCCTCGCATTGGCGGCTCACATTCAACCTGGAGTCAACAATGACTTTCCTCTGCGCTGACAAGAAGGGTGTTTGTTCCCCAGCCTATAGGTAAATAAAAGTAAAGCACCATCATCATTTAGTTCACTGTAGATTTTTGTATGTACTCGTACATCTGTTCTGTGCACAAGGCTAATGTTTAATGAATTTACGTCAATGTCAGTTAGCAAATTCCTAAACATGCCTTTTATTGCAAGGTACTTCAAATTTTGTTACAAATGATGAGCTTACTACACTGATGAAATGCAACTACTTCTGGGTAGGAACACAGCACTTAGGCAGGCAACTATGGTAAAGAACACTGAGTGAAAGAGAAGGAAGAGGAATACCAAGCAAAAACAGATGGACAAAAATGTTTAAGTCATTGTCAACCAACCAAGGTGCTTATATGTGAACTTGCATTTGACAGTTTATAACCAGAGTTCATACAAAGGCCATGTCATGATTTTAATTCATTCAGTCACCAATTTTTTTTTTAACTTCCCAGACAAACTAATATGCCCAGCATGCTGGTAATGTAATATCCCTTATGAAAGTGATGACCACTAGAGAATTGCAGAGATTTGAGAAACTTCAGGGAAGTTCTTGATGCCTGAGCCCTGGGAACACACTAATCTTTGACTGTGCATTTGTATATACTGAATTGTTCTCTGATGTCTACTACGCAACCCTGGATTTTCCCACCTTCTGCTTCCAACCCATGCTTTATTACATTTGGGTTCTATTAGACATCCAGAACTATCAGGTCAGAAGGGTAAACTATTCTGAGAAACTTTAAAATACATTCAACTGTTCAAATTCTACTTTTGCCAAAGTAGAATCCACTTGCAGGAGTGCTAAATATAGAATTTTTGAGACTGTCAAATATGCCTTTGCTCATTTACAGAATAGTACCAGCAATGTCTCCAAAACAGGCTGAAACACCTTTCAGTCTTGAGAGTTAGACTCAAAACCCAGAACTCTGGATATACAAAGGAAATCCTTTGTATATTGAAACAAGCTAAAAACCTACATTGAAAATACCCATCATTTAGCAATGCTTGAAATGCATTTCAGGCCTTGAATGTCCAGGAAACTCTGTCAATCTCACAACAATATCACAAGCACAACTGAGTGTCGTTACAAACAGAGATTGAGTTCCATTTTGGGAGTACACCTTTTCTTCATATTTTAAGTCAACCTGACAAAACACATCTACTTTTAGTACAGAAATGTATTCCTATTGGTATCAAATTGAACTTTGATATAGATTGAACTGCTAAACAAATGCAGAAGAGAAATATATATCTTGGTAAGAAGAGGTTGAAAAAATGACAGAGCAGAAAAATTACAATTTTTCATTTGTTGAGCAAGACTATCATGTTTATCTGCTTTGAGTGTTTACAGAAGCAGTTGACTATACTGAGAATGGCTCTCATCCACATAAAAAACTGGAATCGTATCAATAAGAGTCTGCTTATATTTACTGAACATATAGTACAGAACCTGTTTACGAACAGAACTAAAAAAAATGTTCCTGCTATAACAAATCCAACAATAGTTCATTTTCCAACTCGGCCAACCATTTTAATACTTCAGCTGCCTGGATAATGCAGGGATTGTGAACAATTCTGGGAAATCAGTTTCCAGCTATCTACACTTCAAAATCTCCTAATAGCTAAGTGATAACAAAACACTAAATGCAAAATTTGCAGAGGTTACATTTACCATTTGCAATCTAGCCATTCACCTGGAAGAGCATATATTTATCCCTTACCCAGAGGGGATTTGTAACAGTTTTTCATCCATAACAAAGGAAGTCGCAAAATAACGTGTCCTTCTTCCTCAGGCAATATATTAGGAAATAAAAAATACTAAGGAATAGACTGATTTGACCTCAGCTGATTATGATTCAGGCTAAATAAAACTGATGACATCATTGTTATTAGAAATTTCACATTTATTAATCATCTCACTGAATTAAATAAGTGGAACTTGGCTTAGAGAAGACCTTGCTTTATTATATGGTGACTTAATTATACATACCTTGCAGAATATTTTCAGCACTAAAGTGAGAGCTGAAGGTACTCAGTGGGCATATTTACACAAGATAATACTGTAGGGAAGGGGATACAAATAACTAATAACAAACACTGATTTAGTAATGCAAGATTACTGCCAGAGTCACAAGACTAAAGTGTCCAAACATTGCAAAAGCCAACTGAACTAGCTCAAGACAGACACAGGTAAGTAAGATAGATATCCTGGTGGTTAAAAGTTCCCTACTTTATTAGAGACCAGTACACAAAGAGGAACTCTGAGCCACAGGATAACCTATGGCCCTCCCAGCCAGGAAAGTGCAGCCAGGAAAGTGGAACAAAGTCTATATATGCATGCATATTGATATGATAATGATAGTTACCACTAAGTATAATAAGCAAAACAACTACGAAGGTGGAGCAATGATATGTAGCAAAGGAAATGCTGATTGGCTGTGGCATAAGCATGACATAGGGAAGAAATTAGAATATGGGGTGGGGTATACAGTTTATCTGTTGCTTCCCACTAAGCTCTGTGCACACACCCCTCCTGCCCAGGTCAAGACAGTTGCCCTGGGCATTGGAGGTGGGTTCTCCTGTGTTCTCATTAAAAAGATCATTTCCTTGCCTAAATCCGCCTCTGCATTCTGTGCAGTCTTCTTTGAAGGCATGGGACGGGTTGGCATTCCCAACAGATACATCCATGTAGCAATGAGTTACGGTGACGTAGTTTCAGCAGGCACTAACTGTGATACCTCCACTGCTGCAGTCATTTAGTACTAAAGCTTTAACAAGTACTAAATGTATTGCTCAGTACCGCCTCTAGTACTAAAGGTTTAGTAAGTACTAAATGACTGTACAGTACCAACTGCACAGTAGGGCGCACGTGTAGTGACGGCCAGTGTCTCACAGCTGCTCAGCACTGACTGTGAAGAATCTGGATTATTTTCTGTGGTCCTGTGATGCAAAATATAAATTCACTTACTGGCTAAGACAACACTAGGGATTGGCCAAGACGTAGGGCAAAGTTGCTCAACATTTTTATACTACAATTCCAGAGTTTTATATCATGATTTCATTTACTTGCAAATGAATTTCTTCATAAACCTCCCAACCCAGGATTCTTAACCCTTTGTCAGAAGTGCTGTATGGTTCTCCAGTAGTGAAAGAGATTGTTACAGAAGGAACAAGGTATGTGTTTGAGAAAATCCCCGTCAGTAGATGGGAAAAAATTGGGACTTAAAAAAATTCTGTCCCAGACAACTGTTACTAGAAGATAGGTCTGTAGTTTTAGAAGAAAGAGGGTACATCTACATGAGATTAGAGTAAATTACTGTGCAGTAAACAGAGCCAGCCCTTCCTATCCTGTGGAATCTGCAGCTGCAAGGGGTCCTGCAGCCAAGGGGCCATGCCCCACTTGCCCCCAACTGCCTGCACCATGTTTGAAGGGGCAAGGAGCCCCTTCCTGGCCAAGCAGGGGAGGAGTTCCTGGCACTGGCCCTGGCCCCAAGGAGGGAACCCAGGCATCCCCAGCACATGCTAACCCCACCCCATACCCCCCACAGCACAGCCGGCCCCAGCTATTTTATTTCAATGAGTTTATACTGCCATTAAGTGCAATTTTGATTTTTTGATGGATAAGGGGCCCCAAAAACTATATCTTGCAGGGGCCCCAAAAAATTGTGGGCCAGCCCTGGCAGTAAATGTCACCATCTACACATGCAGAATATTACTGCACAGTAATTTGCTCTAATCCCAAGTAAATTTGCTACCTGTAAATAGAAGTAGCAATTACTGCACAGTACAACATGTGAAACAGACAACCGGGTGCAAATGTGCTTCTGGTCAGCCAAACAGCAGGGAGTAGGAGATTGCTCTCTGCCCTCAAGAGCTGCCTGCTGCTGCGGGTAGACTCCACCACCAGAAGCTGAGGGGGGACACTGTCTCCGTGCCCCAGCAGTAAGGAGCTCCCAGCCCTCACTTCACAACTGCGGAGCAGGGTTGAGAGATTCTTATCTCCCAGCATACCTCTGCAACCTCAGACCCAGGGCTGGGAGATCTTATTCTTAAGAATCTCCCAGCCCCAACTCGTGATCACCTTCATGGAGCAGGGGCCAGGGCAGGGGGACATTGTCCCCAGCTGGGCTCCCAGGGGCAAGGAGCAAAGTCCTAGCCCCCACTAGCAAACAGCTGTCTCCTGACACTGTGCTTCTTGCCAGGCCCTGGGCTAGTACCCAGTGTACAGGGGGCTGGTACAGGGGGTGGTGCAGGGCCAGTGAAGGCAGGAGCAGACTGCTGCCATAAGCAGCAAATCTGCATCTGCTTTCCCACACTTGTAGGTGCTGGCTCTAGAGTAAACCCACCCCAGAGCACCTGCATGTGTAGATGCACCCTCTATAACAAAAATATTGCAGATATGGAATAGAGAGTCACCCTGCTGAACCTAGCTTAGAGCTAACTCTTTATTAATTCTTTTGAAATGTTATTTATGACTGCAGACTACAAGTGTAGTTTGGGAAGATGGCATAGGATATATCTATTATTTATTCAAGAAAACTTAAACCTCTGTGTCAAACTGCCCCAAGCATTTATAAAGCTAATTTTACCAGCTCTCTGGGTTGACTGTCTCTTTGTGGAGGAAATAGAATTTTCCATCTCTAGCTTATATGGGTGATCAGATCAGGAAGAGACATATCCTAGATGATATTTGTCTGGTCTCTGAGGGACAGACTCGCAGAAGGGTGTGGAAACATTTTTAACTGGTTTATCAACTAAACACTGAGTAAAAGAAAGGAATTCATTCCTGTGACTTGATTTATGCATCTAGGTGTCCCTTTTATTGAAAGGGCCTGGAAATGCTCAGATACCTGCAGCCATCACTGTAGAAATTCCAGGACTTACACAACAGTGCCAAGACTGTAGGGACCATCTTGGTCATTGTGGGGAGACGAGAACAAACAGGCATACATGCATCATAGACCACAAACAAAAAACCTTTCACTGTGTCAGTTCATGACCTGTTTCATTAGCTGCTTCTAAGGAATCAGTCACTTCAGTAATTTCATACTAGTGTTAAAATACAGAGCCAATGGCAGCAAAAACAACATGACAAGAAAAGACCTTGGGTCATCCAAGTGGTGTTAATGGCTGGAGAAGAATATGTGGAGAAGTGTCAACTGGCAGGCCAAAGTAAAAAGAAAGCATGTGAAGGGAAAGGGGGAGACACCTGCTGATAATCCCCAGTCCATATTTAGAAATGCCAAACAATATAGCTAATTTTTTTCACTGAAGTATTGAAAAATGAAACATGACATGGTTATTAAAGCTTGTAGAGTTTCTGTGCATTTTGATTATCTCCTTCTCACAGATGTTAGCTGTTTTCAAATGGAAAGAACAGTGTCAGACATGAATTTCTCATAAGGCACAGTTTAAAAAAAATGTTTTTGAACAGAAGAGATTCCAGCTCATCTTCACATGAGTCAGGATGGACAATATTTGGATAACCCTTTGGGACCAGATTTTGGATGCAAAAAGATAAAAGCCCTTGAAACAATGTAACACAAAAGAAACCGAAGGTATTCTCTGCGATATGAAGAGAGGGGGAGAAGAAATGATGGGAAGTAGAGAATGTAGGCTACAGGGACTGATCAGAAAAGCTTGCAGAAAAAAAGCCAACAAACTGACACAGCACTGATTCAATTCTCAAACGGCATTTGGTCTCTAAGGTACAAAAGGGTTTTTCTAGATTTCAAAACAACTAATGAAGCTGCCAATGGTTACTCAGTGCATCGTCTTGTTAAAGAAGTAGTCATGTGTTGCAGCATCCCCAGAAAAGGTAAAGTAAGCTCAAACAAATGAAAGACATTGTGCACATTGCTATCTTCCATGCAAGTCTTGGCCTAGCTGCAGGGGAACTTATACACCCAAAGTACAAAATTTGATAGGATATGAATGCCACAGGATCTTGGTAGCACAGATAGGTCACAACAAGCTATTCTAACTAGTGTTTGTTTGTTTGTTTGCTTGTTAAAAATATTTACAAAAACAGACAACTTAAATAGGCCACTTGGCTGTGAGATAGCAGAATCTATTGTGCAGTTCAGTAGAAGTATACTGGGTCCAGAGAACAGTTAAAGTTGGATTAGGGTACTTAATATATAGTAGACACACAGGTAGAAGTTGTGCCTCAAATGGGTACACCCCAAAAATCAGCACCCTCAACTCCACCTAAAAAACAGGCAGCCAAAATAAATCATGGTGACTAGGTGTCACAAGGTCCTAGCTCAATACCATTTGTATGCAAAGGGCTCCTGTATTCTGCCCCATTTTTAAGAGCAGCCAAACCCAGAGCACATTGTGAATCTATGCAATAAAGGTGGGGGCCTGAATAGCAAAGGTGAATTAGGATGGGATACTGCCTGTCACAAGTTACCAATTCAAATTCAGGCTCCATCAGCAATGAAGGAAGGCTTTTACTCTGCAAAGGCTTTTTGATGACCTACATGAAAGGAGCTGGATAGACCTAGTCCGGTTCCTCGTGGACGTGTAAGAAAATCATAAAAATCCATCCTTCAGAGGGTACCTTTTAAATTACCCTTTCAATATTAAACATTTATATTTTGGGGAAGCCTGAAAGTGATAATCAATCTAAGTCCTATTATACGAGATGTTGTACAAACAACAATTAAAAGACTCTGTCACAAACAACTTACACTGTCTAAAGTAAAGAAAAGATACCATCTAGATCAGATTAGATGTCCACTTCGTGAGGCAACAAGGCTAGGGACATAAGTTGCACATAAACCAGTTTAACTGGTGCACAGAAATCAGTTTAAACCTGTCACAGAACAGAAGCTCAGTGCACATAAACCAGTTTCAAAATGGCTGAAACTGATTTAAGGTCAATTTGGTTGAATGTAGTATCAGACTTAACTGATTTGGGTCAACCCGGTTTATGACACCTCTGTCCCAGACCCTTTCCTGGTTCAAGTTAAATCACAATTCCCAACATCCTAGCATACTTTCCAGCCCTGGGCTGGGCTGTGCTGTCTGCTCCAGAGAGCAGGGCTGGCTGCCCCTGCCCCTTTGCTTCCCAGCTGGAGCAGTGAGGGGTGGCTGACAAGAGAACTGGGGGGTCAAGCCCAGCTGGAGATGCAGCTCAGTTTACAGGGGGCCCCCCCGACAAACCCCAGCTGGGGTCTGGGGCCAGGGAGGGGAGTTAAAACCTCCTTCCCCCACTCAAACTTACTGCTAGCTGCCACTGTGGGCTACAAATCCCAGAGGCAACTTGAAGCAGGAAGAGGCAGTGATAAGCAGCCCTGCAGAGTGCTGCTGTTTTAATTCTGGACTGCAAATCCCAGAGACCTCAGGGGTAGCAGGAAGAGGAAGTGAACACACTGCCAGCGAGCCATGCTCTAGGTCCCCCCAGCTTCTGGCCTGAGCCACTGCAGGCTTGTGGCTGCAATACCTGAATTAAAGGTAAATGTCTGTTCACTTCTGTTTCAATTTAATCTGTGCAGTTTAGACTAACCTGCAAAGACTGAATCAATTCAGCCTCAGGCTTTTTGACTGTCTGTACTTAGCCTGAATGGCCCCATTCTGTACCTGTTTTGAAGGAAAGAAGAACGCATATTTTTCACCAGCAGTGAGTGATTCGTATAAAAAGATAAAATAAACTCAGTGACCCATTTGGATGAGCAGTCATCTCACGTGTATTTTGGTTATACCAGAATGCCATAATGATTGTCAGACTGGGATACCAGTCTTACCCTATCCCTGCTAGTATTGTATTCTACTAATGTTTACTCAGCTATGTTGAGGCAGACTGCAAAAGCAGGATTGTCACGTACTGAATTATATTTCTTCCTTTCATTCATTTGTACTGCACTCGAGAAACTTAGCCTATGTGCTTCTATAAAATAAGATTTGAGATCATTAAATTGCATGAGTGTCAGACTAGTTTGCAAGTTGCCAAAGGTCAGAGTGATCCAATAAATTTCAGTAAAAGCCTTCCTACCCCAGAACAAAATGTTTAGACCCACACCCCCTACTCCAAGTATGACCAAGATGCATCCAGTTCTTGTTGCAAACAAATATTTTGGCACCCGCATCAGAACTTTTTCTTCTTTCCCCCTTAACCAATATGGTGAAATATGCTGTTGGATGTTTCTTTCAGGATTCCAATATCACATGACCAAAGAAAAATGTCTCCCTAATGCTTTTTCTCTATTTTTCATTTCATAGTTACTGTTTCAGTAATAAAGCACTTCATAATTTCAGACCTCGCCATTTTGTCTTGGTATGAATAGTCATTAAACTGTCGGTTGCTAATGCCCTTAAAAAACAGTTGTTATAAAATTAAGAATAACACCAGTTTTTATAAAACATACCAGAATAAATTATTTTTGTTTTAAAAGATAAATGAGTAATTAATTGTACCAAAACCAAGACAAAGATACATAAGACATTTTAAGATTTGTAATGTGATATAAAGGAAGTTTCCTTTCACACTACTTTGTGCCTTAAGACAGAGAAGGAGATTTTTAAAAGGACAGCCATTGAGCTCCTCATTAATGGCCATTCTGGGCAGTATAAATGGCCAGAAATGGCCTGTTTCTGGCCATTTATACTGCCATCCTTACCTTGGTACTTAAAAGTTCATATGCATTGGCCAGCTAGGAAGGCCTTATACCTAAATATGACAGAATTTAATATACAACTTTAACCAACTTTTTATGGAACCATTCAATAATATATAGTAAACTATATCACTTCTAGCTATAATTAGACAGAAATGCTCAAAATCTTTAGAAAGACACTTTACATTCTTAAGAGTTTTAGAATAGCTATATTTGAAACTTATTAGGTAACCTGTCTTAAATTATCCACAATTCTTCCTTGAAGCAGGTTTCAGTGATGCTAGTTAAATATAGTGCCTGTCATTGGCCCTTAAAATATCATCTAAATTGGCAGGAAGAGAGTTTATTCTTGTCTCTTAAAACACAGAATAGCAATGTTGCACAAAAACCCTACGTTGGAGTTACCCAAAAACCCCTACGCTGCAGGAGCATGTGGTGGAAATCACCATAACTGGGAACAGAGGTAGATCCAGAAGGTGTACAGTGGTACAGTCTTAAAGAAGTGCTATCTGTGATGCCTCTGTCTATAAGTATGGCATTTCCAGAAGACTTTAATGGCTGTCTGAAGAAAGCTTTACATTCTGGGGACAACAGATAAATCTATCTAGTTATCTGTATAGGATTGGTGAAAACCGTACATCAAATTCTAGAGCCAAGGCAAAAAAGAAGATGATCATTTGGGTTCAAATAGTGCTTGGATGCCCCCATTTAACCATCTAGACTAAATGTAATGAATAATTTAATAACATTAAAGTTGCAACAGTATGGCATGCTGTTGTAGTGTCAGTGTCACAAAGAAAGACACACAGGCCAAGCCATAGCAAGTCATTTGTTTTGCATGTCCTTAGTACAAGGAATTTGCAGGGAAAATTTATAAAAACAGTACTGGAGGGTACATTTTTCAACTACTGCATCTCCCACCAACTTAAAATTACTCTCTACAATCATATTTTATACAGTTACATGTATGTACTTGTACAGACTTACATAAGTATATATCATCTGAGTTGCTTACATAAAACTACTGGAGGGGATAGAGAAGAAGCTGGAAAAATACCCATGGATTCTGGCACCAAAGACGACAAGAAAGGGTTGTTAGAACACTAGCCAAGAAGAAAGCGCTTTGTTTATACCCACCCATTATTACATCAGCTGTTGTGCTGCTGTTTATAATAAAAAAAAGTTATGAAAGTTGTGTTTGTATTATTAACAAAGATAACTCCACATTTTCATTGTTTCAAATATGTGTTAATTAGCTGTACAGTTAGTGTGAAGGACACACTTTGAGAAATCATTTTCAGAAAAAATACAAAATTAACTTAGGTGAAACTTCAAAATGTCTATGGAGAAATTCAGTAATATATATTTGACCATATAAGGCCAGAAAATAAATTATTAGATAATATGCCAGGAGCTGTTCCTGTCGTTGGTGGCTTCTCACAGTACATACAACCTGACAACAAAGAAGAGTTTGTAATAGAGATGACACATGGGCAGCAAAGTTCTTAGCAAGTCCAGACCTAGATCTAAACTTCCTAAAAGGGGCCAAGGGGCCTTGAATCCATGAAGCAATTATCTTCCTTCCTGCTATGAAGAGAAGAGAAGAATCAAGCAAATTCAAAGTACTATGAATACAAAAAATGTCAGATATTTTGGATTGTCCTTTTCAGCTTTGCTTTTGGCTAGGACTCACCTCACAGCTGCATGAAACCATTTTCAAGATTTTAGGATTCGAGTGATCATAATTTTTTTCCCATGGTGTCTGTAAAAAGGATCTGTGCTGAAACCTAGATTTTTGGCTAATATGCATCATTTTGCTTCCCTTCTATTCTTCAATTTCTACAAAGATGAAAAAAAATTTAAAAAATACTTGTCAGTTTTATGCAACAATCTATAGCCATGGCCACAAACTACAAGTGCTACCAAGATGAAAGCAAAGGGAATTTAGCTTCAGCTGGAATACATTTCTCTGCCTTGAGAATGACTAGATTACATGAAGCTTAACATTTCAATAGCTATATAAAATATTTACCTGTATTTTTTAAAAATGTTAAACATTATTTAAACATTTTGTAATAAAATTGGGATTTCTGAGAATTGTTTCCATATCAAAAAGTATCACTACAGAATACATTTTTATGGCCAGCCTTTGCCATCATTTTAATCCTGCTACTAGATTTCAAATTAGGCCAGAATTTAGAGCTCAGTATTTGTACACTGATCAAAATATTTTTAAAAAGTGATTTTATAAAAGAGGGGATGACATTTCAAGTTTCATGTTAGAGAACAAAACTCACTTCATCTGCAACATTTTGTTTTTCAAAGAACCATCTTTTATGGCTTTTGATTAAAGGATTTATATTTTTTGTCATTTTATCATTCAAAACTAATAGTTACTGTCAAAGAGCCTCCTTGGCAACGTGCCATTAGAAACAATGCCAAATTTTGTAGGACATAGGACACATTGGTCATTTTAAAAATAAACTTTTATACAAAATGTTCAACGTTTATTTATTTGTTTTAACATTTTACTCACAAGCTGATCCCTGTGATTGCATAGGCCATGGGATCATGTGCCTGACTGATGTTACACTAAACACTCTAGGGCATACTTTGGATGAGACTGCCTAAATGATTCTTTACTATTGTGGAATTAAATATTGCAAATAAGTCATCCAGTCACTAATATCAAAAGAGGTACAAGACTCAGCACTCCCTTATTAGTAGCATGGGTAGCCAATGAACTGAGTAGCAGTCTAAAGAAATCTGAAAAAGTTTTGAAGTAAAAGTCATCTACATCTTCAATTCCATTAGTCTGTGTTCAGTTTTGATGAATACTATCCAGTTAACTTATTACTAAAACATCTAATGAAGCAATGATACCTGCCTTTGATTAGCTAATAAAATTTTAACATGGATAGATGTAGATACCTTCTTTCTTCAGATATGCTACCCGAAAGGAAGATATTTTTACAAGACTTTTAGAGTCATAAATAAAACAAATGGCAACACTCTTAATCAGTGCCCACTCAAAAGCGCAAGTACATTTTGTGGGCCAGATGGATGGCAATATGGGAATATACTCTTATAAGTTGAGAGCCACCAAGTAATCTTGAGTGAGAGGGGAAAGGACAGTAGGTACAAGTATCACGACCCCAAATCTAAGATGGTGTGTATTTGTCCATTCTTCTCAGGTCTAAGATAGAATGAAAACTCTCTTTGGGATACAAAAATATCAGGACAAGTAGCCTTTTCCCTGCACTTGAGAGGTACAACTTGAGAGGTACTTGGCTCCTTGGCGAAATAGCAATAGAACTCCACTTAGGTTCTTCTTGTGAGAAGGGTTCAAGAAGGCAGACATAATAAAAGACATTGGGTAGAATCATAGAAAATTAAGGTTGGAAGAGACCTTAGAAGGTTATCTAGTCCAACCCGTTACCAAATAGATCATCCCTGCCAAGGCTATGTCTAGCCAGGTCTTAAAAACTTCCAAGGATAGAGATTTTACCACCTCTCTGGGTAACCTGTCACAGTGCTTTACTACCCTTTTAGTGAGAAAATTCTTCCTATTATCTAACCTCGATTTAAGGGGAACGCCTCCAGACCTCGGGTTGGAGAGGACTGGGTTAGAGATCTTCTGGAGTGGCTGGACATGTTCAGATCAGTGGGTCCAGATGCTCTCCACTCCAGGGTGTTGAGGGAGTTAGCAGGGGTCATTGCAGGGCCCTTGGCATGGCTTTACAAGCACTCGTGGTGCTCGGGCCAGGTGCCAGATTATTGGAAGATAGCCAACGTGGTCCCCATCTTTAAAAAAGGGACGAGGGAGGACCCAGGCAACTATAAGCCCGTCAGTCTTACCTCAATCCTAGGGAAACTAGGAAAAGATCATCAATTGCAAATTGGATGCTTATCTTGCTGGGATCCTATGACCCCAGCTGACTTCCTGCTCTTTGGGAGGGGGGCTGGACTCAATGATCTTCCGAAGTCCCTTCCAGCCCTAATGTCTATGAAATCTATGAAATCATGGAGCACATCTGTGATGGGCTGGCCTCAGAGATGATGCTCAAGGGCAAC
>NW_017728906.1:7850120-7874222 GCF_001723895.1 Crocodylus porosus | reverse complement strand
TTCACAAGAGAAGGCTGAGGGGGGACCTGGTGACTGTCTATAAACTCACTAGGGGGGACCAGAAGGGTTTGGGAGAGACTTTGTTTTCCCTAGCACCCCCTGGCATAACAAGGAATAACGGCCATAAATTGTTGGAGAGGAGGTTTAGATTAGACATCCATAAGAACTACTTCATACTTAGGGCGGCTAGGATCTGGAACCAACTTTCAAGGGAAGTGGTGCTGGCTCCTATCCTGGGGGTCTGTAAGAGGAGGCTTGATGCCTACCTAGCTGGATCATTTTAACCCAGTTTTTTTCTCCTGCCCAGGCAGGGGGTCGGACTTGAAGATCTACAAGGACCCTTCCGACCCTACTTCTATCACTCTATGTTTCTAACCTAAATTTCCCTCACTGCAACTTGAGACCATTGTTCCTTGTTCTGTCATTTGCCACAACTAAGAACAGTCCAGCTCCATCCTCTTTGGAACCACCCTTCAGGTAGTTGAAGGTTGCTATTAAATCTATCCTCAGTCTTGTCTTCTCCAAACTAAATAAGCCCACTTCCCTCAGCTTCTCCTCAGAAGTGCTTCAGGCCCCTACCCATTTCCATTGCCAACCACTGGACTTTCTCCAATTTGTCCACATCCTTTCTATACTGGGGGACCCAAAACTGGACACAGTACTTCAGATGTAGCCTCACCAGGGCTGACTAGAGAGCAAAAATCACTCCCCTCAATCTTCTGGCAATGCTCCAACTAATGCAGCCAAGTATGCTGTTAGCATTTGAAGCAACAAGGGTACTCTGTTGGCTCATATTTATCTTAGTGTCCACTGTAACCCCCAGGTCTTTTTCTGCAAAGCTGCTGCTTATCCAATCAGTCCCCAGCCTGTACTAGTGCATGGGTTTGTTTCATGTTAAGTGCAGGACTGTGCACTTGACATCACTGAACCTCATGAGATTCCTTTTCATCCAATCCTCAAATTTTTTGAGGTATCTCTGAATCCCAGCCCTACCCTCCAGAGTATCCACTACTCCCGCCAGCTTGGTGTCATCTGTGAACTTGCTGAGGGTGCACTCTATTGCGTCTTCCAGGTCATTGATGAAGATATTGAACAAAACCAGCCCCAGGACTGATCCTTGGGGCACTCCACCTGACACTGGCTGCCAACTATACATTGAGCCATTGAGTACTACTATCTGAGCCCAATGATCCAGCCAGTTTTCTATCTACCTTACAGTCCATTCATTCAACCCATACTTCCTTAACTTGCTTGCACATTGTCGGAAACCATAAAAAAGCCTTGCTAAAATCAAGGTATATCATGTCCACTGCTTTTCCTACATCCACAGAGTCAGTCATCTCATCATAGAAGGTAAACAGGTTGGTCAGGTATGACTTGCCCTTGGTGAATTCATGCTGACTGTTCCACCTTCTCCTCCAAGTGCTTAGGAATGGATTGCTTGAAGACCTGCTCCATGATTTTCCCAGGGACTGAGGTGAGGCTGACTGGTCTGTATTTCCCTAGATTCTCCTTCCCTTTCTTAAAGATGTACAGTATATTTCCCACTTTCTGATTGTCTGGGATCTCTTTTGACTGCCACAAGTTTTCAGAGATGATGGGCGGTGGCTCTTCAATAACACCAGCCAACTCTCTCAACACCTTCGGGTGCATCCTGTCGGGCTGCATGGACCTATACATGTCCAGCTTTTCTGAACAGTCCCTAACCCATTCTTTTGCCACAGCTGACTACTCACCTCCTCCCCAAACTGTGCTGCCAGGCGCAGCAGTCTGGGAGCTGACCCTGCCTGTGAATACTGAGGTGAAAAACACTTTGAGTACTTCAGCCTTTTCTAAAACCTCTGTCACTAGGTTGCCTCCCCCATTAAGTAAAGGACCCACACTTTCCCTGACCATCCTTTTGTTGCTGACATACTTGTAGAAAACCTTCTTGCTACCCTTCATGTCCTTACTAGCTGCAACTCCAATTGTGTTTTGACCTTCCTGATTTCATCCCTGCATACCCAAGCAATGCTCTTATTCTCCTCCCTGGTTGTATGTCCAAGTTTCCATTTCTTACAAGCTTCCTTTTTGTGTTTTAGCTCACTGAAGAGTTCCCTGCTAAGCCAATTTGGTCATTTGCCATATTTTCTGGTCTTCCTGCACATCACGATGGTTCATTCCTGCATCATCAATAAGGTTTCTTTAAAGTACAGCCAGCTGTCTTGGATTCCTTTCCCCCACCAAGCCTCTGTTATTCCAATCAAGTCATACTTCCGTGTTTGTGCAAGAACTTCCAATTCTTCTTGCTTGTTTCCCAGGCTCCGTGCATTCATACCATACACCTGAGGTAACTAGTTGACTGCCCTACTTTCTCAGGAAGAATAAGAAGACCTCCCCTGTTGCCCTTTCAGGTCACCCACTTCTCCACTTACCCCAAGGCTTTGGTGTCCATTCCCTGGCAATTTAAAGCCTTCCTCACTAGGTTAGCAAGCCTGCTGGGGAAGAGCCTCTTCCCTCTCATTGTCAGGGAGATCCCGTCTCTTCCTAGCAATCCTTCTTCTTGGAACAACATCCCATTGTTGAAAAATCCAAAACCCTGATGGTGACACTACCTGCACTGCTGTGCATTGATCTGCAGGATGCATCTACTCATGCTCCTGCCTTTTGACCACAAGGATTGAGCCCACATCCCCATTTACCCTTGCCCCCAGAACACTGTAGTCACTTTTGATTTGTTCAGGGTCTCTCCTGGTAGTGTCATGGGTGCCCACATGGATAAGCAGCATGGGATAGTAGTCAGAGGGCTGGATGAGCTGTGGTAATCCTTCTGTGACATCTCAGATCCAGGCACTGGGTAAGCAGCATACCTCCCAAGACAACAGATCAGGCCAGAAGATGGATGGCTCTGTCCTCTACAAAAGAGAGTCTCTAACCATTACCACCTATCACTTCTTCATGGAAGTTGTCTCAATTTTTTCAACCTTGGAGATGCCTAGCCTAGTCTCCTCCACCAACAGAATGTGCTCCTCTTCCTCTGTTGCTAGGACTCTATATCTGTTCTCTAGGCATACCACTGCAGATGAAGATAAAGATTTCTGTTTGCTGCCAAAGGTCACAAGCTTTCAGCTTCCATCTTCCTAGGGATCTGTATCTCCTTCTTTGTCTAGTTCTGCCATTGGCAGTCCTTCTCCCACAGTCCTAGAGGTCTCCTTCAGCATCAAGTTGATGAATTCCTCATGGCAGAAAATGCTTCAGAGCCTTGCCATCTCCTCCTGTAGCTTTCTTTCCTGTTCCCTGATGGACACCACCAGGAAGCACTGGTCATATTGCAGGCATTTTCCCACCTGGCTGTCACTGAAAGGAACCTGCAAGCTGCAATCTGCACAGCACCAAACCATGACCTGGGTGGAAGCTTCCACAGTGAGAGGTCCTGTTCATAGGGACACCTCACAAGGTGTCTGGCTGCATGAACTTATACAGCTTGAACCTGCAAGATGCAGTCTACACAGCACCAAACCAGGACCTGGGTGGAAGTTTGACATGAGAGGTCCTGTTGTCAGAGGTCCTGTTAACAGGGACACCTCACAAGTGTGACTGGAGGAAGGGCTGGCAGTAGCAATGGCTCTAGCATTGCAATGTCCTCCAGCCATTTCTCTGCATCTCTTAACCCACTGCCTTTCTCTTCCTGCCCCTGTTCCAAGCAGACCTTCCCAGGCAAACTGGCTTGTAAGCTGTTCTGTTCATTGCTCCTTTTCTTGGAAAGGTTCCTTTTTCCCTGCTTCCTCTCATCAAGCTTACAATGAAGGAAGGTTGAGAGAGTTACCAAACTCTTGAGCAAACACCCTCTCTAGTTAAGCAAGGGGCTTAAGTATTCATCTAACTCCTGACTTTTAGCTACTTACACTAAATATATGTAGGTTATCTACTAGGGCTGTGTGAAGCTTCAGTCACTAATTTGATTTGGCGGCCAAATCTCCGAATCTGAATTAGGAGACCCTTAAATCTCTCTGAATCGAATCAGAACCCTCCAGATCAATTCAGCTATTCAGACAGACACAATTTTCAATGTTTTTTCTACATTCCTCAAGGTACCAGGTGGCTCGTGAACACTAAGATGGTGGGGTGGATGAAGCATCCCGTGGGAGCATGGGACGGGGACCCCAGCACACTTGGCAGCAGACCCTTCTCCCCCTCAGCTTGGCAACTGGTGCCTCTTGGGTCTAGGGGGTGCCTGGCATCCCCCCATAGCCAATCACTGAGCTGGGGGAGGTCCCCCGTGTGCTCAGCAGTGGACCAGAAGTACTTCCAGTACACTTCCAGGTCTGCTGCTGAGCACATGGGGATGCTCCATCCACCCCACCATCTCAGCCTTCATGCTGCCATGTCTGGTACCTCAAGGTATATAGAAAAACATTTAAAACTGTGTCTATGCATGAATCGCTGATTCTCCAAATCAGCATCAAATCTTCAGATTTGGATTCAGCCAAATCAAAATCAGGACAGTAATCTAAATCACCTCACTGTCCCCTGAATTGGGCTGACTCCGAATCAAATACAGCCTGCTTCTCATAGCCCTATTATCTACTACTCATAATCAAAAGAAAGAGTTCTACTTTAAGGCTCACCTTCAAAGAGGGAGACAGCAACCTGACCTGTGGTTAGTTGCAAGGGATGGGATAGCTATTTTTGACAACTTTTAGCATTGTTCAATCCATTATTATTATTATAGAAAGAGGCAAAGACGCATCAAAAAGTAGGGCCCAATTGTCCAGCAATTTTGGTGTCGTTATCAGGTCTCAGACTAAAACTTAAACTAGGGTGGTAAGGAAACTGAGTCAAAAAAACAAATTCCCGTCTTCTTTATAGACGGATACTTATAAGGTCTTTTTTTCCCCTCCTTTTTGACATTAAACAGTTAAAGATTGATATAGAAATGCCAACAGAATATAATGCTGCCCTGGATTTTTTGAGGGAAAGCAATGAGTCACTGGCATGCTTGCTGTTCTGTTCCCTCAAAAGTATGAATCTGCAAGTGTGTTTTTCATCTCCTCAAGGATTCTTGAGGCTTTCAGGCACAGATTCTTATGCTTGGTCACATGCCATGGCCATGGACCTCAAAGTTCTGTCCTGGGGTCTCCATTGTAGTGATCACCAGAATCATAGGTGTACAAGAATAGAAGAACTACACAACAGGTTTTATTCTGGATCATTAAGCAACCTCTACAAGCCCTGTGTCTGTCTCTGATGAACTAACTGACTAACAGCTATTTAACTGAAGGACCATCTCAGTTTCCTTAGGTAGGGATCATCTTTAAATTATAACTTCTATCACCATATCCATGACTGCTTGTAGGAATGCCTTGGGCACCTTGCTGGCCTTCTTTAATCATTCCAGGCTCTTCTCATGCATCATATGGTAATTCAGATATACGAGACATTGGTCTATATGAAGGAATTCTATCTAGCAAAACTGGCCTGGTAATTGGACAGTTCTCAGGCAGGTCCAATTTCTTAGCATTGTTATTAGGGGTGTGCAAAGCAGGCCCTATTCAATTCGGATTCAGATTTGGTCCGAATCAGGGACAGTGATTTGATTTGTTGATTCGGATCACTGTCTCTGATTCGATTCAGCCAATTCTGAATCTGAAGGTTTGATGCTGATTAGGAGAATCAATGATTCAGACACAGACACAGCTTTAAATACTTTTCTATATATATCTCGAGGTACCAGGCATGGCTCATGATCACTGTGATGCTGGGGCGCATGGAGCATCCCACATAAGTGCAGGAGGGCCTTTCACATGCTCAGCAGTGAACCCGGAAGTGGACCAGAACTACTTCTGGTCCATTTCCAGGTCCACTGTGGAACGTGCCATGGGACCCACCCCCCGTACTCCCCCTGGCTCTGCAATCAGTTGCAGGAGGACCCTGGATGATGCTCCAGACCCAGGAGGCACTAGTCACTGAGCTGGGGGAATGTGGTGGGGGGGGGGCCCTACATGTTCCCTGGCAAACCAGAAAGAGGACCAGAAGAATTTCTGGTCCACTTCTGGTCTGCCCAGCATGCAGTGTTTCTATGGGATGCTCCATGTGCCCCAGCAACACAGCATTCATAAGCCACCTGCTACCTAGAGGTATGTAGAAAAAACATTTAAGTTGTGTCTATGTCCAAACCACTGAAACTTTCCAAATTGATTTGGAGGGTTCCAATTCAATTCAGAGAGATTAAAAAGGTCCTCTGTTTCAATTTGGATTTGGACATTTAGCCACCAAATTGGGCCGAAACTCCACTGAATTGAATCAGGGAACAAAGATTCACACAGCCCTAATTGTTATCTTAGGAGTGCTTTTTGTATGCTTCCATTTTTCCATGTGCAGATTAGATTACCTGTGAACTCAGCATTGGATATTTATGAGAATTTGCCCTTTTTGTAGTAGCTAGTAATGTTTCTTTGACCTTTGTGGAATGTATCACAAAGTTTCAGTTGGGTCCAAGATGACATAATTGAAGAGAGGGGCAATACTGGAAGGCACAGATAAGGGTAAAATGTCAAAAAGCATAAGGGATTTTTCCTCTACCACCAATGCTTCCATGTCCAGAGCCTCAGAAATTCTGCAGAGCAGCTCCTGGAATGTTGTACAATTACCCTGGTGCCAGGACTGTGTCTAAAACCATGGCTTTGGAGAAGAGGATTTTAGGTCTTAAGGAGAACATTGCTGAGGAAGCCTTGCTGATGGTAATTCTTTGCCAGGTATTTATTCTTACTGAGATGATGCTCTGTCAGAGATCCAAATGGACAGCAGGGTCATCTTCACTTCTGGAAAAACAGGATGAGGATCAACTCCAGTAGTAGGCTTATTGGGACAAAAGCTCCCAACAATGCATGTTACAGTTCTGTCGCTGATTAAAATAGGATTGATCAATCCATGCCATGCCTTCTTCTGACCCAAGTGCAGAAGACTCTGTACAAAAGAATGAAAAGATATGTCCAAGTAATTCCTTGTCACTGTCCATGAATGATTCTACAGGTGGCACCAGCAGTGATATTGCTGGTGTCTAGAAGTATTTTTTGGGCACCGAGCTGAAAGCCAAGCCAACATCACTAGGCTCTGTAGTGTTAGGCAGTTAAGCAGTTTGCTGCTAGAGAGCTGTACTTGTGGAAGTACAGGGATTGCTGTCAGAAGATGTGCATTTCCCCATGTTAAGTTCCTCTTTGCCTTGTAAAATGTATCTTTGTTGCATTGGGTTGACTTCAAGACTGAATCTGTGCCTGGCCTTGATGATTTCAGTGCTAGTTCTGGGGGTAACATGTAATTAAGCAGGGACATTGATGAATGATAGGATAAGCTTTGTCTTCAAGGTAGAACTCTGTCTTCACAGTAAGATGTGAACCACATAGATTGTGCCAAGATACAATTTGAGAGAGACATCCTTGGATTTCTGTTAAGAAGGATCTGCACATGTTAACACACAATAGGCATTTGGAAACTGAATGTTCAAAAAACCTCAATTCCCTTCTTAGCACCCAGTCCCTCTAAAATAAATCTCTAGTATCATAAATCAGAGTCATAGGTACCAAGGTTCCAAAAGTTATGATAACTAGACCACGTGGCACATGTTTTGTTTTATTTTCTACTCCTGTGTTGCTAGTTAAATGTGCTCAGGTATTTTACATATTTATGTCATAAATTGTATGGCATGGAACATTCAACAGGAAGTGCAATTCAGCCAAATTAATGCTTATGCTTCAACCTTAATTTCTATATTTCCTTATTAGTGATCTCACCTGTGGAATAATGCTGGACTAACACATTTGGGGGGGAAAGAATGTATGCTGTGTTCACTCAAATGAAAAAATCTTCCCAGGGACTTCAGGAGAACACTAATTCATTTCCTGAATTTCAAGACAATCCTGCAAGGGAACTGTGTGCCCGGAATAGTCATTAAAACAAATATCCATTTGCTCCAAGGTTTTGCCCTCTTCTACCTTACAGGATACATGTACAGTCCTGTGTTCCAAACTGCTTTGGCAACAGTGATCAAAACAGCAAACATATAGGTGTTTTAAATTTCCTTTGCCCCAGAAAAAATTGTTGCTGCTCTTCCTAAACAACTCCCAAAGCTTCCATTATTGCATTTAAGCCTTGTCTCATAAAGACTCAACACCATGTATTTTCTGAGGGACAGCCCTAACAGCCTTGCCACCAGTCCTTCACTGCCAATCCAGCTTTCCTCCTCAAATACAAGCCTACCTTGGGGGTACTAGCTCATAAAACCAAGACCTTTCCCCATCCCTCAAAAAAGACAGCTAAACCACAATGCTGTTCCAATACACAGAGCAAATCTATGCTTTCAGTCCAAAGTGCCCTATTTATAACTGAGGAAATTATGAAAGCTCAGAGGAAAATATAACAGAGCTGTTTGTATGTGCATCTGTTCTTGAACTGACTGACAAAACTCTGAGAACAAGTTGACTGCTGTATCTGGACAAAGACTGAGTTGACAGAAAATCTGAAAGGCAGTAAAAGGTATCATGGGCACCACAGTTTTATAACTGCATTTATTAATTTTTGTCAGCCCAAGACTTCTCTTGCACAGTGAGAAATTATCCAGAAATGTCCAAAACATGGACTACTATCTAGATTTAACTGCATCACATGTAGCTCCTCAGGTCCAATTGATATAACAATACCAACACATCCAAAACAGGATTCCAAACTATAGGCAGGAATTTCAGGTAATAAAAAGAGCGAGAAAGAAAGAGAGAGAATAGGCTGCAGGGGACAGGGAGAGAGAGTGGAGCACTGTGGGATGCTGGGGGACCGAGACTCCTCCTCTTCCTTTCTCCCCCCTCATCATGCTACAGTGCATTCTACAGAGGCTAGATGTGGCAATACAGAACAGAACATTACAGAAACGGTGCTGTTGCATCCAGCAACATCTTGACACAGGGAGCATACACATGTGACCACTCAACTTCTGTAGCATTACAGAGGCATTTGTAGCACTACAAATTGTAGCATCTGCCCCAGGCCTTTGTGACTTCCTAACTTTATGAGGAATTCCAACAAAATGTTTGCAATTTAAAATATAGAAAACAAGTGGTGAGTGATGTCCCATTTCAACATCAGTACAGGATTATGTCTGGGAGAACAGGGACTATCCCTGACATTCTTTAATGTGTCAATTGAGAAAATTCTTGGGATGGGCGAATTTAAATAGCCTTTGGGATTTGGTTATTGTAGAAGAGATAAAAGATACACTACACAAAGAATGGAGAGAAAAATTGAAGGAAGCAGCCAGAAAACAAAATTTAAAAATCAATGAGGATATCACCAAATAAACTGTTGTAAATAAAGGAGGTTTTGGACAAATTTACATATAGTCAGGAGACCTATATTATGAAAAAAAAGTATTAATTACTAATAACAGTAAAATGAGACAGAAATTTAGATACAAGTACAGAGAACTATGCTGTAACAGGGAACCCTAGCCCTGTTACTAAGAGACAGGGTGGTCCAGAACCTTCCAGTCACAGCTGGCCAGTCAAGTAGGGGTTAAGGCTCAAGCTCTGCCAGTGGGTCAGGTGACAGGAGGAGGAAGGTCACTATCTTACAGATGGCACGTGGAGAAGGCCAGAGGGGCAGCAGAGAGGGGGACTCCCAATGACTGTGGTGCTGCAGCTGCAGTCTCTGCTGGAAGAATATGCTACTTTGTGAGCCAGATGCATGGCCATCTAAAGTAAGCAGGCATATTTCCTATCTTATTTCCTTATCCTTTTTTCATTCTATGGCCATAGAAGCCTATGTTTTGGGTTGGATGTTAATACCTGGAGGATTGGGCTGAGGCTATCTGGGGAGAAGGAGGCCTAATTTGGGGACCCACTTCAATGTGAGGACCCCAGCACCAGAGAGGGTGCAGCATTCAGGGGTGAGTGGATCCCAGCGCCAGAGGGGGCGCAATACTTGGGAGTGAGCAGACCTTAGCACTAGACAGGGCGCTCAAGCATAAGTGAGTCTTTGCGAGCTAGAGCCTTAGAGTCAAGCCTTGATTAGTGGGTTTTTGACTGACAAGTCTAGCTAGAGAGAGAAGGGGTAGGCCCACAGCAGCCAAGACCCCAACATTAAGAGGAATTCACAAATACCATCTGCGAGGCTTGGGCTATGGTGTAGGGGAGGAATGGAGCTGCAGATAGTGCCCCCTGGCATTGGGGTATACAATGGGCAGCCTCCCGCTTAATTAACAACAATTAATAGCAACAAGGCATGGCAGGAGAGAAGGCGGGCGATGACCCCTAACAGGTGGGCGGAGTCACCAGTAGATGGACCCTGAGCAGGCCCCCCCTCCATTACATATCCCCATTAGTCTTGTCTACAGAGAATTTTAGCTCCAAGATGCAGAGAAAGACCAGATTTGACATACACCAGAACCCTATAAGACTTATTAATTTATATAGATGTGAAACCAGAGCACTTAGGAAAAAAAAGAAATGAACAACTAAATACCTTTGAAAATAAAGGCAAATTTTAGAACGTTGAGGGAGAATGACTTAAAAATCACAGGAAAATAGGGCTGGAAGGGACCTCAGGAAATCGTCTAATCCAACCACCTGTTCAAGCCAGAATCATCCCCGTCTTATCCAACCTCCACTTTGTCCGCATCACAGTTTTGTCCAACCTACACTTTAAAACTTCCCAGGTTGGAGACTCTACAACCTCTCTAGGTAATCTGTTTCAGTTCTTAACAACCTTCATAGCTAGGAAATCCTTCTCCATGTTCAACTAAATCTGACTTGTTGCAATTCCAGTCTGTTACTTCTTGTCCTATCCCCTGTGGATAAAGGGAAAACTCTTATCGCTGACTTCTGTTTGTATTTGAAGTCTTTTCAAATGAACTCTTCTCCAGTTCATCCAGCTTTTCTTTGTATGTTATGTTTGTGAGAACTCTAGTCATTTTCACAGCTTTACTGAACTCTTTCCCATTTGTCCACACCTTTCTTGAGGTGTGGAAGAATTTCTATGACTTGCATGCAACATTCTTGTTAGTGCATCCCAGTATGCTACCATTTTTTCTGCAGTAACAGCATGCTCTTGACTCAGTTTCAACTGGTCAAACACTTGAGAATCTTGGGGTACCAGGCAACGTACAAAGTGTTTGTAGATTTTAATAAAGTATTATGATAATATACTGCAAGATGACCTCTTATGGTCCATTATAACCGCCGGTACTGCAGCCTAGTCGATCATTCCCCAATTTATATTTGTGTATTTAATTGTTCTGTTGTAAGTGCAGTATTCTTCACATCTCCTTATTAAATGTAGTCTATTTGAGTTTGGATCACTTCTCTGAAGTGGCCACTTTGAAGTCTAATCCTATCTTCCATTTTCTACTTCCCCACCAAGCTTGCTGCCATCTGCAAATTTACTAAGTGTGCACTTAGTTTAATTCTCCAACTCCTTAATGAAGATAGTACACACTTGAATTCTCTTGATTCCTCTTTCAGCTAGGCACTGAGCTACTGAGGAGCACTTTTAAGCACAATGACCTATCAGTTGTACACTTCCTTTATTGTGCTTTCATCCAGACTGTAATTGCTTAGTTTGCTAAGAAGAATGAAGTGTCAAAAGCCTTGCATAAGTCAATATGTATCACATCTACTCTCATCCCCCATATCTACAAATCCTATCACTTTGTCTCCAATGGCGGAGAAGAAAATCTAAAAGGATATCGGAGAAGTCTTATGAAAAATAAACAAACAAGTATAGCAACTGCAGTGAAATCCCAAGTTTCTTCGGGTAAATGTGAAATTCCAACAACTTCAGTGGGCACGATAACAGAAGGCTGACTAGCTAAATGCACCTGGAAAGGTCATTACTAGTACTGATCAAGCAGAAGGTGGCAGGATAGTACTGAGGGCCCTGCTACATGTTCAAATTAAAACTATATAGAAATCAGCTATATAGTTATGATCGGGGTGACTGGTACCTCCTGGGTCTGGCAGGGGCACAATTTGTGGGCAGGACAAAAGCCCCAAATTTGTGCCCTGGCTTAGTGCTCCCCCCCCCCCAACACTGCCAGCCTGTGCAGCAAAAATACTGCCCCATCCTGAGTGTTGCTGAGTCGGCCCCCCCCCATACCCCTCTACCAGTTGCCTGTGGTTACTATTCATTTTTGAGCACTAACTTTATAGCTTGTTCAGTCTTTTTATACCTGGACTAGTTAATTTTCCATTAAGCCAGCCCCGGCCAGTCTACACATATGTTGTGGCACACTGAGTAACTCTGCTGTAGGATAATACTTGTGTCAGGCAGTACTATCCTATAGCAGGATTAATTATTGTGGCCTAATAGTGCCACACATGTAGATGGTGATGCTTTAATGTGGAGTTGACTAATTAGCTCCACAGTAAAGTGCACATAGTGTAAATGCCACCACTGAAGGGAAATGTAAGTTACCTTGCGTTTAAGAGAGAATGTTTCCAGTAACATTGTTTACAGGATGCCCATAGTTTCATTATGGCATTGCACAGCCATGCAACTACAAATCATTTCAAATTAATCCTGAAAGCCTGCCAGAGATGAAAAATGATTTGACAAAGGCTGATATTAGGATCAAGGGTTAGTTATGAACCTCAGCTTTTTTTCCTATGAACTGTCCAGTCAAAAAGTAGCCTCCCGATCTCTTTGGAGTCATTCAAATTTCTTGTGACCAGTTTGACATCCTGTAGCTTTCATTTTCCAGTGAAAGTCCACACAGGTGCACAGATTTACATGGCCTCAAGGGAAATAGCAAATAGGACAAAAGAAACAGTGAAATGGAAAAGGAGTGACATCTTTAACGACAGAAATAGATATTGCCAAACAAAGTGCATCAGCTCTTCTAGGATGTGTCCCAGCACAGCTGCTCCTCTACACTGGCCAAAACACACATGGCTAGTTGTCCTTTTGGTTGATGCTGTTCTCTTAGGGAATGAGGGGCCCAATCCTGTGCATATTGGCAATTCTTATGCAAGACTGAGTCCCTCAAGCCCTGGGAGAGCCTGCCTGGCTTTTTGCACTTACCAAGACACACCACTGGTATTTCTGGGGCACATCTTGGTAAACAGGGAAAGTCAAGGTATTCCCAGTTATTGAGATGTGTCCCTGGGATGTTCACTGAGGTTCATAGGGTTGGAAGGGATCCCAGGAAGTCATCTAAGCCAGCCCTTCATCCAAGGCAGGATCATCCCTGACTAAACTGTCCAAGCCAAGTATCTGTCTAAACTACCGAAAATTTCTAGAGAGGGAAATTCCACAACCACTCAGGACAGCCCGTTCCAATGCTTAGCCACCCTTGTAGTAAGAAAGCTATCCTGGAGATTAGGAAGAAATTCTCTTTACTACACGCTGAGGCCATTGCTTCTAGTCCCATCCCTTATGGCCAAAGAAAAAAAGTCTTTCTTCATATTTTTTATAAGCACCTGTTAGGCATTTGAAGACTTAAAACCTGCCTTGGTCTTCTCTTCTCCGGACTAAAAATAATCCAAGTTATTTGAAGTTATGCCTGTTATTGGGGCCTGGTCCCATTAAGGAGCTGAACACTTTCATCTTCCATTGATTTCGGCAGAAGTGGGGCATGATCAATCCCTTGCACATGTTTGATGTTTTACACCATTTCTCAAAGTGCAAAAAAATTTAATTTCTAGATATAACTAGAGACCTAACTTACATAAAAACCTATCAAATTCAGTGCTATGACTAATATCCTGATAAAGATCCAAGTTGTTGATGAATATTCATTACAGCCGGCTCTTCTCATGGACTACGTATTATACAATTTTGTGCCATTAATACAAAAGTATGTAGACTGCTTCTATTTTTATTTTATTGGACAAATTTTACTAGAAGTGCCAGTTTCACATTTACAGTCTTTTAGTGGAGCTGCTGTGCACTTCACTTTTATTTTAGTGACCAATCCAATTTACTAGGGCCTAACAAGAGGAAAGCAAATTTATAACATATCACCCAGCAAATGTGGTAAAGTTCATTACATTCAAGATTTTGTATCTAAATCTATTTACCAAGTTCTTCACTATGCTTGCAAACAGTGTTGCATGATGTACTTTAGTAACACTAGAGAAATATGCAATCCATGTCACAAACATACGGATATGTCTTAGATCCAAAACACTTTCCTGAACTATTTTTGGCTAGTAAAAGAGAAGTGAGGTGCACTGAGGATAAGCATAATCACTCCAAGGGAGTTTTGAGAAAATAATTCAGCATTTATTTGCTAGTAAATATTTCATACCACCACTATTGAGATGCTCGCAGACAGGAAAGCTCCTCTTTACCTCTCCCTCCAAAGCGCAGTTATCAATTTATTTGCTGTATATTATGCAGCCACAAGGCGCCTCTGTGCTTCGCAGAGTTCTAGATCTGGTGGCTCCTTGGTAAACAGCAGAGACAAAGCTGAGATTCCACTGAAAGCTCTCTCATACAATTCTAACAGAGATTTTCCTATTACAAAATGTATAGGAAGCCAAGCAAATGTCACTATGACAAGGAGCTTTGTAAAGTCTATATAAATGGACTGACTGTTTGAACTTCTTAAATGCTGTGTTAGTTACAATACACTATTGGTAACATGCATACACGTTTGTGCACTGCTGGAGGAACTGTGCACTCAGGGATGTGATATTAGGCTGTTTTATCTCTGTTTGTATTCAGAGCCATACAACAATTTTTAACTCAAATTTGGCATCTGTGGTCACAGTAATGAATCCCCTTTGGGCACTGGCTGCAAAACCCTATAACAGGTGGGAGCTTCCTTCTACCTGCTTTAATGTTTAATGCAAAAAAAATTGTGTCTGCATCACTGGAGACTTAGGTATAAACTTATTATTTCTTTGACCTATCAAAACCTACAGTCACTTGCTGCATATATGATATTTCCCATCCAATGTTATTTGATGCTCACTCTTCCTCCTGCTCTGTTGCTGCCCCCTTGCCCTTACCTAAAATAAATAGGTGAGCATGGCAGGGGTTAAAAAATAATCAAGAGACAGTATCCATATTTATTAGAGGAAAAGGCAGCAGAAAATATATTGAATTATAGGCATAGCAGTGCAGAGGTTTGAGGTCTGATCAAATGAAACAAACTCTTAAAATCAGACTACAGAAGCATTGCCTTACAATCTCTGGACCACTTGAATTGTTTAATCATTTCCTTACAATCATTAACCATTTTTGGTTCAATTACTGGAAAAGTTGAATATTACAGTGTGGCACTAATCACCGGGTATTATAAAGGAGGATTTATGGCAAAGACGGTGCTGTATTAGAACAGATATGTAGTCAGATAATGGAGCCTTATTTCACTCCATCTTCCCCTTTCATTCCTGTTCCAGCCAGGGGACAGCAACCTGCCAAACAGTGATACTATTAATCTTCCAGGATACTCATTTGCCTTTCAGAACAAACCCGTTCTGCACACTCTTGAGCCCTGCCTTACAGTAACATCCTTCACTGTAAGGACAGGCTACAAAGATGCACGTACATGCGATTACCACCCTAGCCTCCACTCATCTTCAGCACCAATCAAACCACACCATGGTCACACATACATACCAGCACTAGTATTGATACAAGGGCCCTGTACAAAAGTAGTAATTTGAAAAAATTCTTATCATCTTGAAGTAAACCCTAGAATGGAAAGAGAAGATGGAAACGGCATTCCAAAATTCGCGGAAAACCATGATTTTAGCATTGCTGATATAAATACTTGTAGTTTTCCAAACTCCCTCAGCACCTGCAATGCCAAAGACCACATATACAGCAGCCTTCTTACCCAAAATAAAAAAGGAAAGATGACAAGAGAGGGATCCGGGACTGTACAACATGTCTATACTACGGTGATTGCAGGGACTGCATTTAGTTAACATTTTTGATTCATGGGGAATTATTTGCTAGCTCAATATATTTTTGAGCAACCTGGCTGAAAAATTTCATCAAAGGGCTGTTCAGTTGTAAAATATACCCCCAATAATATTAATTCCTAATTAAAACCAAAACACAGTTTCTGTCAAGTCTTGATTTAAAATACATTCATGATTTCCAACTATCCCTTGCCCTCAGAGTAATGGACTCCTAACTAACTGCTTGAAGAATATTTCACAGGCATCTTCTCTGGCTGTCAATAACATTCAGAAAGTATTTTCACATCCTCTTCCCACTCCTAAGAAAGGTTGTCCTTAGCAAGACTCCCACAAGCAGTACATAAATCACAGCAAGCACTCATCATACAATGCACAATGATGAGAAACATCCATTTTCATCACCAGGCATCTTCAGTCTTCCAAATGCACACTCCACTGTCACTCTGCAGTGATTCAGCATATAGTTCAGCCATTCCTTCCTCTTGTCCAAGTTCATAATAATGACTTCAAAAGCCAGAGAAGCAGGTTTAAAACCTGAATTATTCAGAATGGCCTGAATCATAACTCAATTACTCTTCTTCATTGTATCTCCAGTCCAACCTTTCTGTATGGTCTGCTCCCA
The DNA here is from genome assembly GCF_001723895.1 of Crocodylus porosus. Lineage (NCBI taxonomy): Eukaryota > Metazoa > Chordata > Crocodylia > Crocodylidae > Crocodylus > Crocodylus porosus. The sequence goes on along the minus strand of NW_017728906.1, from coordinate 7,857,701 downwards.
ATATCCTGCACAGCCCCCGCTTCTGGTGTTGGTGTTGCCAGATCTTGTGAGGTGCATTGTGGTGCTACAGGGCATCTCAGGAGATGATCCATAGTTTGCTTCTTCTGACAAACACTTTGGTTGCCTGTGTAGAGGCTCCATGATTTCATGAAAAAGTTGCTTCTGCTGAGACCCACTCTCAATCTATTGAGGCTCTGCCATATATGCCATTTGTAATTAGAGCCAGATGCTACCTCCCCACTAGAGGTAACTCCTCACTGGTTATGTTCATCACCTTTGTGACTGTGGACGAGTCCCTTTGTATATGGCTTGACCAGCACTGCACACCCCTAAAAGAGGTACGCTACCTCCTTGGGGCACTCACCTGCCACGACTTGATGGTAATAATTGGAGAACTCTCTCCCTGCGAAGGAAAAACCAGCTCCGCCATCAGGTCTGTTTCTAATATTCCAAAATAATCAGTTAATAAAAGAGCCTCACAGACCCGACAGGGGGCTCCGCCAACCCCAGTACCCCTGCCACAGTCCTCCACATTTAAGTATAGGCTCCTGCTGTTAAGGCATCACAGCTAGGAACAGCTCTCAGTACCTTCCTGGATGACTCCCAAGAAGCCTCTACAGTCTACTAGAAACAAAAATGAAAAAATATGGGCTGAGGTATTCCTCACCCCTGGCCTCCCTTGCTCTCCAGTGCAGAGTTTCCCCTCTCACTACTGTTTGTGTCCTTTTGGGCTCTCCGCCCTGCACTCCCAGCCTATCAATGCTGGGTTCTGGTCCCCAACTGTAGCTCATCTGTCCTGTATTGAAGGGAATCACCTGGCCAGAGTTAACATCAAGTGACTCCTCCCCTGATGTTATAAACAACCAGGGCTGTTCCAGCCCTGTCTTAGTGTTTCCAAATAGGGCTTTTCTTTTCCAGGGGTTCTGTTTCCCAGTGGGAACCTTAAGGAGGCCAGAGCATCTCTGTCTTTCCCTGGGGCTCTCTGCAACACAGGCTTTTCCTACAGGGATACTTTTCCCCTCCACTTGAGAGCACTCTGCAGGTAAGAGTTTAGTCTTTTCCACACTCCCAGATCTGTCTAGGGGCTTCTTCTGTTTGCTGCCTCCGATCTGGCTCTGTAGTTGCCCTGTTTTAACTGCTCCTGTGACCTGCCCCTTTACTGTTGGGGCCACTTAGATTTCATATATTCTCCATAGGTGGAGAACCTTGCATTTTTCGGTGTTAAACACCATGAGGCTCTCGTCTGCCCATTTGCTGAGCTTGTCCAGGTCAGCCTGGATCATCCGCCTATCTTCTGGCATGGATGCTTTTCCCCAAAGTTTGGTGTCATCGGCGAACTTGGCCAGTCCACTCCTGACTCCAATGTCCACATCGTTAATGAAGATGTTGAACAGGATGGGTCCCAGGACAGAGCCTTGGGGGACCCCACTGGTCACAGGGCACCACGATGAGTGACTGCCATCGATTACAACCCTCTGGGTCCGACCACGAAGCCAATTTCCCAGCCAGCAGATCGTGGTGGAGCCAAGGCCACCACTTGACTTTCAGATACTAAGAGGAAGGAATCAAGCATAGATTTTCCTCCTTCCACTCTCCCTACTCTTCTACAGTTACCTAATTATTTCCATTCTTTTTGCCAGACAGTAGTTCCCGAGGGTGCCCACCAGTCATGCAGGGGCTCAGCACAAACTCCCATACTGAGCTGCTACTGCCAGAAGCCACTGCCATTTCATCTGGGCAGTGCCCCCCAGTCCCAGCCCAAGCCATGACAGGACAAGGCAGCATGGCTGGGGAGAAGGCAGCATGCACCTGCCCTGGACCCGGCCTGCAGCATGGGACAGGGTGATCACTGGGCACTATAGTGGCAATGCCGTGGATGCCTTGGCATTCCTGGAGCTGCAGCACTACAGCCACCACCACCTCCTCCTCCACGCAAGTAAGAGAAACTGCCTGCCCATCCCTACCCCCGGCAGGGCATGGTGGGACTGATCCTGATGTGGGGATGCTGCCTGGGTTCCCATGCTGGCTGAGCACCCACAGACCCCTTCCCATTCCTAAATTACTAAACCTCACACAGCATATCAAAGATGGTCTTCAGCACAACTTGATCACTGGTGCAGTGTTTCTTGATCTATCTTCTGCATATGATACTGTTGAACACCATGTCACGCTCCACAAACTGCATCTCATAACCAGGGATCAAGGTTTAACATTTCCCATGGAAAAAACACAGATTTTCCCCTTAAAGAAGAAACCATGGATTTTCTCCTTTGAAGCAGGAAACTCTGGATTTCCCCTTTTGCAAATAGCTCTCTGCAGGCTGGCAGAGTTCCATCCTGAAAAAGCTGCTTGAAAAAGGGCAGGCAACCCTCAACCCTGTCCATAGAGGGAAGGGAAATAGGGGGTGGGTGGGGGTGCAGCCTGAGAATCTGAGTCAGCTAGGGCTGGTTCAGACTCATTGTCCCTCCTGTGGCCTTTGGAGTAAGTGCAGCTTTTAGGGGCTGGAGGCCAGGGACAGCTGGGTGCCCGCTCCTGCAGGGCTGGGTTAGTGCCCTGTGGATGGAGTGAGAGTCATGCTGCCCAGGCTGGGGAGGGCAGGGCTTGTAGGGAGAGCCAGCAGGGTAGGTGGAGGCAGGGAATAGGTGTGTGACTGGGGGCTAGAGAAGTAGGATGGAGCAGCAGGCACTTATCTTAACAGCCCTCCCAAAACCGTTATAATTATCATGGATAGGTGTAACGTCCTTGACTGGTTCCTCCATTGCCTCTGTGAAGGGTACCCAATGGATTTTCTTCAGTGTGAAACAGCTGCAGAAGGGAGAGTTTGGCACCATTATTGAAGACCCTAGCTTGATACTTAGAGTGGTGCTGGGTGTGAGGTATGGGCAGACTCAGGCCAAGGTGCCGTAGGCAGGGGCCCGCACAGCTCCTCAGGGATGGGCTGCAGCTGCCCTGCCCACAAGAGGACGCTGCCCAGCCAAGGCAGGACACTGGGCTCAGAGGGCTCCCAGTTCCTGGCTTGGCATTCCTGTGCACTGGGCACAGCATGAGTGGGGCAGAGCCATCCCCAGTGCAAGCGCCTGGACAGTGGACCCAGCCACAGGAGCTTCCCAGGCTCCAGGAATAGCCAGAGAGCCTGGAGCAGCAACTTAAAAAAAAAATTTTTTTAAACGATTTCCTCACATACCAACTGGAATACTGAGGAAAATATCTCCACCTGCCATGAATTGGCATGCATGCTAGGGGGTGCCTATCCATGTACTAGAAGCATTCTCAGCTACAAAGTTAAATCCTAAGGATCAAAATATAGAAGAAACTGGCCCACCACTTTTGTGCACATGCTTTTTAAGATGCTAATTCAGTAAATTGTACTTAGTACACACCTGGATAGGTAGCTCTTTATAAAGCAAAAAAAATTACATTTAAAAATCCATTAAAGAATGTATTCATGCGTGCAACTACAAATATATCAATGGCTAGACTTCAATAGTGCAAGAGCAAGATGGATTTTTCATCACTTTATGTCTTACATAAGCAATGATTTGATTCCTTCCTTTTAATGATTGATTCCTTCCTTTTAAACTCAGGTTTCTCTAGTTTTAAATCTATCTATCTATAGTATACTGTACATACATAGCATAATGTACAAATAAAGGATGGAATTTGAAGAGACAGAATGATTCTCTTCAATTTTTCAAGTCTCCTACAGCTCAGTTGTAGGTATGTATGTATGCTTCCTGAACCTACTTAGGAACTGCTATCATTTTTCTAAATGCAGCTAAGGAAACCTGTTTTAGCATCTGCACAGCTATATGGAGACTCCACAAGTCTCAACAAAAGTTTTTTTCACTCAGTTTACTAGTAAAGAGCTGTACTTCCCCATCAGTATTATCTGATTATACTCATGGATGGAGCCCTTTTCTGGGAAGGGTCAGCTGCTGGAAAATCCTAAATCCCATCCCAGAGATTAAGCACTGACAAAATAATTGTATTGCATCCAGGTGGGGCAGGGAATAGCCTTCTGGCAGAGACTAAGTACTTTCCGAAGCAAAATTTCATCATTTACTTTTTCCCCTTTAAAATCCAGGCACAATTACCAAGCCTGTTATACTTGGAGGCCTTCCCAGTGGTTCACTCGGCCTGAAACAAGCAGGGGGTGGTTCCAGCCTCATCCAGATTCAATTGTGATACCATAGTGATGGTTTATTTTCTACATGAAAACACAATGACTTATTTCCTCAGATGATTCTTGGAAGGTTCTGTTCTTTCTGAACCTTGTCTTCCATGTCAGACTTTCCCCGGGTACCAGGATCCTTCCTTTTGCTGTAATGAAGACTCAAATGTGACATTGCAAAGACATTGTTTGTGCAGGAAAGGGTTTAGTCATATGCCTATGCCACCAGACAGTCCTAGTGTAGACACAGCTCATACTGACAAACAAGGGGTCTAATCAGTGTAGGTTACCTAGTGGCTGTTTCCTTAACAGAACAAGATGCATCAGCAAAACAATAGCTACGCTACAGCTTGTGCTGGCATTGCTACATTGACAAGAGTCTCAACCCTGTTTAGTATATGCTGGCAAAAGCTGCAAATGAAAGCCAGCCCTCATTCTGTGAGGAAATCAGACAGCACATGGGGGAAACAACAGACTGGGCTTTAGTGGGCACATCTAAATAAGACGCTACATCATGGCAGCAACGTACTACAGCGACATAGCATCAGTGGGCACAAATCGTGACAATGAAACTATGTCACTGTAGTGACGTGCTCTCTCACTATAGTGTGGCACTACAGCAACAGCAGCAGCAAAAAATAACCATGTGACACCAGCATGGTGCAGTAACAAAAGCACCATAGGGGCACGTGTAGACTTGTCCACTGTCACCTTCTGCCTGACAACAGAGACACTCCACTTCTGAGGAAAAGCAGATCTTCCCATCTGCAAAGGGAGCAAAATAACCACCGCTGTTTTTGTGTTTATGGCAGGAGTCAAAACCTCCATGGGGCAAGCACTGGGGGAGAGCTTTGGAAAGATTTGTGACAGATGGCTCAACCTTGACTTGGGTTCTTGTCCCATTACTGTCATGTAAACTTCTGGTCTTTGGTTTTCTTCATCCATAAAATGAAAGTTTAGTTAGTTCTGTAACAGGATTATTGTAAGAGTTAGTAGGTACAACTCTGTTTAATTCAGGCACTATAAAATTGCATGTTGTTGGCTTCGGAGCAAGTAATTAGATAAAGTCTAAGACAGTTAATATTCCTGTATGCTATTCACTAAGCTCTGAGGGCTCCCATATCATGTTTCTGACAGAACTTTAAAAGCTATGTATAGTGAAGGTTTTGACATTGGGTTTTGAACATACACTTCAAACTTCCCTGGGACCTTACATTTCTTTCACTTTTGCATGAAGGAATGTCCTTACAGGAACTCAGTGCTAGCAAATGGGATACTTGCTGCAGCCCAGGTGCAGCTGTTAAAGCTCTGGAACTGGAACTCTTATTCTTAAGAAACAGGGATGATTCATCCGCTATTGTTTCACAATTAACATCTCCCTTAGCTTCATTAGTTAGTGGCTGAGGCAGCTTATAGTTATTCATATTTTTTCACTTATTACCAAGTTCAGAGCCGCCCAACGTGCTGTCCTCTCCTTGCAGATGCACTGCAGGCACAAAATGAAACATGCTTGATAAAGAACACTTCGTATCAAGAGGACAGCTTATATGATAAGAACATGGCTTTTGATGTAAGAGATGGCAAGACAGGCTGGTGTCTTAATATGAAGTGTCCACATTTGCAGTGCTGTTTTTGGCTGGATATTAGGATATTTATTTTACCCCTTGAGATGCTCCATAATGTTCTTCTTTCTTAGGACAAACATTTCCACAGTAGAAACTTGCTGAACTTTCCATCTTAATCTTTTAAACCTCTCAAAAAGTAGACAAGGGCATCGCTACCTAACAAAAAATGGGATTTTTGTCATGGGTCTGCAAAGATTTCAAGGAAGTTCACTCCTATGAACCTGTAACAACACACCTGTCAGTCCAAAGGGCCAGCTTAGTATAGGTGCTGAAGTATGCAGTCTGGAGGGTAAATTGTATTTATTTGTGCCTGGCTTGGTACTGTCTAGGATTTAGAACGGCATATTATATTTAAAAAATGTCACTTTACTGAAGGCTTATAATTCTTCCTTAGAGAAAGTTATAACTAATACTTGGCTCCTGTGTTTTATAATGTAAGGAGAACCCCTCAAAAAGTTATAGCCTTGTATCTCAAAGTCACCTATGAACCCTTGTATCTCAAAGTCATCTATGAAGTGCTAGATTTTTATATGTATACATGTTGGGAATGAATACAGGCAGATAGCAACAAGGATTAAAGCCCAGTCTATCAAGTGACTAAAATAATAATCACAGGAAGGAAAACGTTTTATGGATGAAGAAAACGTTTATAACTGATTTATCTACCAAAATCTTTGGGAGAACGAATTAAGATTGGAAAATATACATCTATTAACATATTGAAGTCACTGATGAAGACATTGAACAGTGTGGGCCCGAGGACTGAGCCCTGGGGAACCCCACTGACCACATCCCTCCAGGTCAAAAATGACCCATCCACCACCACTCTCTGGGTGCAGCCCTCCCGCCAGTTGGTGACCCATTTGACTGTGTAGGTGTCGACACCACAGCCCCCCAGTTTTTTAATGAGAATGGGGTGAGATACAATGTCAAAGGCCATACGAAAGTCCAGAAAGTCTATGTCCTCTGCTAGCCCTGCATCTAATGATTTGGTGATCTGGTTGTAGAAGGCCACCAGGTTGGTCTGACAGGACCTACTTCTAATGAACCCATGTTCATTGCCCCTAAGCATAATATCACCTGCTGGCCCCTAGTGGCCTTGCGCCAGAATCATTCTCTCAAAAATCTTACCCAGGATCGAGGTAAGACTAACTGGTCTACAGTTCCCCGGGTCCTCCTTCCTCCCTTTTTTGAAGATGGGAACCACACTGGCCCTTTTCCAGTCCTCTGGCACCACACCAGAGCACCACAAGTGCTTGTAAAGCCGTTCCAGGGGTCCTGCAATGACCTCAGCTAATTCCCTCAGCACTCTGGGGTGGAGATTGTCAGGACCAGCTGATTTAAATACATCCAGCCCCTCCAGACATTCCTGACTAGACCCTCACTGACCCTTGGCCTAGATTTGCCTCCCCTGGGGCCTGAGGGGGGCTCAGTGGGGGGGGGTGATCTGGTCCCTGCTTAGGAGAATGGAGGCAAAGAAGTCGTTAAAGAGGTTAGCTTTGTCATCTGGTGTGACGACCAAATTTCCTAGCGTGTCCTGCAGGGGCCCCACGTTACCCGAAACCTTCTTTTTGCCCCCTATGTATTTAAAAAAGGACTTCTTGTTGTCCTTGATCCGGGTAGCTAGTCCCAGTTCCATCTCCACCTTGGCCTTCCTGACTGCCCCCCTGCATCCCCAAGCAACCACAATATAATCCTCCCTGGTGATGGCCCCTCCCTTCCACTGGGTGTATACCTCCCTTTTAGCTAGAAGACATTCCTGGATGCTTTTGGTGAGCCATGGGG
>NW_017728906.1:7845157-7850020 GCF_001723895.1 Crocodylus porosus | reverse complement strand
ACCACTCTTCTTGGACACTCAGTTCTTCCCCGACTATTCTCCTTAGCTCATTGAAGTCTGCCCTGCTAAAATCTAGGGCTGCTGCCTTGCTGCAGGCCTTTGCCACCTTGCGCTGGATGGTGAATTCCAGCAGGCGATGATCGCTGTCGCCCAGGTGGTCAAGCACCCGCAGACCCCTCCCCAGGTCATCACCCATGGTCAGCACCAGGTTCAACAAGGCGTCTCCCCTGGTGGGGCTGTGCACCTCCTGGGTTAGACGGAGGTCCTGCATTTTGGCTAGGAACTTATGTGAGTGGTCAAACCTGGCCAACTGCTCTTCCCAGCAGATGTCTGGAAAGTTCAGGTCACCCATGATGACCATGTCTTTTGACCTAACTACCTCTGTGAGCTGACTTAAGAATTCCTGGTCTAGCTCATTCCCTCAGTTGGGTGGTCTGTAGTAGACCCCCACCATTAAGTCTCTTTCCTCTCGACTGCCTTGTATTCTAACCCAGAGCACTTCCGTGTGCCCCTCCCCTGACTCTGTGCTACTTGATGAGGATGTGTATTCTTCCTTAATGTAGAGCGCCACACCCCCGCCTTTCCTCCCTGTCCTGTCCCTCTTGTACAGCCTATAGCCCTTAATATTCACTGCCCAGTCATGCGTTGGCTCCCACTACATTTCAGTGAGCCCCACTATGTCTGGGTTGGTGTCAGCTAGCAGGAGGGTAAGTTCCTCCTGCTTGTTTCCCATGTTACGAGTGTTTGTGTAGAGGCATTTGAGGCCTCCTGTGGATGTGTGCACTGACACCCTAATCTCAGCATTGCCCTGGCTCCTATTGCTTACCTGTGTATATGTTTCACTTGTTGGTCTAGGCTGGGCTGTTCTTGTGGGTGCTGCTTGGTTTAACAGTCCAAGGCTTCCTCCGCCCTCATCTTCCCCTTCCCCCAACGAGGTTAATTTAAAGCCTGCCAGAGGAAATCCGCCAACCTAGAAAAGAACACTCGCTTACCTTTGGGGGAAAGGTGGAGCCCATCCCATCCAAGCATGTCTCTCGTAGTGATGTGTGGGTCATTGTCAAGGAAGCCAAAACCCGCCTCAAGATACCATTCCCAAAGCCACCAGTTGGTCTCTGCGATGCACGTCTCATGCTGTCTTCCACGTCTGCCCACTGGTAGGACAGAAGAGAATACCACCTGTGCACCTATCTCCTTCAGCACACCACAAATAGATTGTGTTGAGTTTGTTTTCCGCAGAACAGAGGGGGAGGGAGGACTTATTAGCAATTAGTTCACTTTGTGGGGTTTTGGGGGGGTTTACATTAAGGACCTAGTACCTTGTGGTATTGTGTTACCTCATAACCAAAATTGGGTGTTCTTTAGGAGAATAAGCAAATCTCCAGCCACAGAGGCACTTAGAAAATAAAAGCATAAGATGACCAATTTAGACTGTAATTAAGAACACAGAGTTATCCACGTGTTATCTTTGAATGAACTCCTATCAAGTTGTGGCAGAAAAAAAAAACACATGCAGGAAGCTCAGAGTTGAAACATTTCTCTTCATAAATCGGTTTTAGGAACACCCGCTCACAGATATTAATAGCAAAGAGAGATATAAGCAAGCTATTCAGAGAGTAATTAGTATTGTTGCACTACAGCTGCCTAAAAAAAGGTATCTACCACAGGTGCACCAACGCATCAGTCTGATATTGAATAGGTACTGATATAAAGAAAATTGGCTACATCAGCTGGGCTCTTCTTAGCAAACCTGGGCTCAGGGGCTGTGGAGGAAGCTTCAGCCACCCCAAATTTTTCCATAGCCCCATTCCCAGCACCACCACCGCTAGACGCCCAGCACACCCCTGGCTCTTCCCGGCATGTGGGTGGAGGCAGGGCCACACTGGGTGTACAGTGGCAGTGTGGAGAGTGGGGCTACAGCAAAATTTAGGGTAGCTGCAGCCCCTGGCATGGCCCTGGCTCCAGCCTGCAGCTGCAGCCTGCCTGCCCCACCCCACGCAGATCCAGGGGCACAAGCCTCATGCCCTCCCAGGGTGCAAGCAGTGGTGGGAGCTGCCCCCCTGATGAGCCACTGCTCCATTCCCCATCCTGCCCTGTCTGGGTAGCACCTGTCCTTGTCCCTGCCCCTACCCCCTCCCTCACTGTGGGGGGCATTGATCTGGCCCACCCCAGCCCCTTCTTCTCCCCTCCCCTTCCACCACAATGGACTTACCAGCTGCATCAGAAATCAGATCAGTATCGGCCAACATGCTTCCTTAAAAATTAGCTATCAGCATCAGCCCCCAAAATCTCTATCGGTGTACCCCTCATATGTACTATAGCACAATTTATTGTATAAAAGTCCAGTAGGTTTAAACATCAAAAAACACTGCTCTAAAAGGAGATGCAAGTACTTCTAAACAGGCACCACTTAAAAATTACTAAAACAGGCAAGGTGTTAATTTAAGCAACTAGAGAAGCTGGTGACAATCAAGTGAGGGATGGAATGGTACTTATCCAAAGTAAAGTGTTGTTTAGAGTCAAAGTGTGACTTTCTACATGTTGGAGCTTTCAGAAAGCCATTGTCTGGCTTGCTGTGGTAAAAATTAAGACAACCTGTCTTCTGGGATTACCAACAGTGTTGCAATTTAATCCATTTTAACCCAGGCAGGGTTGAAACCCAATTCAGCTATGTGTGGTTACTGAGGTCTGGACCCAAACCAAACTTGTGGGGCTGGCAGGGGCTGGTCCCAATCCATCCATGCAGGGCCCAGAAATTTGGCAACAGAGCAGTGGTAGTGGTAATTGTCACCACTCCCCTGTTGCAAAATTTGCAGACCCATGGGAAGCCCCGTGGGTTGGATAACATGACTCTGTAGGCTGAATCTGGCCTGTGGGCTCAGGGTTGAGCACCCCTGCCCTAGAAGACTCATCACATCCCCAGTCCACAAAAATAATGAGGGAACTGAGAAAGGGAAAGGTTCATACATAAACTATAAGTCAGAGAGGCCAAGAGGCTAGAGTTCTGGAAAAGGACATGCTTAAATTCCCAGGGTTCACTGAGCATGAGGGGCATGGCACCCGGAGCACAAGACCTTGCTTACATGAGGCGATAAGGGACAAAGGCCATGCTCAGAGAGAGTGCCAGAAAGACCAAAAACAGAGACAGTGATGGAGCTCGAAACCACAAGGAACTTACAAAGACATATTTAAAGGCCAAATGAAACATGTTAAATGAGGAACTAAGAGATATTTCTAATTTGCCCTGGCTTGCCGCTAGTCCTGCCCAGTCTCTGAAATCTATAAAACGTACATAGAAGCAAACAATGCAAATTGTTCAGGCTATTTGAGAGGCTTTCCACCTCCTTCCCACATTTTAAGCAACATAGTAAAATTGAAAGAAAAGGCTCAACCTGAACAGATAACATGCTGTAATAGCATATGGTTTGTGTATTGTGGGGGGGGGACAGTTCAGTTTGATTCTACTTGAAACAACATCAAAACGAAACAGCTGGTGAAATTTCACACAGCCCTACTGCCAGATAGTTGTTTTTACACTTTGAGTGGACTAGAAATCAAAGGGGCTGCAACTGCACCACTGCCCCCCACCTAGATCTGCTCCTGCTGACTGTTCCTATGGTAGGGGGAAAAAATCCTCATTTATCATCTGGGAATCAAGGTGAAAGTCTGAATAAAGAATGACTCAAGAGCTATTAAAAGAGTATCCTGGAATCAGATAAGCAGAGAGTAAGAAGGAGTTAGGGTCTGCAGTGAAGAAGTCTGTAGCAGAGTTTGCAAATACTGAGACATAAGGGTTAAGTAGGCCCAGCTTCTGAGTGAAACATTACTCTCATGCAACACAAACTTTTGTTGCTTTAGTCCTTTTCTTTGTGGCGAGCTTACCGATAGCAGCCCGGTGTGTCTGGGCTTAAAGAACCCTCCTTGTGATTGGTGGAACCCTTCCACCAATCAGGCAATTGCTGGGGAGGGGCTTGTCCCACCCTTGCCCAGGGCAAGGCAGAGAACCCAGACCTGGTTGAAGTCTGCACCTTGCTTCAACCTAATTGGTCCATCTGCAATCTGTGGGTGGAGCCTCCAAAAAGAATAAAAGAGCAGTGTCCCCGGCACACGGGTGGCTGCGTACAGGGACAAAAAGGAGGACCGGGCAAAAGAAGAGCTGGCAAGAGTTGGCCAGTGGGGGCAGAGCTGTTTCCCCAAAATGCCCAAAGCCTGTCTTTGCCGGATGACAGCAATGAGATGCCACAACCCACAGCCCCACCGCTGAGAAGTGCAGCATTAGTGCACGGATCAGTGCACAGAGGAGAGACCCCTGTGTCTCCTGCAACCCCTGGCGTGTAGCCAGGAACATGGTGCAAGGGCTGGTGCATGGAGCCAGACCCTGGGAGCTGCATCAGGCAGCTTGGGTCTGCATCCCCAGTCAGTGCACAGGACAGTGCACACACCTGGGACTCTGGGAGCTGCACAAGGCAGCTCATGTCCCCAATCTCTGGCAAGGGGCCAGGACAGTGCCAACGGCATGGCATGGAGCGATCTGGGAGGGAGCGGGACCCTTAGTGGTAGTATATAGTCGTCCCGCCCCGGATTCTGCTCTAAGTATAGTTATGTCAAAGCTGTATGTTTGTAAATATGTTATTAATATACTTCTTTTGGTCTATTTATATTAATAAATCTGTATACAGTTAAGTCCATATTGTCCCAGCTTGTCTCTATAGGGAACAGAAAGAAACTGGGCTTCAATTGCAGTTTCCCCTTGCAGCACTCCTGCCTAACCAGCACTTCCTAGATTTCATAGATTTCATAGACATTAGGGCTGGAAGGGACCTCGGGAGATCATCGAGTCCAGCCCCCTGCCCAAAGGGCAGCAAG